>NW_006785619.1:22552-73757 GCF_000442215.2 Lipotes vexillifer
CCCGTCGCTCTCCTTCACTTTGGTTCGCTCCTGGCAGCTCCGTGCCCTCTTCCTTCCTCCCTCAGCCTCCGGCCCAGTTACCCCTACATCTTCTATCACCTACTCGGACCTTCTCTCTGGTCTCTAGGGCCTCCTGCCCCAGGGCTTCTGGGGAAGCAGCATCTCCTCCCAGCGAGGGGCTCCGCCAGGACCTCTCTGCCCAAGATGCGGGGCTCACACGGCCGCCCCACTCTCCTTGAGGTCAGGGGCTGAGCGCTGCCGTCTCATCCGCGGGGGCGTAGTGTATGGGGGGTAGCGGGGCCCTGCGGGCCTCTGGGCTGGGTATGGTTGGGGCTGCTGGGGATAATAGTTGTGCTTTTTGGGCTGGAAGTGCTGGGGTTCCGGCTGTGCAGAACCCCCTCCCCGGGACCGGCCCCCTCCGTCCAGGGAATTCCTGCGTGGACGGTGGGACCTGCGGGGACTTGGGGGCCTGCGGGCAGGGGTGGCCAGAGAGGGGGTGAGCTCCTCAGGGGTCTGGGGTGGCGCTGGGGACTCCCCGGCCCCCGCCCCCGGCCAGGACTCGCGGTGCTGGGGGTTGCTCTTGAAGGGGAAGCGCAGCTTGCAGTCGTGAGGGGGCACGAAGCGGGCGGGGGGTCTGCGCAGCCCTCCGCCCCGGCCCCCGGAGCCCTGCAGTCCCTGCAGCCGCAGCTGCTCCTGCTTGAGCCAGCGAAGGCGCCCCCGACGGAAGGCGGGGTCCTCCTCCATCAGCCTCGACACCCGCTCCCAGCTCGACAGGGGCGGCGAGGAGGGCCGCGTGGGAGGTGCTCGGTCACTGGGGGCTTCCTGCTCTGCTGCCTCAGACCCTTGGGGCTGAGCCCACGTGGCCTCACCGGCTTCTTCATTCTCATCCTCGTGATCCTGAGAGGGAGAGGGGGTGAGAGAAAAGGGGGCACGTGAGGAGAGTGGAGTCCTGAGGACGTGCAGATTCGGGAGGACAAGCTGGAAGGCCCTGGAGCAGCTGGACGTCCGGGGTTCTGAGAGAGAGAGGCATGGGGACGAGGAAGCTGGAGGGACACTGGTTTAGGACCCTGGACCCAGAGTCGGGTAGCCGACGCAGTCCAGGTGTGCCACCTCCTAGCTGTGGGTCTGGATCTCCGGCTTATAGCTTCTGTGCCTCAGTATCCTCACATGTAAGATGACATCAACAATGACAGTACCTATCACATAGGGCTGTTGTAAGATTACCTGAGAAATTCTACCATGCCTCACCTAGTGGGCACTCAGCAAATACTGCTGAATAAATGATGTGCCCCGGGGATACAGCAGTCAACAAAGAGGGAAGAAAAATACCTGCCATCATTTTAGTGGATGGACACAGTTGATAAATAAATAAGAAAAATATATAGTATGGTACATAAGCTGTACTTCCATAAAATGTTAAATATAAATATATGTATTTTAAGTTACTTAATATGTATTATTTACATTATATGTAAGTACCATGTTATATATTTTATATAAATGTGTATATATGTATATATTTTATACACATATAAAAATATATATTCACATGGAAAAGACCAGAGCAAGAAAAAGGACAGGAGGCCAGGGTGGGGGTAGATGCAGTGAAAGGACAGGAAGAGATTCACGGAGAAGTTACCATTTTAGGGAACACCCGAAGGAACTGCGGGACGAGCTCTATGGCTCTGAGAGGGAAGGGCGTTCTGGGCAGAAGGAACAGCAGGTGCAAAGGCCTTGAAGCAGGAGCGCACCCAGCAAGTTCAAGGAACAGCAAGGAAGCCCAAGGGTCTAGAGAGGGGAGAGTGAGGAGAGGGGTAAGAGCTGCATTTGGAGCTGTAAGCCTTCAACACCATGACTGCTGTTATGACTGGCTGCCTGTCATCCCCCTTTAGAAGGCAAGCGGGAGCACGGCAGAAATTCTGTCTGTTGTGAGTAACCCCAGTAGCTAGCACGATGCCTGGCACACAGTAAACACTCAACTATTTACTTGTTGAGTGAATACATGGAAAACAGGTAGGTGATAACACTCCCACTCGCAGGGCCACTGTGAAGGTTTACACGGTGACACAGGAGAAGTGCTCAGCACAGCGGCTACCAGAGTAAAGGAAGGGTCACCCAGGAGAGGGGTGGTTCTAAGAGCGGTCACCTATGGGAACACTCATTAAGTGGTAACTTAAGGACTGTACCCTTTATATCAGTGGTTCTCAAACTTCATTGTATTTCAGAACCACCCGGGGTACTTATTATAAATGCAGATGTGTCCCCAAAGATGCTGATTCAGTAGGTCTGGGGCAGAACCCAGGAATCTGCATTTTTAGTTAGTGCCCTGGTGATTGTCAGGCAGGTGATTCACAAACTATGCTGTGTTAAACTTCGATACGATTTTTTAAAGGAAGAGGAGGAAGGAGGCTGGACTCTGAGGTGGGAGGTTCAGGTTGCTACAGGGGAGAGATGCAGGCGGGGAAAAGCCGGGCAGGGCCCATCCTACCTGGGTCAGGGGGATGACCCTCTCCATGCGAAGCATGCGGTCCCTCAGGGCCTGCAGCTCGCGGTCCTTGCTGCTGTTCTGCAGCTTCACCTCCTGCAGGATCCCCGTGAGCTTGTCGATGTGAGCCCGGAGGTCCTCCACCTCTGCGCCGCGGGCTCCCTCCTCACTGCCACCACCTCCACCTCCGCTGCCTTCCTCCTCGCCCACCGTGTCCCAGACATCCCGGGCCACGGCCCTCCAGGCATCCCCGGGCCCCTCAGGCTTGCCGTAGGTGCGGCACAGCTCCCGCATCTTGAGGGCAGCCAGGGCCTCGATCTCGGCCCGCCCATGGCGGAAGTCGGCCAGGGCTACCTCGTAGCAGATCTCCTTCACTGCCTGCATCTTCAGGTCGGCCATGGTGGCCCAGCGGGGGTCTTTGCCCTGCAGCCGCCGTCGCTGGGGGATCTGGTACACCCTGCGGGGCGCCCTGCGCTTGCCGCTACTGGGCAGGCCGCAGCGCTTGACGATAGTCTGGACCGTGGTGGGCGGCAGCTGCTCGCGCAAGGACGAGATGAGCCGCCAGCTCTCTTCGCAGGAGCGCTTGTCGGAGTCGTCCCCGCTGTCAGAGTCCGCGTACTGGGGCCACAGAGAGGGAAGACAGACGGGGAGAGGGCTAAGGGTACCCCAGAGCCATGTGTCCCAGCGACATGGAAACACCGTGGTCAGAGTGGCTCGGTGCTGGGTGCACGGCTTAACCTCTGCTCGTCTGTACAGTGGAGGTAATGATGGTACCTCCTCACAGATACGTTTTGAGGATTAATGTGCTCAGAGCGTGTGGCACAGAGAAAGTGAGTATTAGCTGTAGCCATACCAAGTATGGGTTTTGTGTGTATATATCGCTCAGGAGGCGGTTAAAGATTTAAAATTAAGTCCATTCAAAGAACAATCTTTTTTTTTTTTTAAATATTTATTTATTGATTTATTTGGTTGGCTGCGCCGGGTCTTATTTGCGGCATGCGGGATCTAGTTCCCTGATCAGGGATCGAACCCAGGCCCCCTGCATTGGGAGCATGGAGTCTTAACCACTGGACCACCAGGGAAGTCCCCAAAGAACAATCTTAAGTAAATAACAACACGGGCGGCACTTGGATTTGGTAAAAATCATAAAGGTGGCACAGGTTCAGCTAGAGTCCAGGAAGCCCCAGTCACCTGGGAGGAACCCTAGTTCCCTGCATGGGCTCCTCCCTGGGTCACATTTCTCTCCTGTCTCCTCCTAGATGCCACCTCTACCCCCTAGCCCCGGGCCCACTCCCCACTCTGGCTCAGGCAGGGTGACCAAACTCAGAGTCAGGCTGAAGCTCTGCCAGGCCGGCTGCTCCAGTGCCCACCAGCCCACCTCCCGCCTCTGCCTGCCCCACCGCACCCCTGGCCAGCCCCTCACCAGCCGCTGCTGCTCCAACAGAAGATCAGCCTCCTCCTTTTCTTTTCGGTACTGGTTCTCCAGATCCTGCAGCCTGGGATTGGGTGAGGAGGGGAGGAAGAGCTGTGAGGTTCTGGAGCCACCTCCATAGGGCATCTGACAACAGGAGGGTGCTGGGGGCTGGGCACCTGGGAGGGATGGTCAGCAGGGCCCTGGGGCGCAAGCACCCTCCCCACGCACCTCTTTTCCATCTCCAGCTTGATGTCAATGCCTTGCTGCTCCAGCAGTTCCTTCTGGGCAAAGTTCCAGTCGACGGGCTCGAAGGGCGGTCCTGGGGGCGGGGGGACCCCTCGCTCCCGCTCTAGCCGCGCCTGCTCCGGGTGATTGAAGCGGAAAACATGGTTCTTGCCCATCACAATCCTATTCCCTGGAGATAGGAGGATGGAGAAGTGGACTCACTCGCCCACGGCAGCACACCCCTCCGCATGCCCGAGGTACACAGGGCCTTGCCCACAAATCCCAGGAGCCCCAACACAATCTCTCCCATCACCCCAAATCCAAGAGCGGCTGGAGCTGAGGCTCCCCTAGCTGGCCCCAGGAACCGCCCTGTCCCTGACAGCCAAAGGAAATCAGGAGCTTGGCATCCTCTTCCTGTTGCCCTGAGGCAGCGAGACAAACCAAAACCTGACTCCCTCTCTCTTCCCTTCCCAGTTCCGTCTTCACATTCCCACGCTGTTTCCTATTTGTTTCTGGGTCCTGCCCAGGAGTCACTCAAGAAGCTCCTCCTCGCACAGCCAGGGCCCAGGACCCTCACTGCCCCCTCCCCTACCTGACTTCAGCACCACGGGCTCAGTCACAAGTTTCCCATTGACGTAGGTCTCGGCTCCTTCACAAGGCTCCAGGGTGACCACCACTGAGGCAGGGAGAGAGAAGAGGGAGTGATCAGGCCCTGGGCGGGGAGGGGTATGGTCACAGATTCCCACCCTGCATTCCCCCCAAAACACACATACATCCCCAGTCCCACCACCCAGTACCTGTCAGGGGTGCCATGGCCCCTCTGGTGGCAGGCAGCACGGGAAAGGAAGAGCAGAAGGAGGGTTAGAGCCCCAGCTACAGTTCCCAGGAGCCTCTGAGGGGGCTCCCTTCTCACCCTCTGCCATCCTCCCCAGCAGCGGCTTAGCAAGCCCGGAATCCTCAGAGGGCGTGGCCTTGCAGGTCCAGCTGGTCGGCAGGCCCTGTCTTTTCTGCCTTCCAGATGACCACTCCTTCCTTCCCAAACAACACGGCTACTGGCCAGGTCTGGATTCCTCCAGCAGGCTCCTAGCCCCACTTCTGTCTGATGCATCTTGCACACTGAGACCTAACTAATCTTCTTAAGCCACAGTCAACTATCTTCAGTCAAGATCACTATTTTGACGGGAGGAGATAAAGCCAACCCAACCCAAACATCTCTCAAGGTGCTCCTTGTACGAATCACCAAGCCTGCTGCTTGCTGGGACATGAGGATGCCTGAGGCAGTTCCCTGTCCTTGAGGACCAGTGCCCCGTTGTCACAGAGGGGCCCCCGTATTCCAAAGACCCAGACTCTATGACTCCTTAGCTGAGGGACATTAAACAAGTCACCCGATTTCTGTGAGGTATAAAATGGGATAACAAAGTCTTTCTTTGCAGAGTGGCTGAAAGGCTCAAATAAAGTGATGTGGGAAAGAGAGTTCTTATTTACCTTACAAGGAACAGAGAAACCAGAATGAATGGTAACGTAAGGCAGAGACGAGCCTATGGACGCTGTAGGAGTACAAAAATAGCAAAGAGTAACTCGGCTTAGGGCCAGAGGACTGGAAATGATTATGGGAAAGTGGTAACTCCTGAGCTGATGCTCAAAGGGAAACTTGGACGAAGGGGCAGAAACGATGGAGAAGATGTCAGACAGAGCTAAAGCATCACCACGTCGGTGACCAGCAATGCAAGAAGGTGGCAGAGAAGAGTACGAGGTGACTAGAAGGGTACCAGTCTATTCCCGCCCTTATTTCCCACCACGCCCCAAATTCATCCATCCACTCCACAAATATATTGCACCCCTATAATATGTCAGGCACTATTGTAGGTCCTGGAAATACAGAAGAGATAAAAACCAAAATGCCTGCTCTTACAGAGATCACTTCCACTTGGTAAGAAAGATGATAAACAAGTAATTGAGCAAGTAATCTAAAGTCAGGGTTGGGCGGAGATAGTTGCTATGGAGGGAAATGGAACCAGGTGAGAACCCACAGGAACCCACAGCGATCTGAACCGAGGCAGCCCAGGACTCTAGAGCACAGGCCCTAGAGTCTGCCATGCTGCATCCCAATCCAGTTCTGCCATCTTCTAGCTGTGGAGTCTCGGGCAAATTCCCTAACCCCTGGGAACCTCAGCTCCCTCACCTGTGAGCTACATGCGAAAATGCAAAGGCACAAAGTAGATGGTAAGTAATAACTATTTTTCTGTGTTCACACCTCTATCCGTGCTGCCTGCTCTTCTAGGCGTCTTTGGTCAAGTATTAAATCTTAAAGGCCCAAATGGACTAACCCTTTATACAGCCCCCATCATTTGGGGCACAGAACCATCTGCTGCTTCCACTGTGACGTAACCTATTCGGGCCTGTCACCTCCCCAAACACACCCTGAGCTCCCGAGGGTGGGCTGCCTCCACAGGCCTTGTGTGGTTTTGGTATCACCCCAGTACATGGCTTGAGGGAACTGCAGAACAGGAACTCGGCAGTAACTCACTGGGCTGAATGGATTCAATAGCTCGCAGCCCACAGGGCCGGAAGCGTTTGCTGCCGCTAGGGACTTGAACGAGACCAGAACAACTGCATTAATCCACTGACCAGAAAATGGAACTGAAGTCCACCGGGCAGGTCTTCAACCTGAGCTGCAGGCCACACGAGAGCATCTTTTCTTATTTTAAGACACACGCTGACCACGGGTGCCCTGTCTCCTGTCCCCCAGAAGCATCAGACCTGAGGCACATAGCACGGGCTCCAGGTGAGGGAGAGCTCAGGTGTGACATGGCCAACCTCCCTGCCCGACTCACTTCCCAGAGCTTAACTTCACTTGGGCACAACTGAACCCAAATCAGTCCATTAAAAAAAAAAAATGACCTGGACTTCCCTGGTGGTGCAGTGGTTAAGACTCCACGCTCCCAATGCAGGGGACCCGGGTTCGATGCCTGGTCCAGGAACTAGATCCCACGTGCCGCAACTAAGAGTTTGCATGCCACAACTAAGGAGACGGCGAGCCGCAACTAAGGAGCTCACGAGCCACAACTAAGGAGCCGCCTGCTGCAACTAAGGAGTCCATGTGCCACAACTAAGGAGCTGGTGAGCCACAACTAAAGGAGCCCTTGAGCCACAACTAAGGAGCCCGCCTGCCGCAACTAAGGAGCCCACGTGCCGCAACTAAGGAGACCACCTGCCACAACTAAGACCTGACGCAACCAAATAAATAAATAAACATTAAAAAAAGACCCAACCAGAACAAAACAGTGACCTCAGAATATACCCTAAGTGGTACTTAACCATGAACATTGTTTTGTTACCTGTCAGACAGACTACTACATACACCCTGAGGGCTTGTGATTCCTAAAAGCTTTTGCTGCTGTGGCCAAAAACAGCTAAAAACCTCTGAAAGTTTTGGAACCACAGGGAGACATGGGCTGACTAACTGCCTGAAACTTTTGTAGTCATAGCTACATAGATAATCACGTTTTCAGAGATAAATTCAGATATCCCACTGAAAAACCTACAGGTTTTCATAAAAAATGACCAGGGTGCTATCTGAGGCTAAAAAATCGAGGAAGAGGGCAGGATCTCCTCTTCCCAAAACCTCACCCTCTGAAGCCACAGTCTTCTGTTTCTGCCTTGGGGACCCTCACCACTCCCAGCTCATAACAAGAGTCTGCACCCTGAGGGCAGGTGCAGATAGCAAGGCCCCCACTGCTGACCAGGAGTTCGAAGCCCCCTCTCAGGGCGAGGAGACATCCTGTCACATGGCGGCTGCGCTCCCAGGGCCCGAGCCAGGGCTCGGTATTCAGGGAGGGATCTGTCTCTGTCTGGTCACTCCAGTCTCGCCCCCTTAGCCATTACCTTCTCCGTCTGGCTGAGGGATGCTCCGGAACAGACAGTGTTGCTCCCGAATGAACTGCCCAGTCAGCTTGATGTCCACATCGACCTGGCCGACCCTGGGGAAGCAATGGCCAACATTTTCTGAGCATGTGCCAGTCATACATACACCAAGCCCCTTCTGAACACAAGTTCAACCAACTCAGTAAGCCAAGTATAATTATTCCCATTTCACAGATGAGGAAGCTGAGGCTCAGAGAGGTAAGTAGCTTGCCCAAGGTCATGCAGCCCGGCAGTGGTGAAACTGGGATGTGAGCCCAGATCTGCCTGGCTCCAAAGCCCACATCCTCACTGTTATACAGCAAAGGGGGAAGGGAACCTGGAGTGGGGTGGGTGCCCTCAGCCTTGGTTCCTGCATCCTTCCCATGATCACCAAGGACAGTTGAAGAGCCTGTGTCAGGAGAGGAAGGAGCACCCTCACCCCTTTAACTCCAGGAGGTGACCTTGGAGGCGCTGAGCCCCAGGGGTTCATTAGCATTAGCCAGTGAAGTTACCTGTCATGTGGGCACTGCCCTCAACAGCATGGGGCCAGGGTTGTTTCCCTTCTCTCTCCCACCCCAAGGGAGGGTCCCACTAAGCGATGCCCAGGCAGTGGTGCTGGGGGCCAAGAACGCAGCGGTCCAAGCTCCCACCCACTCTCTGCCCCAGCAGATCAGGACCTATCCCCACCAGCGCTGGGTTGGTTTGGTCCCAGGAGGGGTGTCACCCACACCAAAGCAGTGGGTGGAGGCAGGCTCAGCAAGTTCTCAGGAAGCCTGGAGCTAACAGGGCTGCAGAGGAGCTGTCCTGAGACGTGGGGTGTCCCCAGGAGATCATTAGAGAAGGGAGTCGCCAGTGTGGCCCTTCCTCTGCAACCACACCCTAAAAGGAGAGGCTGCCCCACTGGCCGAGCAAACGCTACCTGGTGACACCATCTTTGATGTGGTAGAGCAGACATTCAGACATCAGGGGGTCTTCATTCAGGTTCACCAGGTGTGGAGTCTGAGGGGGAAGGGGCGGCAGTCAGGGGAGAGCCGCCAGGGGTGCGGCCAAGAGGGAGGGAAGGCGCTTGGCAGACATCCCTGCAGGCTCCCCGCTGCGCCCCTCCCCCTCACTCGGAGGGCGAGCTCTCCCACCCCCTGCTCCCACTCACCCCAATGCCTTCGGGGCAGCCTGACCCACCCTCTCCCTGCACACAAGATGCCCCCACCCTTCCGGCCCCTCCCCAGGCCCCATTTCTTCAGAGGCACCTGGACACACCAGTCTCCCTGACCCGAAACCTTAGAAGCCACCTGCCCTCTCTCTGCTTTCCCTGTATTCCCTCTGGCCCCAGGGCTCATCACTTCTTCCCTCAAAATATATCTTGCCACTTTCGAGAGGGGACTGCTCAGACCTCTCCAGCCCACGCACCGCATGCCTGCCTGACCTGAGTCTGCTTTTTATGCCGGTACTCCTGGGCGTCCTCCAGGGCAGGGCCCCAGCCCACTTATCCAAGCCCCTTTGCGGGGGGCCCCCTCTCCCCTTCTGTGCTCGCACCCAGTGGGCTCTGAGCACTCACTCCAAAAAGCCGGGCTCATCCCTGCCTATCCCCTCGCCTGCAACAGCCTCCCTCCTGGCCCCACCCCCACCTGTCAAAATCATTCACTTCCCATCCCTCAAGGTCTCAAATGCCACTTTTTCCACAAAGCTTTCCCAGGCCTTCCACCCGAACACAAGATCCCCTGCCTCTGTTCCACAAGGATATACCGTGGCCTTTCTATGTGCAAGACCCCACTGAGGTGCCCGGCAGGACAGAGATGAGTCACACCCAGAGGCTGCTGCCCTGTTGGTCAGGAAATCAGAGCCAACTTGAGGAGATAAGACTTGTGGTGGAAACACCATTGCAGGTAAGAAACACATGCCTCATAATAGACTTCCTGAACTTTTCACGCCCTCACTTAGCTCATTCATTCATTCATTCATTCATCCCACTGTATCCTGGGAGGGGCTCATACACAAAAATGAATAAAATGAAGACCAATGGGAGCTCAGGGGGGTCAGGGGAGCTTCATGCAAAAGGCAGTATGGGAGCTGGTCTCTGCTGATGAGGAGGACGTGGACATGAAGAAGGAAGAGTGTTCCAGGTGAAAGAGGAGTCTCAACAAAGGCACGGAGGCCAGGGAGCACAGGGTGTAGGGGAAGACAGCCAGCAGTCAAGACCCCATCTTTCTCTGGGAGCCCCCTGAACAGGAAGCCCAAGGCTACGTCCGCGGTGGATGCATTGTGTATCTGTGCGTCGGCCCCTCCAACGATGACTCTGCAACACGTTCTCTTCTCCTGAGGGATGACCACGCCCCTCCTGACACTGCAGTGTCAGGCCTGCTTGGGAATGGCAAACACGGATGGGTCCTGGAAGCAGAAAGCGATCTATCCCTCGGGAGAGGGGACATGATTTAGGGCAGTGTTTTTCAATCTTTATTCAGCCCTGGAACCCTTTGTTCACAGGAAACCTTACCTAGAAGCCTAACACGTCAAGCAGATAAGCAGAGAGCTGCTCAGGCCGAGGTGGGGGCAGGGGACCCAGAGTCTAGTCCTGCCCGCCCCCTCCCCATTTCCTGTGAAGGAAGTTCCGAGCCAGGTTTGAAAATTACTGACTTAGGAAGTCCTTAGGCCTGGTGGCGAGGTCTCAGGAAAGAAGGGGCTCTCACTAAGGCCCTTGGCTCTCTCCAGGACAAACTGGAGCTTCTGCCCCAAGGACCCAATTCTCCACTCGACATTTCCTAGGCTGGAGTCACCCCCACCAAACCCGTTTCTCCTGTGAGACTAACAGCTTTCTCTCTGAAATCCACATGACTTTTAAACTTACGAGAATGGGTTCATTCTCACCACCTGGAGAAAATGCAGAAGTTACCTCCCCTAAGACGCTTTTTTTTTTACCCATCAGATGGGCAAAGATCAAGAAGTTGAAGAGGATGAGAGAACACGGGCTGTCTTGTGTGATGCTCTTGGGAGTATAAGTGGGCATGGTTAAAATCTCTGGAGGCACGCTGGCAAAAGAGATCAAAGTTTTACCTGGCTACTGGTGGACCCCAAATCTCCACTTCTAGGAATATGTTCTACAGACAGCAGACCATTAGTAAGACTATCTTCTGTAACATTTGTTTATAGTATCAAAGAATGGGAAACGACCTAAATGTCCATCAGTAGGAAGCTGGTTAAAAAAAATTATTCTACGTCTATACAATAGAATATTCCGACACTGTGGGGAAAAAAAAACGGACAGAACTGCGATACACTGATATGTGAAAAAGTAACATGTCAAGTATGGAACCAGCACCACGGCAAAGAGGGGCGATGTGTGCGTGCGTGCGTACGTGGATGATTATAACACACGCCTGTACGTGCAGAGACTACCTCTAGAAGAATACATCAGGAGCCAGCAACAGGACTCGCCTCTGGGAGGGGAACCCGAGGGTGGGAAGGAAGGAGATTTCCTCTGCACCTCACTGTATGAAGTAAACGTTCCCGGTGGGGCGTGCCACCTTTACAAGAACAACTAAGAACAAAACAGAACAGAAGCCCCTCCTGTTGGTCCCAAGCTCTAGCAGGTGGCACCTTGCACAGTGTGAGCCTCTCCAGGAAAGAAAAACCCATCCATCAGCCTGTCCATACCTTTCTACCTTTCCCTAGCCCTGCAGCTGCGGCAGAAGCTCCACAAGTGCCTGGCACCCCCAGGTGGCTGGCAAGCCATGCTGAGAGCCCCCTGCAGTCCCTCCTCCCAGATGTGTGCCTCTGGGGGATCCCAAAGCCCTGGGTGCCCAGCCCCGGACCTGACCCCTCAGCCCTGCCTGCCACCCTCAATCACCCACCGACAGCTCTCTCGCCCCTGGCTGTGCCTCAGGCCAGGCTAACCCCTCTCCTCTGTCTGGATCCCTGTTCAATGGTCCCTGCTTGCTCAGTCACCCAGACACCTTATCCGTATGAAAATCGGAGGGGTCTCCTTCCAGTAACCCACTGCCTGGAAGAGGTGTATCTCACTTAGAGCCTGATCCTATGATGCTTCATACCACAGCCCTGACAGGCATGGCTGGCTCCATTTCCGGGCTGGGACTGGAAGTTCCTGCTTTGCCCAAACTGGCCTCTGCATCACCGCTTCACCAGTGTGCACCGCTACAGCTGTGCTGGCCATCGGAAGCCAGCGTCCACTCTGACTGGTTGGTCCCCGTGCTGTGCTGGTTGCTAAAGGTTTTGAATACCATTCCTGCCTCCAACTGAGCCTGATCACTCCTGCCCTGCTTCTTTCCTTCCTTCCTCTCCACAAAGCCTTACTGAGCGCTTACTACACAGCGGGCACGTGACAGGTGCTGGTGCGCCCCACTCGGCCGACAATACCCCACATTTGCTCGGCCCGATGTTCTCTCTGCTCTCTACCACGCCCCCCCGTCCATCTTTCAGCCTCCACTTTCCAAACCACCTTCTCCAGGAAACCAGTTTCCATACACCTCCAGGCCGCACTGACGCTTCCACCTTTAAACCTCTCGCCGCGTTTACAAGCAACATCCTACACGTTAGTGCTTACTCTTCTATTCCTTTTACAGTCTTGTCTTCCCAAGTTATCCTTTCGAAACGTACTTTTTAGGTTTTTTTGCATGTTTGCTTGTTTTTGAATAGCTAACACATACACAGGTTACAAAATCCAAATGATACAGAAGTGTACACGGTGGACAAGTCGCTATCCCAACCAACCTGCAATCTCCCAGGGTCCTCTCCCTTCCCCCTGGGGTAACCACCATAACCAGTTTCTTATGAATCCAGAGACACATTCTACGCATGAACTCATAGACGCACGTGTGTGGGTGTCTGTTTATAAATACCTAGATTCTAAGCAGCTGTTGAAATCCCCCTAAGGGCAGGGACCCTGGCATCCTGTGGTCCCTAGATGGAGGGAGAAGACAGGGACGGCCGGACAACAGAGAGGGGAGGAGCAGGAGTGGGGACAGAGGTGATGGAGGGACAATTCAGAGACCTGAGATCAGAGTTAGAACTCATGACCCTGCCACCCCAACCCTCTTCTTTCAGCATCCAGAGTCTCTGAGGCCTCCTCACTCACCTTCTTTGGAGAGAAGACGCCCACGGTTCCCCCATCTTCCCGGACAGCCACCCCCATCTCAGCCAGCAACGCTTCTCTGTAGGCAAAGGAGAGGCAGATATTGGTCTTGTCATCGGTACCCACGAACCCCTCCCCTGCAGGGCCTGACCTTCCCTCCCCACCTCACTCCTTCCAGGGCTCCAGCTGTTGGCCCCACCCTCACACCTCTCCATCCTCAAGGCCTCCGTCTTACGTAGCTTCTCCTCCCAGGTCTCATTCAGCTCAGCTATAATCTTCTCTGTCTCCTGGGGGCACAAGACGGGCAGGCATCAGGACAGTCTGGGACAAGCACCTCCCAGAGGGTGCTTCCCAGCAGCCCCCAGAGCCCCACCCCTTGCCAGCTCCAGCTTCCCACCTGCAGTCTCTCCATGGCCTCCTCAGGCCCAATCTGGGGCTCGGCACTGGGGGAGAACGATGGCTCCAGCTCCCCGTTGTGTGCTGCAGGGGACGAGGGCGAAGCTGGGGCAGAGGGAGACGATACAGCTGGCAGAGCACCTCCGGGACTCCCCTCATCCACCTTCAGGCCTAGGAGGGAGAAGAAGGTAAAAGAAGGAAGCCAAGGAAAGATGGAACTGATCGGAAACAGAGAAGGTCTCACAGGGGACCTTTGCCTGGGCAAAGGCAAATAAGGAGGGATGAGCTGGGCCAAGGAGCCTCCCTGAGCTGACCCTCCCAGAGTCCCACCTCCCAGGGCAGAGGCAGAGAGCCCCTGGGCCATCAGCAGTTCGCGCAGCCGGGCCACCTCCTCCTGCAGCTCGCGGATCAGCCGGGCATTAGGGTCCTCGTTGATGATGGCATTGCAGCGAATCTGCTTGGTGCGGTCGGCATACCTGGATGAGGAGGGAGGAGTGGGACCGGTGAGGCCTAAACACGGGTGACCTTGGTCTGCTGCCTGATTCCCTCTCCCTCCCAGGTTTCATCATAGTGCAGTAGAGCTGAGGGTCAACCCTATCTCATGGGGAGGGTCCTGAGCTACCAGCCGCTGAGCTCCTGGCACTTTTCGTGTCCCACCCCACCCCTACTAGAGCCCCACCTGAGGGTGCTAAGAGTCTCCTCGTAATTGATGTCTGCGGGGCTCAGGGCTGCAATCATTGCTGTGCGTGAATTCCCACCTATGAATGAAAGGAGGGGAAAGCTTGAGCTGGGCAGGGTCCTAAGAAAAGTCAGACTGGGTCACAGGGTCAGGGGGGCCTCATTGCTCAGGCAGGGGTCCAATAGGGTCACTGTCCAAGGTACGGTAAAGCTAAGAGTTGTGGAGCTAATCGTGAAATCTGGTGGTCAGAGGAAATGGGGGTGAGGTCAGGGAGACATCAGACATCTGTGGAACAATCAGCGATCAGTGGGCGGAGGATGAAGTCAAAGGTGGGTGTGAGGTCAGAGAGCCGTCATGGGGAGCCAAGTCAGTGAGGCTCTTGGCTCGGCAGGGAGGGTGTGCCTTGATCCCAGCATCAGGACACCTTCAAAGGATGCCCCTGGGGATCAGGGAGAGAGTCAACGGACCACTGGAGGATTTGAGGTTCCAGGGGTGTCAATGGGACTGGTATCAAAAGGGGGTTGGCAGGACTGGTGGCAGGGTCGGCATAGAGAGACAGAGAGGAGAAGCCCCTCACCCAGATTCTCCTTGAGCAGCCAGGTGAGCACAGAGTCCCTGTAAGGGATAAAATCCGACTTCCGCTTCTTTGATTGCTGAGGGACAGAAGGAGGAAGGGGGTTACGGTGGGCCACCCTCTTTGTCCGCTTTCCCAGAGCCCCTTCTCTTCCCACGCCCAGGTCTTACCATATCCGCAAGGGCCGAGATCACCTTCCCTAGAGTGGTCAGGGACTTATTGATGTTGGCGCCTTCCTGGCAAGAGGAACGTGGGGAATGAGGCCGCCTTCTCCCACTCCGATCCCCTTCCCCCACTCCCCCCACAGCCAGAGTCCCAGATTATGATTTGAGACCACTGCACACAGCCCCCAACACTGCCCTGTCCAACCCTCCCAAGCCCCTCACCTTCAGGCGCATGCCCCGGGCTCCTGAGGAGTCAGCCCGCTCACTGCCAGCAAGGTCCACCAAACTGATCTTACTGACCTGGGTCAGAGGAAAGAGACAGCAGGTGACTGGGTCAGTGCGGGGCAGGCATATCAAGGGAACACCCAGCAAGGGGACTAGGCAGTTGGCAAGGGATGGAGAAAGCCAGGAGTGGGGGATGGAAGGGGGATACATAAGATGACAGTGAGGGTTTGGTTAGTTGTCCTTTTCTTCATTTATTCAATCACAGATATTCGCATGCCCACTGTGTGCCGGGACAAGGCACACAGTGGGCTCCAAGACCTGCCCCAAGGAGCCTAGCTAGAAGAACAAACATGCAAAAGGAGACTATCCCACTGATCTGATAGGGGAAGCACGGGGGGCTGTGGAAGCTCAGAGGAGGCACTCAACCAAGCCTGGACAGGGAGGAAGGACGCAAGGCCCGCTGATCACATCTCTGTCTCTGTTACCAGGTGGGATGGGGTTGCAGCAGGTGGAGGGGGGGGCCTACTTTCTCTGAGTCCAGTCCAGTGAGCTGATCGTGGCAGCGCTGTGTGAAGACAATGGTGAAGACGGCGTGGGAACGGCTGCTGGTCTCATTCATGTTGGTGGCGGCCACAGTCCTGGGGGGAAGGGAATGGTCAGTGGGTCCGGCCCCTCATCTTCCTAACCCCGTCTCCCTTGCCCTCCGCCCCATCAGCCTGCCTCACCGTGCTTTATTTCCACAGTCCATGAGGTCAGCAATGTCTGCATAAGAGGTCACAGCCAATTTAGACAGGTCCTGCACGTAGGGGCCCAGGATGGGGTGCTCTCGGACCCTCAGAGAGCCCCGACTCTTGGGGTTCAAGAGGTCTCGTACCCTCTCACAGTAGATCTCCATGTAGCTCACCTGAGTGGGAGAAGCAAATAAAAAGTAATAAAGGTGGGCTTCCCTGGTGGCGCAGTGGTTAAGAATCCGCCTGCCAATGCAGGGGACACGGGTTCGAGCCCTGGTCCAGGAAGATCCCCCATGCCGCAGAGCAACTAAGCCCGTGTGCCACAACTACTGAGCCTGCGCTCTGGAGCCCATGAGCCACAACTACTGAAGCCCGCGTGCCTAGAGCCCGAGCTCCTCAACAAGAGAAGCCACTGCAACGAGAAGCCTGTGCACCGCAATGAAGAATAGCTCCCGCTCGATGCAACTAGAAAAAGCCGCGCGCAGCAACAAAGACCCAATGCAGCCAAAGATAAATAATAAATAAATAAATTTTTTTAAAAAGTATAAAAGCTAACAACCATACCCAATGGGAAACTTAACCTGAACTCCACTGGATACAATACAGGTAACCTACACTGAGTGTTTACTATGTGTTGCTAAGCATTTTACATGTGCAAGCTTACTGAGCTTTCCAACAACCCTAGAAGGGGACCCCTGATCATTATCATTTCAGATAAACACGCTCAGGAGCCGAGAGAGAAGTCATTTGCCCAAAGCCACAGTTACTAACTGGTAAAGCCTAGAGCAGATCCCAGGCTGCCTGACTCCAGAGACTGCACTTGGTCTTAATCGCTGTGCTCACCTCCTCCCCACCCAGGGGACACTGTGGCTCCCCTCCCAGCCTCCTCCCAAGACCTGGGCTTACCTCCACAGAATAGGATAGCTGAGCGCTCTGGTTCTTACTAACACGAGAGAAGAGGTCCTCACAGAGCTGGAGGGGGACACAGAGAAGCACAAAGATGCTGCTGTTCATGGCACACCTGTGGCGCCCAGCACCCAGGCCAGGCCAGGTCTCAAGTGACCCTGTTTAACCCTTACCACAGCCCCAAGGGAGGGATGGGATCGTTCCCATTTTACAGATGGGAAAGCAACCTCTGAGAGGTTCACACTTGCCCAGGGTCACAGGCTAGTATTCAGTGAGCCAAAATGCAAGCCCAGAGCCTGTATGCAAGGTCACTAGGCTGCAGTCAGAGAGATTATGGTCAACTCTCAGTTATCCACAACTAGCTTTTCCTACAGTAAACACCTTGACTACGGTACACAAGCCTACATGGGAACTGCACTCACAAGTAATTACGAGACAAGGTAAGACAGCAGCAAGTGGTAGAAACGAGGTTCAAACCCTGGGCGCTCTGCCGCCAAAGGTGTGGCTGTTCTCACTAAGCCTTCACGGCCCTGATGTCCAGGTTGGAGCCAACCTCATCTCCCATCACCTTCCCTATTACTAACAACCTCAGAGAGCCAGGTCTCTGCTTCACAATGCTTAGAACCCAGCCTAGGGGCAGCTGAAGATGCTTCAGCCCTGGCCGCCCTGACAGGCCCCGAGTGTACCTGGGGCACGATGCCCTGCTGCCCTGGCTCCTGCCGCCCCATCATGGTGTAGGATTTCCCAGCCCCCGTCTGCCCATAGGCAAAGATGCACACGTTGTAGCCTTCAAAGGCATGGAGCAGCATCTCTTCTCCAATATCCCGATACACCTGTTGCTGAGATGCAAACTGGGGGTCCTCGGCCTAGGTAAAAGGGGGGCAAGAAAGACAGCAGGAACCCTAGATGACTGTGTCCTTGGTATCTAGGTGCCCAAAGGTCTTGTGTGCCCCCACCCCGATCACGGTCCTAATCATCCCTGAGGATCCTATCTAGTCTCCTGCCAGCCCTAAATTATCCCAGGGATTCTGCCTCCCCCTTCCTGGTCCTAGTCACAAGTTCAGGGTCCTACCCACCCCCACCCAAGGGTCCTGGTCCTCCCAACCAGTTCCCTGGAGGTCCTATTTCCCAGCAATGCTCCCTCCCCAGGACCTGAATCCCCCGTCCCTCTTTGCTTAGCTCTTCCCCCAACCTAACAACCTCACCGAAGTGTGTGACCAGTAGGAGTAATCGAAAGTGAAGCTTTTGGGGGCATCCTTGCTCTGTCTGGGATTGGTGATGGCTGAGAAAGCAAAGGAACGAAGGCCAAGGTCAGGTACTCCCGACCGCTGCCCACTCCCCACAAGCCCTCAGAAGCCGGGCATCCCACTCCCCACCTCTATCCTAGTTCATCTCTCCCCTTTAATACTCCCCACCCCCTCCAGCCACCAAAGCTAATTTTGGCTTCCCAGGACCCGCCCCCCTCCCGGCTGCCTCCCTGGATTGGGCAATGGAGGGCTCCAGGCCAACATTCCCCCTCCCAGGGACTGGGAGCACGGAAAGGCCAGCCTGCCCCAGCCTCCTTCCTTACAATTAGCACCTGCTCCGTGCCCAGCACAGCCCTCCTCCTGGTTCGGCCCGCCAGGACTGGCCCGTACAGTGGGCCCGGGCTGCCCTGCCTGTGCCCAGATGGGCCCCTGGGACTCACTCACAGGTGGTGCTGCCCTGCATGCTGACCACACACTTGGCATCCTGGCTGGTCTCACGGGCGTTGAAGGGCCGAACCCTCACTGCCACTTTCACCGAGGCGCCAGCCATGGCTCCAGATACTCCCACCCTCCTCAGCTGGAGGACAGAGATAGAAGAGGAGGTCAGAGCTGTTGGGAGGCAATGCCTGGGGGACCCAGACATTGCCTCCCAACTACTCCCAGGAACCAGTCTCTCCACACCCCCTTACCCGGCTACCCAGCCCCTCAAGGACCCAGTTTCTGTTCCTTGGCCTTCCTCCCCAATGGCACTCTCCTCAGGGACTCCAGGAGGTGTTCCTGCCTCTCTCCCCAGCCTTTTCCCAGCAGGCAGGGACCTGGGATGTCACCCCAGAGTTACCTGGTGTCCTGGCCCCAGACCAGGGGGGCTGTATCAGTTCTGGCTGCCACCGGCCCTCGTAGGAGGAGCCCCATCCTACACTGGGGGCCTGGCCACGCCAGCTGGGGCTGTAGGGGAAACCCTGGTTGCGGGGGAAGAGTGGTTAGGAGGCACCCGTGGCTCCAGAGGTGTGTCTGGGGTCCCAGGGTTGGAGGACAAGGGGTGGGGGGTAATGTTAGGAAAGGTGAAGATGGCTGTTCCTCTGGAGTGGTCGAATGCAATGTGAATCCAAGGGCAGGGACAGTGATATTTTTATTCCTCGTCACTCACAAGTGCACTGAACGTTCAGAGAGAGAAGAGAGAAAGAGGCTGGACAGAGAGCAATTCAGAGAGAGGGACACATGGGCAGAGACATTGAGGGTGGTGGGAAGCGGGGAGAGGAGAGGCAGAAAATCCCAAACACCAAAAAAATGAGAGAGACAAGAAGACTGAGGTCATGCTACAAAGGAAATAACGGAAGAAAAGTAAGGGGACACACAGAGGACAGCAAACACAGAAATGTTAAACAGGTAGGGGAAAAGCACAAATTGGAAGCCCAGAAGAGAAACAAGATGCGAGAAAATCCCAAATATAAGACCTGCCCTAAAATTCCCCCACAGGGTCAGCCAGGGAGAAGCAGAAACCAGCTCCCACCTAGGGTCCATAACCTCCACACAGAGGGAGAGACTGCAGATGGGCAAAATCCAATGGCTGGAAGTACAGCCCAGAACTGGGATCCACAGGGCCTGCCTATAAGCCCCAAATCCCTTGACCAGCTCCCAGCACTTCCTCCTTAGGATCCAGGACAATGGGCAGGAGAGGGTGGGGTCATCCTGTAACCATCCTACCAACCACCAGGGTCCTTTGCTGGAGGATCCAGAATACCTGTGTTTATGGGAAGGGAGGATAGCAGTAGGGTTCCCCTGAAGAGGGAGAGAAGGGAAAGGAAGCAGGCAGGTCCCAGCTCCAGCCTGGGGCTAGTGCTATGGCATCCACTGCCCTGGGGAAAGTGCCAGTCTGGAGCCCAGGAATGCGGGTGATCCGGTGCCCACACCCTGGGAGGAGAGGCTGAGCAGCCCACACCCACGGACAACAGGGTGGGAGGGTTGTGAAGAGACATCAGAGATGTTGAGCCCCCTTCTGTGGCCCCAAAGGGCCTCAAACCCCTGTCCTGCTGGGCCTGACCTCACCAGCCTTTCTGGCCAGGGCATGGGAGGGGTGAGAGGGCTGGTCTGTCCCAGGACAGGAAGGGAGTAGCTGAAACCACAGAGACTGTCTCAGGAAGAACAGCCCTGACCCCCAGACCCTGATCAGGGGAGGGAAAGGACACTGATGGAGACACGCAATTGTAACGCCGTTGTGGCTAACGGGGCAGGGAATGAGGTGGCACTGCTGGTGGATGGCGGGGTAATGGACCAGGAGAGAGGTACAGGGGTCGGCTGGTGCAGCGTAATGGGTCAGTGGGGTACAGAGAGTAGCCGCGGCTGGGGTGAGGCCGAGCGACCCGAAAGGGGGCCTAGGGCCACCTGCACCTTGCTCACCCAGAAGTTTTCACACAGGCCCCCGTCCCGGCCTTTCTGGGCGGCCATGCGGACAGTGTCCTCCGGTCCAGCCAACCGACGGCCGCCCCGGGCCTGGCACCTCTCTGCGCCTCCGCGGGACAAATAGCACATGATCCCGGCTCCCGCGGCCAGCCGGCCCCCGCCGGGTGGTGCAAACCGGGACCCCGGCTCCCCGCCCCCCAGCCCGGCACATTCCTCCGCGGGCGTCCCCTCCCTCACCCCCCCTCTCCCACAGCTCTCACCTCGTCGCGGCGGGGCTCCCGGAATGGCAGGGCAGAGTGCAAAGGGACAGACTTTCCGTGAAGCGTGAGACGGGAGCGGGGGCAATCCGGGACCGCTTCGGGGCTGCCCCCGCCCCTCGCCGGGTCCCCGGGCGGCGGGCGGCGGACTCGCGCCCCGGGGGCGGCAGCAGTAGCGGCGCCAGCGGCCGGCGCCCGCCCGGGCAGCACGAGCTGGGGCGGGAGCGAGGGGCGGGGGACCGGCGGGCGCGCGCGCGCGGTTGGGCGGGCGGGCGCGCGCCGTCCCGAGAAGGGTTAGGCAGCGACCCGGACAGCTGTTAAAGGGGCAATGTCCCCAGGACTGCGGGGCCCACCGGGCGGAGACGGGGAAACCGAGCTGCCGACACGGGAGGGCGAGCAGAACGCAGGCACTCGGGAGGGTGGCTAGCGCCTAGAAAGCCGGGAAGAGTTGAGGCCGACCCCGGCAGGAGACCCAGGACCCGGACCCGCGCACGTCGCCGCCATCGGAGGCGCGCTTAGGGGGCGGACCCGCGCGCAGAGCCCCGCCCAGGAGGTGGCTCGGCGCAGGCCCCGCCCCAGGCGCGCGGCGCCGGCCGGCTCCGCCCTCGGCTGCCGACGCTGCCTCGCTTCTCCTCCGCGCCCGGCGTATAGTTCTAGAACTCGCCGCGCAGCTGCCTCAGGTACCGTGGCCAAATGTAGTCGGCGGCGGCACGGCCACCGGGGCGCTGGGTCCCTGCCTGGCCCTCACGTTCGACAGGCCCCGCAGGCCCGGGTCGTCCCCTCAGACTTGGGTGCCTTCTCAGGCCCAGGCCACCCCTGCCTACCCAGCCTGGCCCCCCGCGGGCCTCAGGCAGTCCTTCAGGCGCGGGCCCACCACCTGGGGGCCACATCGACTCCTCAGGCCCCCAATTGTGCCTTCAGGTTTAGCTGTTCCCCACGCCCCAGTCTACCTACCAAGGGTCCCCTGAGGCCCAGCTGCCTCGTCAGGCTCAGGTTGCCCTCCCAGCCTAGGCTGCCCCCGGGCCAACTGTCCAGTTCTCCGTCTAGCTTCCTTAGGCCCATTCTCCTCATAGATCTGGGTCACCCACCTAGACCCACTTACCTGAGGTCTGAATGCCCCTCAGCTTCCACCTGCCGTCTAGTCCAGCTTCCCCTGCTCTGGCCCAAGACATCCAATCTAGACCCCATCTGCCCTTTCAGCCAGATTTTAACTACGGCATTTGCCACCTCAGCTCTAAATACTCCTCTCCCCATTCTTCACTTCGCCTAACTCCTTTCTCAGCCCATCCTTAGTTGCTTTTGGATAAATACTTATTCACCTGGAACAGTTTCCAGTTTTCTGACATTTATGCTGCCTACAGTCACTCTCTTGACTCATCTAACATTCTTACCTGCCTTTTCTGCCAACCCCCCACTGGCTGTCAGGTCACCTTTGGCTGTCCCAAATCCTGGCTCTGTATAACTGACCTCTCTGCTCACCTTCTTCACCTATACACATTCCCAACTGCCTCCTCTTTCCTTGTCACCAACTGACCACTCTGTCCACACTTACCTTTTTTTTTTTTTTTTTTTTTTTTTTGCGGTTACGCGGGCCTCTCACTGTTGTGGCCTCTCCCGTTGTGGAGCACAGGCTCCGGACGCGCAGGCTCAGCGGCCATGGCGCACGGGCCCAGCCGCTCCGCGGCATGGGGGATCTTCCCGGACCGGGGCACGAACCCGTGTCCCCCGCATCGGCAGGCGGACTCTCAACCACTGCGCCACCAGGGAAGCCCCACACTTACCTTTTATTAACCCCTCATACCTGGTTTATTTACCAACCCTGGATTCTCTGACCCCAGCCACCAGTTCAGTACCAACTATCCCCAAATGCCTCTGCCCTATCTAGTCCACCTGTCACCCTTTTTCGTTTCATTATCCCATGTTGCCAGTTAATTCACTCCACTGCCATCTGTAAATTTCACTTACTCTGTATGTTTGGCTTCAGAACATTTATTTTTCTCTTTTCTCTTTTACCACATCCACATTTCCTGTGTCTGCCATCTTGAACTTGTATGTTCAGCTAATAGAAATGTTCGTTACTTGAAATACCTTTTCAGCTCTCTTTCTTTTTTTCTGGCCCCATACATCTTCTTTCCAATCTCTAGACCTGCTACAGGTTCATTCCTACAGCCATTACATGAGTGAATGATTCATTTTCCATTATCCCCCCAGCACCAATGAGGAGACTCAGTCCAGCCACCCAGCCCAGTCCAGTCATGCAAGCGCAGGAAGATGGAGACAACCTTATCCCTTTTGTCAAGTGAGTCCTCCCCACCCAGTGGGGAGGAGGGAAGATTGCATGCCTGGGTTCTTCCCTAAGAGGAGTAGGAAATAAGGAACAAGAAGCTCAGTGCCTGGTCTCAGGGGATTGGTGATTTATTAATTTATTCAGCAAATTGCTTTTGAACACTACAACGTTCTAGGCACTGTATATTAAGCATTGAGAATTCAGCAATTAGAACATAGGGGTCCTGCTCATAGAGCTTACATTCTAGGGGGAGGAGATAGAAAGTGCATACAAATAAATGTAATCTCAAATAGTAATAAGTACACGAGAAAAATAAAATAGACATACAACATAATGTAAAACAGACTGTCTTGGAGACACAAGTTTATATAGGGTGATTGTGGAAGAGGAGGAGGAAGTGAGTTTGAATTGAGATCTGAAAAATGAGAAGGAGCCAGTCTGATAAGAACCAGGGAGCAAAAGAAGGAATAGTATGTTTAAAAAAAAAGCCCAAGAAAGAAACTAGCTTGCTGCCTTCTAGGACCAGGAAGCAGGTTAGCGTAACTGAAACTTAGTGATTAAGGGAAAAGTGGAGTAAAGTCAGACAGGCAGAGGCCAGATCATATAGGATCTATAGGATCTTATAGGCCATTGAAAAGAGTTTGAATTTTATTCTAAGGACAGTAGAAAGGTTCTAAGTAAGGTAATGACATAAGCAGACCTTTTTTTTTCTTCAACTTTTTTATTATGGAAAATTTCAAACAACTGCAGAAGTAGAGAAAATAGTAATCATGAACCTGGAGTATCCTTTTTAGTCAGCTGCAGTAATTATCATTACATAGATAATCTTTTTATTGATACACCCATTCAGCCTCCTGCTACTCAGACTATATTGAAGCAAATCTTAAACCATATATCATTTCACATAAGCATTTTTAAAAGATTCTTCTTGGGACTTTCCTGGTGCTGCAGTGGGTAAGACTCCGTGCTCCCAATGCAGGGGGCCCGGTTTCGATCCCTGGTGGGGGAACTAGATGCTGAATGCATGCCGCAACTAAAGATCCCACATGCTGCAACTAAGATCTTGTGCAGCCAATATAAGTAAATTTAAAAGAAAAGATTATTCTGTGCAGAATAGATTATTGAGGGATTCAGATGGAAGCAGGGAATGGAGGAGGAGGCTATCTCTGTAGTCCAGAGAGGGGAAGATAAGCTGGAATATGATGGTGGGAATGGAAATAGTGAGTAGTAGTCAAATTTGAGTGTATTTTATGGGGGAATTCCTGGGCAGTCCAGTGGTTAGGACTCCGTGCTTTCACTGCCAAGGGCCTGGGTTTGATCCCTGGTTGGGGAACTGAGATCCCACAAACCGTGTGGAGCAGCCAAAAGAAAAGATGATTTTTTTTCTTTTTTTTTTTTAGTGTATTTTAGATGTCACACTCACAGAACTTGCTGATAGATTGGATATGGGAGGTGAGGGAAGTAAGGCATATCAGATTTTTGGCTCTAGCAACTGGGCATTTGGGGTGCTTTTCAGCGAGATGGTGAAGGCTAGGGAAGAGATGTTGAGTGGGCAGTTGAACCTGCAAGTCTGGAGTCCAGGGAAGAGCCAGAGCAAGAAAGGCAGATTTGGGAGTCGTCAGCACATTGGTGGTTTAAAATCATGGCCTGAAACAACAAGGTCCTACTGTGTAGCACAGAGAACTATATTCAATATCCTGTGATAAACCATAATGGAAAAGAATATTTTAAAAAGAGAATGTGTATAACTGAGTCACTTTGCTGCACAGCAGAGATTGGCATAGCATTGTAAATCAATTATACTTCAATTAAAAAAGATGATAATAGGGCTTCCCTGGTGGCGCAGTGGTTGAGAGTCCGCTTGCCGATGCAGGGGACGCAGGTTCATGCCCCTGTCTGGGAAGATCCCACATGCTGCGGCGCGGCTGGGCCTGTGAGCCATGACCACTGAGCCTGCGCGTCTGGAGCCTGTTCTCCACAACGGGAGAGGCCACAACAGTGAGAGGCCCTCGTACCGCAAAAAAAAAAAAAAAAAAAAAAAAAAAAAAAAAAAGTTACATATTTTGGTAGACTGTAGAACTTAATCAGATCTGGAGGAAACAATATTGGGGCATAAATATAAATTTTTCATGGGCATATACTATTTCTGTGTGACTATGATGACTATAAAGTAGGAGGTAGATGTCAAACTCACTCTGCTCCTATCATAAAAGTGAAGTAAAAGGCAGTCTTTCCCCCCGATAAGATGTATTACTTTCCATTAGTCCCCATTTTGTAGCACTCCCTTATGAAAATCCTGTAGTAAAGAGTAAGGAAGGCTTCTCATTAGTCATATGTCTGATCTTTTACTCCTTCTGGTAAAAGGCTGGTCTAGTCTAATCTAACCAAAACCAGGTAAAGGTATTAAGTGCAACAGAGCTGATGCCCGGCTACTTGCTACCAATCCACAGGTTATATACCCTTTGGCCCCAGTGAGTCTGGGCTCAACTAAAGCCAAGAGACCAAAGTATTTGACTACTCAAGTCCCTGTTAAACCAACAAACTCATTTCTAAACCTAAGGTATCAATATTATCCGAGGAAAGCTTTTAACGATTCAGAAGAGATATGGAGCCCAATCCAAAGAGTCAAATTCTGTAGATCTGGAAGCTAAAAAAAAAAAAAAAAAAAAAAGATAATAAATAAAGTCTTGGCCTGGGTGAGATCACCTAAGGAGGAATGGAGATAAAGAAGATAAAGTGCTGAGGACGAAGCCCTTAGGACACTCTTCTAGAGAGCAGGAGAGCAGACATCAGTCAGTCTGGGGGCTTTAGGAGTGAGGAGAATTGTTCTCAAACAGCTTTGCACACCCCTCCCTACCTAAAGGATATTAGTATTTCTGAGATGGGGAGATAAAGCAGGGGTGAACAGAGGCCCTGCTCTCCTGGATACTTGCACTGACTAAAAGGAACCTGTCGTATCACTTGAGTAGTCGGGGCCTTTGTCTTTGACAGCCCTGTTTGCTCAATATTATGTTCCCTGGTTGTGAGGTGTACTCGTTTGAGATTCAGTGAGATCTGAAGCTGAAACAGTTGCTAATCTCCATGCTCACTCCAGCTCCAATCTCCTTTCAAATCAAAGGCCTCACCACCTTCCTCAGCTAAAATGGATAAGGGAGGACAAGGCCTGAGGGAGCCTGGGCAGCTGTATGGTCCCATAGTAAGATAAGACTCCTAAATTCCTGGAGTGAGTAGATGTTGTAAGGGAAGAGCCAGACCTGAGCCTACCTTGTCCTCACCTCAGGTGTTCCAGGGTGGTCAGCCGATCTCCACCACCCAGCTTGCCTTCCCGGAGCCTCAGACTGACGCCCCAGCGCTATGGCGACACCTTCTGGGAGAACCTTAGTCAAAGGCCCAGGTGGGTAGAAATGGAGAAAATGGGGATTAACTGGAGGTAGGGAGGGGAAGCTCTACAATTTTAAACTACCATAAAGCCTTATGGTAGCAATAAGCTTTAGTCTGGGAATAATTGCCCCACCAGCTGATGGACATTTTAGCTCCTAATGCCAAATAGGTGGTTGGGAGAGGTTGTTAGAGAAACAGTATGGATGGGGGTGTTCTCTCTGTACTTAGCCCCCTTTTTGTGCTTCACAGCCCCACCTGGATAGAGGAACAGTACATCCCACCCCTGCTGGTATGACAAACTTTCTGCCCTTTGACACCTCTCGGTTAAAGTTGCAC
The DNA here is from genome assembly GCF_000442215.2 of Lipotes vexillifer. Taxonomy (NCBI): domain Eukaryota; kingdom Metazoa; phylum Chordata; class Mammalia; order Artiodactyla; family Lipotidae; genus Lipotes; species Lipotes vexillifer. The sequence goes on from NW_006785619.1 coordinate 49,246, forward strand.
CCACTGCTATCCTAGCCCCAGCTCTCCTTATTACCCCTTCCCTCTGGTGTCCCCCAGCCAGTGCACTGACCAGGCCCTCCTTCCTATGAATCAGTCATCAGGTTTTCCAGATCACAGCTATGTTTTTGTGATCTGGGCGTCCCAAGACCCCTGACTCCCTATTTCAGTCCCAGATCCCCTGAGAGACTCAGTTCTGCCTTCTAGCTCCTTTTCCCCATTCTCTGGCACAGAGAGCCACTGGTTGCTCCCAGTCTGGCCTGTACCCCCCTGAGGGGCTCCCACCCCCTGAGGTGCTCTGCAGAAGAAAGAGAAGGAGGCCATATTTGGCAGGAATGCAGCAGGGATCTGGGGGCATCCCAGCCCGGGTAAGGGCTGTCGCTTATCACCTGGAGGATCTAAGGAGGCGACACAGAATCATCAATGAGTAAGGAGAGACATTTGGGCTCTGGGAGCCAAACAGGGTATGGGGACAGGACGTTTTGAACTAAAGAAGAGGTGGAGAGCTTTGAAGGAATTGGAGGTTGTTTGGGAATGTGCCACGGTCTTGGTGAGACTGAAGCAAAATTTCTATAATATGGGAAGGAGGAGGGAACTAAGGGATGGGGGATGAGCCACACGAGCCGAAAGAAGTGGAAACCAGGTCACTGAAGACATGAAAGCACTCCATACAACTGGAGGATAGTGCAGAGCTAGAGGTCACCTCTTGAGCCCCTGAACTGAAAATACTTCAGTCTGAGGGGAGCAGAAAGTTGGGAGTGGAGAGTTGGAAGTCAGATGACAACACTCCTGGGTCCCAGCAGGAAGTATTTCAGGGCAGAAAGGTGAAGAATGGAGAGACAGGAAGCCTGGCCTCCAGGCACCTCTTTCCTAAGTCTGAAGTCTCCACAGACTGAAGAAGGCCCAGTGGGGCAGCTCTAGGGCTCCGTCTGAGCCCCTGGTGCTTGACGACGATGGCTGTGGACTCCCCAACACCACCGAACACCCTGGTCTGGAAGAGGAGAGGGCAAACTCTCCACGGGAAGAGGAGCACTTCCTCACTCCTGGCAGGGCCCAGGTATGGTTGAACAGGAACTTGGTGGGGCGGTGGAGGGTGATGTGGATGCCTGGTCTTGCATGGAGAGACAGCGGGAGCCAAGAGGCACGTTGGATAGCTGGATTTGAGAGGCACAAAAATAAAGTAGACGAGAGCCAGAGACTTGGGAGTGCCTGGGTTTGGGGACTAGGAAATCTGGAGAGAGACTTAATTTCTGATTCTTCCTTTTTTTCCCTTCAATTTCTCATCCTTACAGCTGCTTTGGTCTCCCTGGAGTCCCCTGGGCCAGGAGGGGTCTTGTCTCTCCGGGCGGCCGAGCTCTCTGGGCTCCTTCAGCACTGTCACAGCCAGTAGGGACCCCCTTTACAATCCCTGGGGGGTGGAGTGGCGGTCTGAGGAGTAAGGAGAAACCACCCACGCCCAAGATGCTAGCGTGCTCCAGGGCCCACGACTAGTTCTGGGCGCTGGAATCTCCAGCATTTCTGACATCAAGGCATTCCCCCTTTCCCTGACCTTTCTCACTTTCCTCTCCCATCCTCTGAACTAGGCACGAACGGGGCTCCCTTGGCCTCCCATCTCTACCCGCCCGTCTCACAGGAGCTCCCCAAGGCCTGTCGTCCCACAGGCCGGCTCCCTGCCACTGTGTTCTCTTCTTGTTCTGTTATTAAAAAGCAAGCATGTTGAGCCCGGTGTTGTCTTTCTCTCCGCGAAGTAGTGATGGAGAGGCTTGTGGGGCGGGAGGGCTCCTTTCACCTTCGTGAGGACCCCGCTAAAATGAAGTCGGGCTGTGTCCCCCAAATTCAAGGAGCTGTGCCCGAAAAAAGTCCTGCCGGCTCCAGAGTCCCCCGCCCAGCGCTGCCGGCCGCCCGCGCCCCACTACCCCGGCCGAGGTCACGTCGATCGGCCCAGCTTCCGCCTCCGGGACCCCGCCTCCTGCCCCTCAGCGCTGCTGCCCCTTCCGGGACTTCCCGGCAGTCCGTCGCTCCGCCTGGCTCGGGGCCCTGGAAGCCGAGTCCCTCCAGCGCCCCACCCAGAGCCCCACGTGTGCTGACCCCAGGTTCTCGTCCCGACCCGCATCCCCTTAATTGGGAGGCCCCGCCCCGTGCGCAGTGACGTCGGACGCCGCTGTCAGCAAGCGCTGGGGGGGGGGTCGGTGTGGGGTAGAATGGCCGCTGCCGCCGTCACCCGCGGGACCCCGGGAGGTAAGAGCCGGGGCCTCTCGCCCGCCTCTCCGCCCCCGCGCCAGGGGGCGCAGCTCCACCGGCCCGGGCGTTGCGCGCCGCGCCGGGGACCACCGGCCCTCTCCCGGTTCGCCCCCACTCCCCGCTTCCGTCCTCCTTCCCCGCGCCAGGGGGCGCAGCTCGGCGCAGGGCCCCACGGCGGACCTGCCAGGCAGGACCGTCCCGGGGACCCCCGCACCCCGGCACCCGCACTGTCCCTTGCCCGCCACGCGTCCGCGGACTTTGCTCCGCATCTCCTGCAGGACATCCCTCCGTGCGGGAGGGAGGCGGGACCCTCCCACCTCGGACCGTCTCCGGGGACCACCGCCCCGCCGTGGGGTGGCCGCCTCCGGGCCTGCTTCGCACCCTGGCCTGCTCCCCATCCAGGACTGCGCACCTGCGCCCTAGGGCGGAGTCCGTACCACAACCCAGACTCCAGTGCTCACAGCCGAGCTCGGACGGGCCTCTTCCCCCTCCCCATCCCCGGACACCTGGTGGAGCCCGCGCTGAGAGCATCCTCCAGCCTCCATCTGTTCCCCCAGGAGGGTGGGGGCTCAGGCTGGAGCCAGAGTGGTAGATGGGCTAGAGTAGGCCTGGAGACCGAGGGAGGCAGAGGCTTTGGGGAGAGAGGTGCGGCGTGGTGCACAGGGCGGTCAGCCTCAGGATGGAGGATGGGTTGTCCTGAGGTGGGTAGCTGGGTCCTGGTGTCTACCCCAGATTCTACCAGGCCCTGACCAATCTGGCAGGAAGGGTGTAGGTTAAGATCAGTTGTCAGATCTGCCCTTCACCTTCGAAAAAATCAAACAGAGAAGTAACTCAGGGTGTGTCTTGTAAGGCCTAGCTCTCCACCCGGACTTAGATCTCCTGCCCTCCCCCCAGCATCCAGGCTCTCATTTGCCAAAGCATCCTCCAAGAACCGGATGCTCTGAGTCCCAGCCCCAGGACCTGACCTCACCGTAGCCCCAGACCCTCAAGAGCCCAACGCCAGCCCCGCCGGCCTTCTCCCCTCCCCCACCCTGCCGGTCTCTTCCTGATTACTCTGTTCTGTTGTGTCTCCCGCTCGTGTTGGTTCCTGGCACCATGTCTGGGTTCGCCCTCTCCTCCATTCCCTGGCTGTACTCTGACATCATAGTCCAGCCCCTTCCTCTCGCTTCCTCATCTTTCTTAGATATCACGACCCAGTTCTGTACCTGGTTTCCTACCTCATCCTCCTCATCCTGGATAGTGTGGAGGCTTCTGCCATGACCTTGTTCTCTCCCTTCCCAGCACAGACTCCGCCTCCCCCCGGCCTCTCAGGCCGGGGGTGACCTTCCCCCCTGGAGCCCTCACCATGAATACCAAGGACACCACCGAGGTTGCTGGTGAGTTCACAATCCAGGTTCCCAGTTTGGGCACAGCCTTTTTTTCTCCCCAAGTGGTGGTGACCTTCTAATTCTTGGATCCCTGCTCTCCTTGACATCATTTCATCCCACCCTCCCACCCCACCCCGCCCCACCCCGCCCTGCCCGCCCTGCCCCATGCTCTGGATTTGGCCCTTTTCCCCTGGATTATCACAGGGATATCAGGAGCAGCGCCCTAAGTCCTCCCTTCTCATCCCCTCTAGAGAACAGCCACCACCTGAAGATCTTTCTGCCCAAGAAGCTGCTGGAGTGTCTTCCTCGCTGTGCGCTGCTGCCTCCAGAGCGGCTCCGGTGGAATACAAATGAGGTTTTCTAGGGAGCCTGGGGGATTAGGGCGTAGCAGGGCCTGGTGGGCTGGAGGAGTGTGAATGGGGGTCTTGCTGTGCCTGTCCACGTTCTCTAGGCTCTTTGAGGATCATAGGAGAGGTATAAAGCCCTGCATCTTGTAGTAGCTCGCTTCTCCTTGGCATATCCACCTGTGTAAAGATACTATCTACCACTTACAAAGTATTTCCTACAAACCAAGCACTGTGCTCAGTACTTGTCCTGCATTATCTCGTTCAGTCCTCCAAGGACGCTGTAGAGCAGACACTGTTGTTATCCCCGAGGTATAGATGGGAAAGACCAAGAGGCCAGCCTGAGACTTTGGAAAGGGGACACCCACCTGAGTGCCTCTTCTCCTGCAGGAGATTGCATCCTACTTGATCACCTTCGAGAAGCATGATGAGTGGCTATCCTGTGCACCCAAGACAAGGTGAGAAATTTTGTGAAGGTGGGGAGTGGCAGGGATCCTGGGTTCTGTACACAGAACTTGAGGCCAATCCTTCCCTTCTCAGGCCTCAGAATGGCTCTATTATCCTCTACAACCGCAAGAAGGTGAAATACCGGAAGGATGGTTACCTCTGGAAGAAGCGGAAGGACGGGAAGACCACCCGAGAGGACCACATGAAGCTGAAGGTCCAGGGCATGGAGGTAAGCGAGGCCTCCAGCTCACCTGCCCTGGTCCTCCTTCTCCCCCCTAGCTGGGTTCCAGCCCTGCCAGGGCTTGGTGACATTCTCTGTCTACCACCCTCCCAGTCACTCTTCCCTTCTCACTCACTTTGGATCCGCTAGGTGGTTGCTTAGCCTACTCTCTGCTTCCCATTTCCCTCCGTGACCCAATTCTTCAGGACTTAGGCCACACCTCCCTCTGGAGGACACAGATGCCCAATCCCCTTACTTCTCTTTCATTTCCCGCAGGGGTCCGAGTACTGACCCTCTAAGCACAGGTTTCTCTTCCCTCAAATCATTGCTCCTCATCTTGGATGCGTTGTTGCCATGCCCTCTGATTTTTTGATGGTCCCACATGGCAAATCTGGTCCTTTTTGTAAGGCCCTGGCCCCACTGTTCCCTCCTCTCCGTCCCGGGGTGACTTGGGGTGCTGGGATTTGAAAGGTGTGGGGAATAGGTGGGGGTGGGTGAGGGTGAAAGAGGAACTGGTGGAAAGATTGGGATTCCTGCAAAGGGACTGAACAGAGGAAGAGTTGGGGAGCAGACTAGCCCTCCCCCCACCCCAGCCTGTCTCCTGGCAGTGTCTCTATGGCTGCTACGTTCACTCTTCCATCGTCCCCACATTCCATCGGCGCTGCTACTGGCTGCTCCAGGTGAGGATGGAAGAGCTCAGGGAGACAGAGTCTACCTGGCTCTTTGAGGGAGGTGGGGGCCTGCAAGAATGAAGTGGAAGGATGACTAGGTTCTGAGTGGGAAAAGGAGACTGGGAAGAAGAGAAAGGGGTTTGGGGATGGAGAGAGCCAGAACTTGGGGGGTGAGGTTGGGGGTGCCTGGGAAGAAAGTGAGGACTAGGAGGCTGAACCCCTGGGCGGCAGGACCCCCCCCATAGCACTCTGCATGTACCCTTGTGCTCTCAGAACCCTGACATCGTCCTTGTGCACTACCTGAACGTCCCAGCCCTGGAGGATTGTGGAAAGGGCTGCAGCCCCATCTTTTGTTCCATCAGCAGCGACCGTCGAGAGTGGCTCAAGTGGTCCCGGGAGGAGCTGTTGGGACAGCTGAAGCCCATGTGTAAGGCAGCAGGGCTAGGATAGCTCTCAATTGGGAAAGTGGACATAGGGAGCTCCCAAAGGGGCCAGGGTTCTATACTCAGGAGTCTGTGGGGTGACCATTTCCCCCCAAGCCAGGAGGGGTCTTTCCTGGGTGGGTGGGTGGGTACCAGGGTCCCTGGTGTGATCTAAGGTGTTGGGATATGGAGGGCAGCTGTGAGCTACGGGTCGGAGCCATCTTGAGGCTGCTGGCCTCTGTTCACCTGGCCAGAAGTCTTAGAGCATCTCAGGTGCTTGGAAGAGCCATCAAGGTTCCCTGGTGACTATTTTGTGGGGGTCCCATAGCACTTCCCCCCAACTGTTCTCTAGTTCATGGCATCAAGTGGAGCTGTGGGAACGGGACAGAGGAGTTCTCCGTAGAGCAGCTGGTGCAGCAGATCCTGGACACCCACCCGACCAAGCCTGCACCCCGAACTCACGCCTGTCTCTGCAGTGGAGGCCTTGGTTAGTGACCCCTGACCTTGGAACCCTCCTCCCTCCTAGTGTGCTGCCCTTACTCACACCAGGGGGATAGCTGGGATTTGCATGCTTATTTGCATGTCTTTTGCATGTTCCAGAAAGATGGGCCAGATGAGCAGAGGCCTTCCCATCTGCACACTGCCCAGTTCCTTTTACTTGATTCCTGGCAGCCCAGGCTCTCTATTTGCTTTCTTCATAAAGCAGCTCCTGGTCACCCCAGCACTACCACTTACACACAGGCTTAGCTTTATTCTTAGTTGGTACCCACTTGGTTCTGTTCTTTTGTCCTTTTTCTATGCCTTTACCTATTTCTCTCAGCTATTCCCCCAAGCCCTCAATCCTCTCCTGCAATGCTCCTCCAGGGGGAGGGAGGGGGAGGAGAAATATTTCTGCCGCCTCCCAGTGGCCATAATCAGTATGGCACCTCTGGTATTTAGTGACATCTCAGGAAATGCATGAAAGCTTTCCAGTAAGGGAAGGCTGGAGAAAGATGTGTCGTATCCCTTCTCTCCCCACCACCCCTTCCACTGCAGGTTCTGGGAGCCTTACCCACAAATGCAGCAGCACGAAACACCGCATCATCTCTCCCAAAGTGGAGCCCCGAGCTTTAACCCTGACCTCTGTCCCCCATCCCCATCCCCCTGAACCCCCTCCACTGATAGCCCCACTTCCCCCAGAGCTCCCCAAGGCACATACCTCTCCATCTTCTTCTTCCTCCTCCTCCTCTTCCTCCGGCTTTGCGGAACCCCTAGAGGTCAGACCTAGCCCTCCCACCTCCCGAGGGGGTTCTTCGACAGGAGGCACGGCTATCCTCCTCCTGACGGGACTGGAGCAGCGAACTGGGGGCTTGACGCCCACCAGGCACTTGGCTTCCCAGGCCGATCCTAGGCCTTCCATGAGCTTGGCTGTAGTCGTAGGCTCTGAGCCCTCTGCCCCGCCAGCTCCTCCCAGCCCTGCCTTTGACCCGGATCGTTTTCTCAACAGCCCACAGAGGGGCCAGACGTATGGAGGAGGGCAGGGGGTAAGCCCAGACTTCCCTGAGACAGAGGCCGCCCATACCCCCTGTCCTGCCCTAGAGCCCGCTGCTGCCCTGGAGCCCCAGGCAGCTGCTCGGGGTCCCCCTCCACAGCCCAGAGCAGGCGGGAGAAGAGGAAGCTGCTTCTTCATTCAAGATGATGACAGTGGGGAGGTGCGCAAGGCCCAGGGGGCTGCCCCACCTGTACCTTCACCCCCTCCTTCACCCGCACCCTCACCTGCCCCCTTGGAGCCATCAGGCAGAGTAGGAAGAGGGGAGGCCTTGTTTGGAGGAGCTGGTGGGGCCAGTGAACTGGAGCCCTTCAGTCTTTCATCATTCCCTGAGCTCATGGGAGAACTCATCAGTGACGAAGCTCCGAGTGGCCCTGCCCCAACCCCCCAGCTCTCTCCTGCTCTTAGCACCATCACAGACTTCTCCCCAGAGTGGTCCTACCCTGAGGTGAGTCTCAAGCTTCTCTCCTCCCTCCTCCTTCTACCTGTGAATTGTGATTGTGTGAGTCCCTCAAGTGCCCCAGGGGACTTCATTCCTTGGTGACTGTTTCATGGGGTGGGGTGGGGCCGGGGAGGGACTGGGACAACTCAGCCTGGAGAAGAGAAAATACAACTGGGATGTGATTGCAGACTTTGGGAAGCTGAAAGACTGTGTTCAGCGGTGGAGAAGTTCTGCTTTTTGCTGCTCCAGGGAGGGAAAGCAGGAACTACAGTGGGGGTCCAGAGGGGGCCTGAGAAAAGGACTTCCTTCCAGTGATAGCTATCTGCAAATGGGTTGGTAGCCTTGGGGTAGGCAATCAGTTCCCCATTTCTAGCAGATTCAGGTAGAGGACAGGAGTGTGGGGAGAAGGGACAGTGGGTTGAGTTCACTCTATTGGGTCCTGTCCAATCCCTGCACCCCAGACCCAGGGGTGTACAGAGGACAGTAGATCCTCTCTCAGGGTCTGAATGAATGAATGAGTGACTGAGTAAAGGTATAATCAACAGAGAGAGCTCCAGTCACACTGCTCTCTGACTTCCGTCTGCAGGGTGGGGTCAAGGTGCTCATCACAGGACCTTGGACAGAGGCCGCCGAGCATTACTCCTGCGTCTTCGATCACATCGCAGTGCCAGCCTCACTTGTCCAGCCTGGTGTCTTACGCTGCTACTGTCCCGGTATGGGGACTGGGAATGGTAGGGGAAGGGACTAAGGTAGGACAGTTAGGACTTCCAGGAAGCACTGGGAACAAATGAGTTGGGTTGTTCCTGAGAGTGGAAAGACCTCATCCAGTCCTGGGGCTGAGCCCTGTGGTCCACCAGCAGGCAGATGACTCTGAGCTTAGGTGTCAGAAGGTCTAGTTCTGGTCTAAGAAATCTACTTCTTAGCTGACTGGTGACCTTGGGTAAGTCTGTTCCTTTTTTAGGTCCTTGGCCTCCCCTCCTGTAAGGTCAGGCATTTGACCCAAGGAGTCTCTAATGTCTGTCCAGGCCCTCTGGCTCCAATCCAGGGAGTTCTTGGGAGAATGAGAAAGGAGAGATGTTGGTCTCCTCCAGCCAGTCTTGGGACTGAAGAACATTGGCTTCTAAACCTGTGCTGTCCAATATGGTGGCCATTAGCCACATGTGCCTATTGAAATGAATTAAAATTAAAATTAAAATTCACTTCTCTTTTTTTTTTAAATTATTTTTTTTTCCTTTGGCTGTGTTGGGTCTTCGTTGCTGTGCGCGGGCTTTCTCTAGTTGCGGTGAGAAGGGGCTACTCTTCGTTGTGGTGCACGGGCTTCTCATTGTCATGGCTTTCTCTTGTTGTGGAGCACGGACTCTAGGTGTGCAGGCTTCAGTAGTTGTGGCACGTGGGCTCAGTAGTTGTGGCTTGCGGGCTCTAGAGCTCAGGCTCGGTAGTTGTGGCGCACGGGCTTAATTGCTCTGTGGCATGTGGGATGCCCTTCCCGGGCCAGGGCTCGAACCTGTCCCTTGCATTGGTAGGTAGATTCTTAACCACCGTGCCACCAGGGAAGCCCTAAAATTCACTTCTTCCATCACACTAACCACATTTTAGGTGCTCAGTGGGCACATGTGCTAGTGCTACCCTATTGGACAGTGCAGATGCAGAATGTTTCTATCACTGAGGAAAAGTTCTTTTGGACAGCCCCGGTCTAGATGTCATTGCCAAGGCTCATCTCTGCACTTTTGCCACCAACTTTGCCCCTTACCCAGCACTCAGCAATGTTGCTGTGGGACCCTAAGGACCACTAGAGTGACAGGTTGACAGCTTTGCTGTCTATGAGTGTGTCCTCCCCCAGTCTCAACAGCCCTGTTTAATGGTGAATTGCAGGAGAGGGGCTGAGACCAGAGAAGCTAGGAATTGGGAGTCTCAGCTTCTGGTCTTGGGGCCAGGGCCTGGTGGTTTCATTCTCAAAGCTATAGACATTGAGACCCTGGGAAAAAGCTCTTATTAGACCCTGTTGGTGAGCAGCTAATTCCTTTCCCGCATCTTAGTAACAGGGTTATGACCTCTGGACCTTGATCTTGGGGAATCAAGAGATTTCACCATCATCAAATTGTTTATAAGTATAGGTGTTTCTTGATCCTCTGCTTCTATACCTTGGTGCTGCACAACAACATCCTTAAGTACAGGGTCTAGAATCCAAGGGGTCTCTGGCCTATAGTAGGTATTAAGTTCTCAAATGAAGGGAATCCCTCCCCAGTTAGTGCCAAGGCCACTGAAGCCAGGAGCCTCTGGGGCCCACGGCATGGGGAGTAGGGGAGGTAGATGTGAAATGATCACCTGTGACCCTGACACAGGGGGTCAGAGAAAGAGCCCAGGAAAGAAAGCCCCCTCACTGATCCTTGCCCTCCCCAGCCCATGAGGTTGGGCTGGTGTCTTTGCAGGTGGCAGGGCGGGAGGAACCCCTTTCTGCTTCTGTGCTCTTTGAGTATCGAGCCCGCCGATTCCTGTCACTGCCTAGTACTCAGCTTGACTGGTTGTCACTGGACGGTGAGTACCTAGCCCTCTGACTCCACAACCTTTGAGCATGTCATGCTCCTAGACCCCTCAGGACTCAGGCAGCCACTGCCTTGCCCCTACTTTACTGCTCTTCCCAGCTCCTGCTTCATTGGTCATTTCTGAATGAGGAAGCAAGCTTCCTTCATCTCCTCTTCCCTGTAAATCTTGGAGCCAGCTTTGTCCCAGTGCTTGTCCTGTCCTCTGCATCTCAAAGGATGGGAGGGGCGGCGACAGGGTATAGAGCAACATACATGGGATACACATGAGTGTATATATGTACCTAAACACATATTTAAACTTTCTTACCATTTTTCCCTCTAATAAAGATAGGTATTTATTATAGGAAATTTTGAAATTACAGAAAAGCACAAAGTAGAAAATGAAAATTGACTATAACATTGCTCAGTAACATACAGCACCTTTATATATTTTCTTATACAGTAGGGGCATATATATACACATGTGTGTACATGTGTGTATTTGTTTAAATCCAGAACTGTGTTTGTCCCTTTTACTGGTTATCCCTCCTGTGGCTTTCAGAATTGTTTCTCTCCCGATCTGCTTCTTAAGGTTTGCTTTTCTCCATCTCCTCCTGTCCCTATCTAATCTGTGCTTTACCGTCTCTCCTGTGGGTCTCCTGCCTCCCTCTTCTTTCCATTTCTCCTTGGACCCTTGTCTTCACTTCCCCTCTTCCTTATCGCCTGTTTGGTAGTCCCCCAGATCTCCTTTGTGCTTTCTCTCCTCTCCTTGTTTATCTCTTCCACACTCTCCTGTCACACCTGAGTCTCTGCTCATGCCTCTCCACCTCCTCCCCACTGTCCCCTCTCTACCTTCTGTCCTGGCATCTCAGAACATCCCTAGCCTGCACCGGTTTCTCTGTTTCCCCATGGTTCTGACCCCCTCCTGCCTCCCCTCCTTGTCCTTGTGTGATCTCAGTGGGGAACAGATATAGCTTGGGACGTGTGCATGTGCGCGTGTGCGTTTGTGCATGGAGTGGGGGAGGAGGAGGAGGAATGGACGTGGCCATCCATCTCTGTCGCCTTCCCTCCCCGCCATCCTCTTTGTGGACAGCTGCGGGGGGCCAGGAGGAGGGGGTGGTGCTTTTCAAATCACAGTCTCTGAGCTCTTTGGGGCAGTGGTTAACAGAGAGGAGGGGCCCTGGAGGCCTTGAGCCCCAGCCCACTACAGAGGTAGTGTCTGGGGCAAGAAGGGACAGAACCGTCACCTGGGAGAAGGCTGGGAGCGCGCGGGCGTGCGTGCATGCGTGCGTGCGTGCGTGTGTGTGTGTGTGTGTGTGATCTGGGGCAGCTAGGGCTGGATTCCCTGTGGGGAGTCCTACTGTCTGTGTGTCTTGAAGGACACAGTCTTGGTTCTGCATTCAGGTCCTAGGTCGATGGATAGTATGAAGACCTCTAGTTGGAGGACTGGTCCTGGGGGGCTGTATTCAGAAGGTGGGTGGGTAAAGGGCCGTTGTTTGGAGAGGAGGAAAGGATATGATTGTGTCTTCACCACCCAGACTCTGGAACAGGGTCCAGTTTTGGTGTCCAGGGCATCCCCTAGACTCTGCCCACTGAGCCCCCCATGTCCACTCCCTCTCAGACAACCAGTTCCGGATGTCCATCCTGGAGCGACTGGAGCAGATGGAGAAGCGGATGGCAGAGATTGCAGCAGCTGGGCAGGCCCCCTACCGGGGTCCTGATGCCCCTCCGATTCAGGTACCTCCACGAGGAGGGCACTCGACGGTAGGGAGCAGGGGGAGGGTCTTCCTTAGAAATAGGCTCTAGTGTATGACTCCCCTCGCTCTCCGGCCCCAGCCAGCCCTCCTCCCTGTCCCTGACGCCATCCTGCTCCCACCCCCGCCCCGCGGCAAGAGTGGCTATTCTGGGCACCCTCTTGGCATGACAGGCTTCAGACTATTTCTGGCCTGAAGGAGGGTGGAGGTGAGGGAGAGGGTTGGGGAGAGGATCCAGGGAGTTGGGGCTCAGTGCTCTGGGGGTCCCAGGTCTCGGAGGGAAGAAGGCTGGGAGAGGACTCTGAGTTCTGAGGGGGAGAAGTCATCTGTGGATATGGCACTGATCTGAGCCAGAGTGAAGGCACAACATGGGCAAGTGGGTGTGAGGTCTGGCCTGGAGGAAGCTGCCTGTGGCAGGGGGGGACACCCAGGAACTTGAACTGGGAGGACTGATGGGCCATCAGAGATCTGAGTGGTGGGAACCTAGACTGGGATGTGTGGGGAGAGGGCAGAACTGGAAGCTGAGAGGACAGGCGTGGGGTGGTTAAGGCCATCCCAGGCTGGGGATGCTCAGGTCTCTACCTAAGGGTGTGTGCACCACAGGATGAAGGCCAGGGACCCGGGTTCGAGGCACGGGTGGTAGTCCTGGTAGAGAGCATGATCCCACGCTCCACCTGGAGGGGTCCTGAACGTCTGGCCCATGGAAGCCCCTTCCGGGGCATGAGCCTGCTGCACCTGGCTGCTGCCCAGGGCTACGCCCGCCTCATCGAGACCCTGAGCCAGTGGCGGTGAGCCGGGGCCAGTGGGTGCAGGGCGGGGGTGCCCAGGGACTGAGGAGGAACTGGAGCCCTGCCATGGGAGCTGGGGTCACTGTGGAAACGAAGAGGGGCTGGAAGAGGGTTTGCACTTGGGGGAGTTTTAATGTCCCCTGACTTACAACGCTGACCTCTTGACCTCCTTACATTCATTTATCTCTTTGACTGCTTATCCCACTGACCTTAGTGCTTCCCAGTCCCTTCGATTCTGAAGTTCCTACTGGGCACCCTTTCTCCCTGACTGGACCCTGTTGTCCCTTTCCCAAACCCTCCAGGAGTGTGGAGACCGGAAGCTTGGACTTAGAGCAAGAGGTTGACCCACTCAACGTGGACCATTTCTCTTGCACTCCTCTGGTGAGGATGCTGGGTTCCTGACTGCACGTGGGCAATGGGAAACGGGAACGGTTCTTCAAATGGAAGATCCTCTGAGGGATACAGGGAAGGAATGAGGACGGGCCCCAGGCCTCACCTCCACCTCCACCTCCACCCTCTTCTCCTCAGATGTGGGCTTGTGCCCTGGGCCACCTGGAGGCTGCCGTGCTCCTTTTCCGTTGGAACAGACAGGCACTGAGCATTCCCGACTCTCTGGGCCGCCTGCCCCTGTCCGTGGCTCATTCCCGGGGTCATGTGCGCCTTGCCCGCTGCCTTGAGGAACTGCAGAGACAGGAAGCTTCAGCTGAGCCCCTGTTTGCCCTGTCGCCGCCCTCCTCCAGCCCAGACACTGGTGAGGGTTTAAGAGGGGACTGTGGGTGGGAGGACACGCCAGGGGAAAGCCAGAAGGTGGGAGACAGAGTGTGAGAGGAGGCAGCGGGGATGGGGAGGTAAGAGCAGCAAGGGGGCAGGTGGCGCCTTCTGCCCTCACCCCCTTCCCTCACCTCGCAGGTCTGAGCAGCGTCTCCTCGCCTTCGGAGCTGTCGGATGGCACTTTCTCCGTCACATCAGCCTATTCTAGTGCCCCGGATGGGAGTCCTCCCCCTGCTCCTCTGCCAACCTCTGAGATTACTATGGAGATGGTTCCAGGCCAGCTCTCCTCTGGTGCCCCAGAGGCCCCCCTACTCCTCATGGACTATGAAGCCACCAACCCCAAAGGGCCCCCACCCTCACCGCCTCCTCTCCCACCGGCCCCAGATGGTAGGACTGCTCCAGCGGAAACTGACAGCCCACCAGCTGTGGATGTGATCCCGGTACCGCTTATGCTGATGGAATTACGAGGGATCGAAGTAGAGTGGGGCACGGGGTGGGGTGATGCCGACCATTCCATAAAACAGAATCAGAGTCTGGCTGCAGTTTGGGAAGAAGGGGCCATTTTCTCTCATTTAGGGACAGGCAAGTTTATCCTCTGCTTAGCTCCTGTCAGAGCTTGTGACTCAGAAGTCATGAGGCATCGGGGATTAAAAATTCTGGGGAATATCTTCAGTTAGAGCCGGGTTGTAGGGGTTACTTGTTGATCCACGAAGGGACAGGTTCTTGGGGAACGAGAGCAATGGCAGGAAGTTGGGAGGAGTGAGGAGCAGAGAGGTTGGCAAGATGGAAGCATCTGGCAATGACCTGGGGCAAGGGGGCGGGGGAAGGTGGGGAGGCTTGCACAGGGTAACAGCTAAGAGAGTCTTGTGGAATGAATGAACACATGAGAGAGTGGATCTTCAAGTGCAGCAGCATACTCCTCCGCTAGGACTGGGGACATACTGCTTTAGAGAGGCTAATGGATTAACTGGGTAGCACTGGAGTAAAAAATTGTAGACAGCTCCACAAAGTAGGCTGATTTATGTGTGGCCAGCAGGAAATGCTGCAAGCTTCAGGCCTGGAGCAAAGGCAAGGCTGGAGCCATTCAATAAGGTGTCGTGTGATTGGCAGGCTCTGAGCTGATTCTTGGAGAGTGGGATGGGGTGGCGGGCATGGCCAGGTCTGTGGGAGCTGGCATGGGGCAGGCCGGGTGGGACAGTCAACCTGGAAGGGTAAGCCCTTCATTTGCCCAGCTCCTGAATCCCCATGTGGTATATGTCCTTCCTAGCCCATGTTTCCCATGCCTCAACACAGAGGGCTGTACTCCTGAGTGGGACCTCAAGAAGTGTAAATGAATCTGGAACACTGGCAGGGGTGGGAGGGACAGCCGTCCCTGAGGCCTCATCGTCTGGTGCTGAGAGGAGGAACAAGATAGGAAGTGGACTGACGCTACGGCCTTGGCCGGAACAGGCCGGAACAGCGGCAGTCGGGGCTCCTCGAGGCTCACCCAGCTTCTCCTCCATCCAGGTGGACATGATCTCACTGGCCAAGCAGATCATCGAAGCCACACCAGAGCGGATTAAACGGGAGGACTTTGTCGGGCTGCCTGAGGCCGGAGCCCCAATGCGGGAGCGGACAGGGGCCGTGGGGCTCAGCGAGACCATGTCCTGGTTGGCCAGCTACCTGGAGAACGTGGACCATTTCCCCAGCTCAGCCCCTCCCAGGTGACCAGCTCAGGTCAAAGCCTCCAGATCCTTCTTCAGAGGAACATGGGAGGGAGGGAGGAAGCTTCCTCATGGCCAGAGCTCCATCCTGGCTCAGGCCCCAGGGCCTTTGAAAAGGGGATTGGCACTGGCTGCTGAGTTCTGAAGTCACTCTGCAGGCTCTGTTGCTGGGGCTGTGCCTTCACAGCAGTCTCCAGGTGGGAGAAGAGGGACTGCAGATGCCCCATGGCCTCCCTTCTCCGTCCCTGCAGCGAACTGCCCTTTGAGCGGGGTCGCCTGGCTATCCCTCCGGCACCTTCCTGGGCAGAGTTTCTCTCTGCATCCGCCAGTGGCAAGATGGAGAGTGATTTTGCCCTGCTGACCCTATCGGATCACGAGCAGCGGGAACTGTACGAGGCAGCCCGAGTCATCCAGACGGCCTTCCGAAAGTACAAGGTCAGGGGGCTGGGTGTTTCAGGGGATGAATTACACAATCTAGAGTGGGGAGATTACAGGTTCCCAGGACTTTGGGAGGGACAACAGTCATCCACACAGGCCTGGGATGGGGTGAAGGGTCGGGGACCCCAGGCAAGTCGGAAGGTTAGGTCAGATGTCCGTTAGGTGGGCAGCTAAGTGCTGAGACCTCCTTCTCTCCCCTTAGGGCCGGCGGCTGAAGGAGCAGCAGGAGGTAGCAGCAGCTGTGATCCAGCGCTGTTACCGGAAGTACAAGCAGGTGAGACTGTCCTCTCTTGAAAGCATACCCACCAACCCACACCCACACACACCCATTCCAGCCCAGAGCATCCAGAATGCTGCCGGAGCCCTAACTCCCCTTCTCTCTCCACAAGCTGACCTGGATTGCACTTAAGGTATTAGGCGTGAGACCTGGGTGTGAGGTTGTCTGTGATGATTCAGCCTTTCCATGAGTGTGTGGATTAGAGAAATAGACTTGCATCAACTGAACTTGGGGGTGACCCTCAGGGGTTTGGGTCTCTGTCCATTTCAGCCCCTGCCCCTCCTCCCCACTCCTGCAGTTTGCACTCTATAAGAAGATGACCCAGGCGGCCATCCTGATCCAGAGCAAGTTCCGAAGCTACTATGAACAGAAGCGGTTTCAGCAGAGCCGCAGGGCTGCGGTGCTCATCCAGCAGCACTACCGTTCCTACCGCCGCCGGCCCGGGCCTCCCCACCGGCCCACGGGCACCCTGCCTGCCCGCAACAAGTACGGCGTTAGCCCTCTGGCCCTTCGGCCCTCTCTGCCCACCCACTGTGTCCATGCCCACTGTCCGTGGACTCCCGACTCATCAGCCTGCCCCCCTGCCCTTCCTTGCCAGGGTCCGTAAGGGGCGGAGGGCAGAGGATGCCTGAGTGTCCTGTGAGGTCTCATCTTTTTTTTCTTCCACCAGAGGCTCCCTTCTCACCAAGAAGCAGGACCAGGCAGCCCGGAAGATCATGAGATTCCTGCGGCGCTGCCGGCACAGGTGCTGCCCTTTCCCTCCCTGGTTTTGGGCCTGCCACCTCCCTGACCCGACCTCCCAGATCTGCGGGTCTCCTCTGACTCCTTCCTTGTTTCTCCGCAGGATGAGGGAATTGAAGCAGAACCAGGAGCTGGAAGGGCTTCCCCAGCCCGGACTGGCCACCTGACCTCTCCACTGCCTTTCTCATCACCCTGGGGGCCGCTTCTTGCAGTCTTAACAGGGACAGGGCTCTCTGGGGGAGGGGGAGCCCCCTGTCGGCAGCTTTCCCGTCACTTCTCTTGGAGCCCGTCCTCGGTCTCCACCCCCTCCCCCTCCGAAGTGCTGAACTCCCTTTCCCACCCCCGGCTCCTTCTCCTCTTCCCTCCGGGTCGTGCCCCCCCTCTTTTAGTCCCTGGCTCCAGAAGACCGACGCCCCACATACCTGCATCTTCAGCTGTGACCTCCGGAGCCCTGCCTGCCCCTTCTCCACAGCTCCCTCCCTGCCTGTACCCACCTCGGCCCCTTCCTGACTTGCCTTATTTATTTGTTCGATGCGTCTCTGAATGTATCCGCCTCGGTCCCACCTCTGCCTTCGCTACGCGCACGCCCCTCGTGTTTCAGGGCTGACCGTGCCCCCACCCCGACTCCGCATGTCTGCGTCTGTTTCCTCCCTTTCTGGCCCCGTCTTCCCCAGTCACCCCGACCGACTCTGGCCACCAACCTCCGGGCCAAAGGGGGGTGTATATAGGAACGCGTTGCGGAGTCCCGCCCCGTCCCCGAGGGGAGGGGGCTTGTACATAATGTAACATACAGAGTATAGTGAAGAATCTATTTAAGGCGCCGCAGGGAGGGCTGCACGGCCGGGCTTGTGGCTCCAGGCGCGGCGGGGGCCTCCTGCCGGCTCCACAAGCACTTTCTACTTGTGCATGGGCTTGGTTTCTACGAATTGCCATTAAACGTCGCTGCACCAGCCAGCCTCCGGCCTCTGTCTGCGGGGGGCGGGGCCTCGGCCGGCGGAAGGCTGCGGGCGCGCTGGGCAGGGATCTAAGCCGCGCCGGGGCGGGTGCGTGGTTTACCGCCTCCGACGTGTTTCCGGCCTTAAAGGCATTTTGCCCTTCCCTTTAAGACGCGCCGCCCCCCTCTCAGTCACTCCCAAGATGGCGGACCTACTGGGCTCCATCCTGAGCTCCATGGAGAAGCCACCCAGCCTCGGTGACCAGGAGACTCGGCGCAAGGCCCGAGGTGAGGATCCCAAATTCACAACCGGCTTTCTTCTCCCGGTTCTCAGGACCGCACTCCTACCCCTTTGGACGACCCCGCCTTCTCAACCTTGAAAGACCCCTCACGGGCCCCTTCCGAGACCCCCCGAGTCCCTAAAAGGGGTGCCAACCCGCCCGCTGCTCTTAGCGGACGATGATTGGCTACCTGAAGCCCAGCGCCAGGCCCCTGGCTCTTTCTACCTTGGCCTTCCGCAGTCCTTGTTTTCAATTCGCCGACGGGCCCGCCTGTCCGCCGGTGGCGTGCTCTGATTGGTAGGCTGCCTTCAACCCCACCCAACCCCTTGGTTTTCCTCGGCCCGCCTTCGGATCGGAGCGGGTGGCGAGTTCGACCGCTCGGCCCCGCCCACCTCCCGGCGCTCGAG
This sequence comes from Lipotes vexillifer, assembly GCF_000442215.2. Taxonomy (NCBI): domain Eukaryota; kingdom Metazoa; phylum Chordata; class Mammalia; order Artiodactyla; family Lipotidae; genus Lipotes; species Lipotes vexillifer. The sequence continues at coordinate 67,541 of NW_006785619.1, forward strand.
TCCCTGAGCCTCGTCCCCTTCTGATTGGATTCGGGACACGCCCATCCGCAGTCCTTTCTCCCCTATTGGCCACCTCAACTTAAAGGTCTACCTATTAAGTTTTGTTCGACCTTCCTCTTAGCCCACCCTACCCTCAGCACCTCTAACTGGCTGCTGGGTCCTTTCGGCGCTCTTATGCCCCTCCTACTTGGGGCCGCCCTCCAACCTTTCTCTCATCTGTACCCTTAAATTCCCGAGCTCCCCGGGCGGGTCGTGAATGTTGATTGGAGGAATGAGAATGCCCCTACCCGGTCCGATTGGCCTTGGTCTCCCCGCCTGTGTTCTCCGAGTAACTTCCCAGCAGGCGGCTCAAGTTGGGCTGCAAGCTTAGGGTGCGGCCCGCCGGGCGGTACGGGCCTCTCTTGTTCGCTTTGCGGAGTGTGAATGAGTCTGACAGAATGACTACCTTGGGGAGGACACCGGCTCCCCACCCGTCCGAGGGAGGCCAGGGCAGCCTGGGTGCCTTCAAAGGGCTCAGGTGCTGCTTAATATCGAACTAACATCCATATTTACTGAATGGTTGCTAGGCTCCCTCAAGGAGCCCACAGTCTGGAGCATCGATGAAATGCGCATTGATGAAACGATCACACAGGAGTTTAATAACCCACTTTATAAGTGCTCTGAAAGAAAAATAACTGTTATGAGAGGGGCTGCCTAGGGGTCCAAACCTAGTCTGCAGTGAGCTGAGATGTGAAGAATAGGTAAGTCGGTAAGTGAGAGGGGAGCACAGTGCTCCAAGCAGAGATTTGAAAGCTCTGAGGAAGGAGGGAGCATAATGGGACCTGGGAACTGGAATTATTTAACACCATGATTGACTAGGTGGGTTCACCAGCGGCCGTTGACAGACTAGGAAGCTGAAGTTCAGAGTTTAGTCAGTTGCCTGCCGTTACACTAAGTGGTGGGGTTTCAAACCCATGTGTGACTTAAGTCTATGTTCTTAACCATAATCTTATGCCACCTCCTCAGATGCAGAGAGATGACTCATAAGCCAGTTCGAGAACAGTCAGTGACCAATATGGGGTGTGCTGATGGTCAGAGCCCTTGAGGTGGGAGAGAGGAGAGCTCCTGAGCTGTCGGGGCCCTGGGGCCACAGAGAGTAACTGGATAGGAGATGAACAGGGTCTGTAGCTTCTAGGAGCTCATAGTGGGGTAGGGAAGACAAAAGTTACACTCTGTTAGCTCTCAGCACATGCTGTAGTGGGTGTCAGAACCGAATGTGCTTGGGCCCCAGAGGAAGTGAGTAACTCTGACTCATGGTGGATCTCAAAGTTTGCAAGAGGAGGAAGAGCATTTCAAGCAGTAGGAACAACATGTGCAAAGACATGAAGTGATTAAGAAAATGGGAAGAGGTTCAGTGCAGCTGAAGGAATTCCAATCCTGTGGAAGAAGTGGGCCTTAAGGATGTAAAGAATTTGAAATGGCGGAAGAGAGAAGAGGGGACAGTGAGACCCAAGGGTAGGGAGTTCCCTTTCCAGCTCACCTCAGACACCTACACTCCCAAAGGAGAAGAGTGTCAGACTGGCCATTTCAGCTTCATCTTGGCTGTAGAAGTAAACAGTGCGGGTGTTACACAATATAGGAAGTTAAATAATTTCCCCTTCCCTATGCAGGCAATGAGATGATAAGCTCCTTGAGGCCGGGGCTCGGTTTGTTCTCGTTACCACCCCAAGTGCTTTATAGTTCTTGGTATGTCGCAGGCATTAAATAAATGTTTGTTAGTTGGTTTCCCCAGTGGGTTTGGAAGTGGGGTTGAGCATGATTCTAATCTTTGTTACTCCCACTAAACTGTGAGCTCCTAAAGGGCAAAGCTATGTCTTAATCCTCTTGGTACTCCAGGTCCTAGCACAGTGCCAGGTATAGAGGAACTATCAATAAATCCTTGGCAGATAAACAGTAATCCTGCCTTCCTAGCCTGACACCCTCCCAGTGGACATGAGATCCCTTTTGAAGCCTTACAAACTCTCCCCACCCATGCTTCCACCCCTGGCCTCATGCTGCCATTTCTCACCCCCAGAGCAGGCAGCCCGCCTGAAGAAACTACAGGAGCAAGAGAAACAGCAGAAAGTGGAGTTTCGTAAAAGGGTGAGAACAACTGGAGAGATCAAAGGCAGCCTCAGAAAGGACTTCCAATAAGTTAGAATTGGAAGGTTGAAGAGTCAGTTTGTTTGGAAACTGTCTTGAGAGAGGTGAAACCCAGAAGCCAGTGGCACAGCGGCTGGGAAAGGCGTGGGAGGCCAAGGCCTGTTGGCCCGGCGGGGCAGAGGGATATTTGGGTGGGGCCATCATCTCATACCTTCTTCACTTTTCCCTTTACCAAGATGGAGAAAGAGGTGTCAGATTTCATCCAAGACAGTGGGCAGATCAAGAAAAAGTTTCAGCCGATGAACAAGATAGAGAGGAGCATACTGTGAGTGTCTCTGGGCTGGGGAGGCAAGAAATGGGTGACCAAGGAGGCATGAAAGGGCCAGACGGGAGAACCCTCCAGAGGAGGGCGCTGGGCCCCCTCGTGGCTCTACATAGTCCTTGCCCTTCGCTCCCCCTTCCCAGACACGATGTGGTGGAAGTGGCTGGCCTGACATCCTTCTCCTTCGGGGAAGATGACGAATGTCGCTACGTCATGATCTTCAAAAAGGTAAAAGGGGGACCTCCCTGGTGGTCCAGTGGTTAGGACTCTGAGCTTCCACTGCAGGGGGCACGGGTTCGACCCTGGTCGGGGAACTAAGATCCTGCGTGCCGCGCCGCACTGCCCCCAAAATAAGGTAAAAGGTCTGAGTTCCCCGCTGTCTCCTCTCTCCTTTTCAGCCTGTGCCCCACGCTGGGGGAGAGGAATGAGATAAAACATGTATGTGGAACCTTGACCCCATCATCTCCTTCTTTCCCAGGAGTTTGCACCCTCCGATGAAGAGCTGGACTCCTACCGTCGTGGCGAGGAGTGGGACCCCCAGAAGGCTGAGGAGAAACGGAGGCTGAAGGTGAGTTACGCCTGGCAGTCCTTGGGGCCCCGCAGCCCCCCAGCTGGGAGGGGTTGGGGTCAGGCCCTGAGCTCTGGTGTCCCACCTTGGCATCCCTAGGAGCTGGTCCAGCGGCAGGAGGAGGAGGCAGCCCGGCAGGGACCTGTGGTGGTGAGCCCTGCCAGCGACTACAAGGACAAGTACAGCCACCTCATTGGGAAGGGGGCAGCCAAGGATGCGGCCCACATGCTGCAGGCCAACAAGACCTACGGCTGTGGTGAGGCCGCAGTGGGGGCTGGGAGGGCAGGGCAGAGGAGCACTGGATGGGGGGAGGGGAGGGAGGCTGAGGCACAGGGCTCCTAGGCCCTCCCACCCTCTCCTCTGCCCCCAGTGCCTGTGGCCAACAAGAGGGACACACGCTCCATTGAAGAGGCCATGAATGAGATCCGGGCCAAGAAGCGTCTGAGGCAGAGCGGGGAAGAGTTGCCACCTACCTCCTAGACACCCCAGCTCCCTGGGGCAGGGCAGAGGGCAGGGAGGGACGAGGCTGCTGCTATTAGAACCCATCCTGGAGCCCCACCTCTGAAGCACCTCCTAACAGCTGTCACTCAGGCTGGGGGAAGCAGGTGTTTGATTTGTCACTGTCAGAGAGAGAGAGAGAGAGGGAGAGAGAGAGAGAGTGAGAGTGTGTGTGTGTGTGTGTGTGTGTGTGTGTGTGTGTGTGTGTGGGTATTTAATCTGTATTATTCTCTGTTCTCCCTGGAATTTTCTTCCCCATGGGGCTGGGGTTACTTTACATTCAATAAACACTGTTTGACCCAATGTCTTGGTTTGTTTGAACAGAGAAAGGTGGGTCCTAGAGAGGAAGAGAAACAATTATAGATTGAACAGTGTAAGATTGTTTTTGTGGGCCAAAGATGGTGAAATATTGGCACTTTTGTAGAAATTTATAAGAGAGAGTATTTTAAGAGCACAGTCACTACAGCCAAATGGCCTAGGTTTGGATCCTGGCTCTGCCACTTACTGTTACCTTGGTTAAAGTATTTTACCTTTTCGTGCCTCAGTTTCCTCACCAGTAAAATGGGGATAATAATGGTAACTATCTGATAGGACTGTTTCAAAGATTACACAGGCCGGTATATGTCAAATATTTAGAATAGTTTCACATCCTCCAAGCTCCATGGAAATGGTAGCCGCTCTGGTTACACTCTCATCCTCACCAAGCTCTTCTGTTTCATAAGGATGAGCACTCAGACTTAACACTGCAATGCCCTCTGCAGACCGTGCACCTCAACTTATGGGCAGGTCTGATCCAGCTTCCCCCTCATGGTGATGTCAGGCCTTGGCCCCCCCACCCTGCTCCCCTTCTCCGGAGCTGGTTCAGTGTTCTGTCGGTTCCTCTTCAGCTTCATTTCACATAATACACCTGCTTCCCCCAGCCTCCTTCCATTATGTGAGCTTTGTGGTTCTAGATCCAGCCCAACTTTCTCTGGCCAGTCCCTCACTTCCTCCTTGTCCCAGCAGGTTCCATGTCTGTTTTCCCTTCCTGCCCCTACTTCACCTCCTGTCTCATCCAGCCCAGAGACCAGCGTCTCCTTCCTCCCTCCCACAAACGAGCAGGCCACTGCCTTGGTTGGCACCAGTGTTTATTTCAGGAGGAAGGGCTTGAAGGCCTAGATCTGTCCCGTGGGATCCTGGGGCCTCCAGCTTCTCACTTGGTCTTTGGGTTACGGAACTTGCGTCCAGCAAAAACAGCCTTGTCCCCGAGAGCCTCCTCAATCCTGGAAGGCAGACAAAGTCAGGGCTGTGATACTCCAACCCAAGAGCCCTCAGCTCCTTACACCCAGGCCAACTGCACCCACTGTACCTCATGAGCTGATTGTATTTGGCCAGACGCTCTGAGCGGCAGGGGGCACCAGTCTTGATCTGAAGAGGGAAGAGGAATTCCAGGAGTTGCATGAGACCAGGGACGAGGGATTGGGCCTGGCCCTGAGGGAGCAGCCTGTGGTGGCATCCAACTCCAGGGCAGGAGGCCAGGGATCCCAAGAAAACTCAGTCGGCAGAGGGGGGCCACGAGTACCTGTCCTGTGCAGAGCCCAACCACGAGGTCAGCGATGAACGTGTCCTCGGTTTCCCCGGAGCGGTGGCTCACCATCACCCCCCAGCCGTTAGACTGAGCCAGTTTGCAGCTAGGTGGAGAGGACACTCAATAAGGTCCAGTGGGACCTCCTCAGTGGGAAAGCCAGGGGCTAGGTGGGGCTTTTCCCTTCTGTTTTGGGGAGTGGGAGATTTGAGGGGAGGGTGATGACTAAGTTCTTTGGGAAGCAGGAGAGAAGGGGAGATTCTTGATCTTGAATTTGGGCTCCTGAATGCTGGTGGGAAGAAGCAGAATCTGGGAGACAGGGATGGCATAGGGTCGGGGAGGGGACGAGGCATGGCAAGGCAACAATGGCAAAGCTCTTGGGGTGAGGTCAAGAGTTAAACCCTTGAGGTCGAAAGGGTGGGGTGGGTCAGGAGCCAAGGGAAAGTCAGACTTGGAGTTAGTGGGCAATACTGTAGCTGGACTTCGTGTGGGTGGAGGGAGGCCATGACGCCCCAGGGCCAGAGGCACTCACGCCTGGATGGATTCGGTCACTGAGCCGATCTGGTTGACCTTCAGCAGCAGGCAGTTGCAGGCCTTCTTCTCAATGGCCTGGCTGATCCTCTTGGGGTTGGTGACTGTGAGGTCATCCCCCACGATCTGGATGTTGACCCCCGAGAGGAATGAGGTCCAGGTAGCCCAGTCATCCTGGTCAAAAGGGTCCTCAATGGAGACCACTGGTGGGAAAGGGGAGCAGATTCGGGTTAAAGGTCAGAAGGGCCTCACAGAGGAGTGACAGGTCAGAAGAGTTTGGGTGGAGATTGCAATGGCGCTAAGGATTGGAAGGACTGAGTTGGTGGCAGTGGAGATGCCGAAGCCAGTGTGTAGGGCGGCTGCTGGAGACTCAAGCAGGAGCGATGGAACACCCAGGGTCTCACCAGGATAGTTCTTGATGAAGCTCTTATACAGCTCCCCCAGCTTCTCCCCAGTGATGTGCCGTGCAGGGTCATCAGGTGACTTGAAGTCAAGATCATACTTTCCGTGGCGATAGAACTCAGACGCCGCCACGTCCATGCCAATCACCACCTTGTCGGGGTAACCAGCCGCCTGGATGGCGGTCTTCAGCAGCTCCAGGGCTGGGGGAGGG
>NW_006785619.1:75163-84600 GCF_000442215.2 Lipotes vexillifer
GGAAAGAGAGGACCTGAGGCTCCGGTGCACCCCGTCTCCATGGGGACCCAGGGGTTCTGCCCCTCCGAGCGCTCACACTGACCTTCATTGTTCTCCAGGATGTTGGGTGCAAAGCCGCCCTCATCACCCACATTGGTGGCGTCCTTCCCATACTTGGCCTTGATGACCCCCTTGAGGTGGTGGTAGACCTCGGCACCGATGCGCATGGCTTCCCTGAAGGATCTGGCTCCCACAGGCAGGATCATGAACTCCTGCATGGCCAGCTTGTTTCCAGCATGGGAGCCCCCGTTGATCACATTGAAGGCCTGAGATGGAGAGAGGATGCTTAGACCTGGGCATCGATGTGGAATCCTGGATCCCCTACTTACTGAATGGTCTAGGATGAATAATTTTACTCCTCAGAGACTCCTTCCTCATTTCTATAACATGGGGACACCACCTGCTTACCTGCCGGATCTTATGTGTTAAATTAGAGCAACTGGATGTAAAGTTCTTAGCCTGTGCCTGGTGTAGCAGCTAACACTGATATGGCATATGGCACTTACTACAGGCCAGGCACTGCTCTAAGTGCTTTACCTATATTTTATTGGCTCATTTCATTCTCAAAACTACCCTGTAACTAGGTACAATTTAATATCCCTCACTTTACAGCTAAGGAAACTGAGGCATAGAGAGATTAAATAAACTTGCCTAAAATCACACAACTAGTAAAGGGACAAAACCAGCATTCGAACCCAGGAGCTTGTCTCCAGAGCTCAGGCTCTTATACAGTCTAGCCAGTAAGTAACAATAAATGGTAACATTATTACTGCAATGAAATTCAAAGGATTTCCATAAAGAGCAAATTTGGTTTGATAAGTACTAAGAAGATACAGAAATAAAATGGCAAGATCTTTGCCGTGATGAAGCTCTCGATCTGACTTGGGGTTGGGGCACGGGGGGCAGAATGAGGAATTGGAGTTACTGAGCCTGGCATTGGAGTGTGAAGGAACCTGGTTACATCAAGGGAAAGTGGCAGAGAGAGGTTAAAGGGAAGGTTTGGATTGTGGGAAAGGGGGAGGGCTGGACCGCAGCAGGAGAGGTTCCATTTCAGAAAACCATTTCTTTGGAGCTGGGTCTGAAATGTGGACTTCCCAGGGGCTGCTTATGCCCTCCCTGCTGGGTGGGGTCACCGTGGGATGCGGCGGGCAGCTGCACTCACAGGGACCGGGAGGATCAGGTCTGGGTTCCCAGCGAGATCTGCAATGTGTCGGTAGAGCGGGACCCCCTTCTCAGCTGCTCCGGCCTTGCACACAGCCAGGGACACACCCAGGATGGCATTGGCCCCAAACTTGGCTGGAGGAAGCAAGTACAAAGAAAGTGTGAGAGCATCTCACACAGGGTTTAGGGTCAGCTCCTAGAACGTCCCTTCTGGTCACTCCAGAAGGAATCCAGAACTCCAAACCACTGGGCACTGAGTTTGTTAACAGATCTCTCCCCAACAGCCTGAGGTGCTCTGGGAACACCCAGCCCAGGGGAATGTGTTGGCTTCACAGCTGTGTCCACAGCCTGGCCCAAGCCTGGCACAGGGCAGGCATCAGGAAATGCCTGTGCGATGAATACAAATCCAGCCAGTTACGGTGTGCCGCAAAATGCAAGACACAGAAATAATCCTAACCAGACCTCAGTCCGCGGTCTCGCCCCTGCCCCTCCCACAGCCCATCCCGTCCCCTGTCCCTAGCCCTTCACTCACACTTATTCTCTGTCCCATCCAGCTCAATCATAAATTTGTCAACTTTTTCTTGATCCACCACGCTTAGTTTCTGGAAGGGCAGGTTTGAGGAGGGGAGAACAGAGGTTAGATTTCTCAGGAGTCAGGGCATGTGCTGGAGGAAAGAGAAGTGCAGGTATTTGGGGCAGATGGGATGGTTGGCCAAGCCTGAGCTACTTGGGACCAGGTAGCAGGTGAGGGGGAGAGAGGGTCCTCCACTTGCCTTTTCCAGCAGTGCGGGGCCTAGAGTCTTATTGATGTGTTCCACGGCCTTCAGGACCCCTAGAGGCCGAAGCAGGGGGTTCAGATCTTCTATTCAATTAGGTCTCTTCCCGTGACCCCCAGCTCCTCAAGAGCTTTGGGTTCCCGTCCTCTACCCTGTGCAGACATCGCATACCACGTCCTGAAACCACCCCCTTGGTCTTTCCTCACCTTTCCCCAGGTAGCGAGATTTGTCTCCATCTCTTAGTTCCAGAGCTTCATAGATACCTGTGGAAGCTCCACTGGGCACAGCTGCTCGGAATCGGCCTGAGGTGGGAGGAATCGGAAGATCACAGAGAGTCAGTCCCATTCACCCCCAAAGGACTGATTGTCTCCTCTCTGAGCCCAGGGGCAGGAGGCAGTGTAGAGAGACTCGTGCTGCTCCCTGCTGGGGAGCAGGCTGGGAGAGGGGATCCCAGAGAAAGAAGTGGATGTGGCATAGAGTTGGGGGGAAAAGGCAGATGGAGTTGGGGTCTTCCCAGGTAAACCCATTCAATGGGCCTGTGTTACCCTTGGCCGTGTGCAGGTCCACCTCCACTGTGGGGTTGCCCCTGGAGTCCAGGATTTCTCGGGCAAGGATTTTCTGCATGGCCATGGCTGCAGGGCGAGAAGTGTGAGTGAGTGCAGACCGTTGACCCCTTAAGGAACCTGAAATCCCTTGCCCTTTAAAGAGTCTTCCCGCCCCAAGAAGGCAGGTGCTGGAGCTAAAAATATCCCACAAAAAGGTCACAGGCCAAAGTGGCAGGCGCAGCCCCTCCCCCACTCTGAACAGCTCCCATTCCACTCTCCGGTCTTAAGAATCTGGAGGCCTCTCTTAAAACTCCACTACTTGCTCAACCCCACCTCCTGCAAAGCTGCAGTTCTGCCTTCTCCCTCCACCCTCTGGCCAAGTACTCTGTTCTCCACGGATTCCTAGCCCTCGGATGCTCTCCTGTTAGTCTACCTCATTTTCCTGCTCCTCAGCCTTCTCCAAATCCTCAGGGGCCCCAGATTCCCCCACCTGGCTCCAACTCTAACCACGCTTCTCCATCGTCTCTGCCTGCCTCTCTTCACAGTCTCGTTTGTTTCCCTGTCCTTGGGCACCCCCATCCTGCTTGCTCCAACCCCTCCAGGCTTCTCAAGCACCCCCAGTCCCAGAAGGAAAAGAATGCTGACATTTCCCCCCCTTCTCCAAGCGGCACCACCCTCACCTTTTACCACCCCTATCCCCCGGGGCTGAAAGATTCACCAGACCTGGGATTTCTTCGCAGGGCTCCTGAGTCTAGGTGGCAGCTGGGACAGTGTCAGCTCACCCCCTCTCAGGCTGGGCATTTATCCTCCAGCCACCCTGTACCCCAGCCAGCCCCGCCTCTCACCCTCTCCATCTTCCCCCTCCAGCCCAGCTGGCAGCCAAGTGCCCACTATAGCCTAAAACAGAAGCCTTTGGCCCTAGACACCTGCCCCCTTCCCAAAAGATCAATGACTACCCCCTCCTTTCTGTTCTCCAATAAAAGCCCTTATTTTTAATTCCACTCCTGGGGAGAAACAGGGGAAGGGCTTCAGAATGGTGGGGGGTTCTCCTCTCCCCAGGATTATATTCTTTTGCAAAGGTTAAAGAGGAACTAGTGCCCTTCATGAAAGGCCAAGGGTAACCTGAGTCCTGCAGGGCTGGGGAGGGGGCCTGGAAGAGGGGCTGCAGGAACGACATCCACACGTGCTCAGCTCACTTGGAGGGCGGGGGACTGCCTCTGTCCTCAATGGGGGCAGGGGCAGGGGGTTCTGGGCAAGCTCTGAGCTCTAAAATTGTACTCCCCACTCAGAAGGTGAGAGTCTCACCTCTCAGGGTCCCCATTGCGGCCTCCCTCGGCTCCACCCCATCCTACCCTCTCTCGGCCAGCAAGGGCAGTGGGGGAGGGGACAGACTGACGAATTTAGACAGGCCCTCAGAGTTGGCGCGGCTCCCTACTGATAGCGCTAGGACAGCACTTATCGCCCTGCGTGGAGTCAGGAGCCCTCTCCCCACCGACCGCGGGCGCTTCAGGTCGTGATCCCAGCCCATCAGGGAATGATGCTGAATCAAAAGTGAAAAAAATGAATGGACGAGAGGAGGGGGTGGCCCTTTCCGAGCGTCTGACCGCTGGGGGCCAGTTGGGTGGTCGGCTAGCAGCATTGCAGGGAAGTGGGTCTCTGCACTCGGTGACTCTCTCCGCCTCGGCGGGCCTGAGGTCTGCCCCGACTTTGGCTGCAGCCCCTGCCGGAAGCTGAGGGCACGCCCGGGCTCCGGCCGGCCGGCCGGCGAACGAGAATCATCAGCTTCCCTGCTCGTCGCCCCCGACTCGGAAGACCTTTCCGCCGGCGCCGCAGCGGCCGGCGCCCAGTGACTCAGCCCCGGGCTCTCTCCCGAGCTCCCCTCCCCGCCCTGCCGGCCCCGCGGTGTGTCTCCCAGCCCCCATCTCAGGATCCCTACCCCCGGTCTTTCATCTCGCCCTCCCCCCCCTTATCTCTGGCCGCTCCCTCTCCGGAGATTTCCACCCTGGGGAAGGGGGTGCGGCAGGCCAAGGGTCAGGAGACGGCGGGCGGGGAGCGCCGCCACGTGCCCGCGTGAGGCCCCGCCCGGGCCGCCCAGTGACTCAGCCACCGCGGCTGTCGAGGAACACGGGTTGGGGGAGCGTGGATGCCCCTGGGGTTCGGAGTGGCCGCGAGGGCACCACGTCCGCCGGCGAGGACCCGAGAAGAGCGGAGGCCCTTCCCGCCCGGGAGGCGCCCCTCCCCCGAGGGACCGGAAGTGGCCAAGCCCCTCAGCTGCCCGGGCGGCCAGCAAGGGCTAGTTCACCTAAGCAGGCCGCCGGGTCCTGCCCCACCCTCTTCCCGGTGGGCGGTGAGTGAACTAATTGCACACAAGTTCTTACCATAAGTTTTACTGAAAAAGGAGAAAAAACGTAACGGGCCAACGTAGAAGGGACTTTCCCCTTCTTGAAAAAGTTGCAATCATGAAACCGCTTAGTATTCTTCCGCCTTGAAAAGTAAGCCCGCCTGTCTCGCCCCACGGTCGCTCAGTGACCTCTATAGAGACGGGCCAAGGGGCACGGCCGGTGACCCAAACTGCTGACCGGGGGACAGGCGGAGCTGTGACGTGGGGGTGAGGCCTGAGGCTGGAGATGATCCAGCGCGAGGGATAATCCCCTGGAGTCGAGGTGGGCTCCAGCCAGTGCCACTTGTGTCGCCCGGGTAGATGCTGGGGACAGAAGTGTCCCTGGTGGATGCCTTCAATTCTGAAAACGGCCGGGTTATTTTGCCAAATTTCCCTTTACTCCCTTATTTCTCGAATAAATAAAATCAAGGGGGGGGCAGAAGCGGCAATGCGCACGCCTCGCCCCCGCCCCTTCCGCCCGGCGGGAGACACGTCCCCGGCCGGCCTTTCTTCGCAGGGGGTCCAAATCCGTCCCGCCCGGTGCGCCCGGGCGTGCGCCCGCGAAGCCAGCAGCCAACCCTAAACGCGCCACGCGCTTTCCCTCCCGGCCCGGGCGCAGGCGCGGGCGCAGGCGCCGCCGCCGCCCGCCGTTCCTTTCCCCCAACACCCCCCCGCCACGGCAGAGGTGGGGGAAGGGGGAGTCATTCCGTTTAACCCTGAGTTACCCGAACCCTCTTTAATTTGCTAAATTTGCAGTTTGCTAATTCTTTCTCTTTTCACTTTCCTTCCTCCCTCTGGCTCACTCCCTTTCCGTACACCAAAGTCTGACTGATATTCTATGCGAAGTGGAGGGAGCCCTAACCCTAACCCACCCCCGCCCCCCATCCTTTTTGCGTCGCTTTCCATCGAACTCTGCAAATTTTGCAGTGGGGGGGGATTTTTTTATATTGCACTTGCAAAGTTCGCTATCTGGGCAGGCGAGGAGAAGGAGGGAGGGAATGGGGAGCAGGCCCCGCCCCCACCGCCCTTTGCAAATAAAAATCTAGGGGGGTGGGGAGGAGCAGGAAGTGGCGGTGCGAGGGCTGATGCACTGCTAGGAGAGCCGCGGTCCGGACAGCAGCGCGTGCCCCAAGCTCTCCGCCTTCCCCCGCCCGCCAGCCCGAGGCAGCCCGAGCCCAGCCCGTGGCCCCAGCAGCAGCCCCGAGAGCACCCCAGTAGCAGCGCCATGGCCGGCTGGAACGCCTACATCGAAAACCTCATGGCGGACGGGGTGTGTCAGGACGCGGCCATCGTGGGCTATAAGGATTCGCCCTCCGTCTGGGCCGCCGTCCCCGGGAAGACCTTCGTCAACATCACGGTACTGCGAGGCCTGCGCGGAGACTGGCCGGGCTTGCACCCTGAGGGAGGGACTTGGGTGGTGGCGGGCGCGGTCTGGGGAGGGCAGCGAAAGGCGGTGACCCGGTCCTTGCCCTGGAGGTGGCGCGAATGGCGGCTGCACGTGAGCGGGTCCCTCCGTGGCCTCCTGAGTCCTACGCCCCGGGCGGCGGCGCCCAGCCAGCCCGCCGCTCCGCTTTCCGCGACGGGGCGTTACATCCGGGACACAGGGCGGGGAGGGGCGCACCGCCCGGTGCGGCGGCCCACTTCCGCCTCCTCCAGGGTGGGTCGGGCACGCACCGCAATTTCCGCTTGGGACTGTGATTGAGAAGGGACTTGGGGACCCCTGGACCCCCTAGCTCTACTTCCGGCCGCCAGCTCGCGCCCCCTTCACCATTGTTCCTCCTTATGGGGGAGGGAGCCCCAGTCGCATGGCCTGGGTCCCATGCCCGTCCTCCATGGGCTCCCTGCTCCTCCCAACTCCGTAAGAGGGCTAGGCCGCCACACGACCTCCCCCCACCCCAAGTCGGCACGTCGGACTCAACATTCCTGTGAGGCCAGCCCCGGAAGTCCCCTCGCCCTCCTTTCCCGCCATCCGGCGGGGCCTGGAGCAGGGGAACTTTGTGAGAAGTTCTAGGACAGTATTTAAGTGAAGGAATAAGGGACGAGTACTGCTGTACCCATCACCACCTCCTCTGTCCACACTGCCCGGAAGTGGGGAGGGGGAGCGGAAGTTCGAAATGGGGGGGAAGGGGATTTCCGGGCGGGAGGGGACCGGATGTGGGCATTTGGGGTGTTAAGGGGGAGGGGGAGATACGTTCCCTGGGGTATCTAGACCCGAGGGCTGGCTTGCCGGCTCTAGTCCCAGGTCCCCTCCAAAAGTTTTTCAACTTTCCCGGGAAGCCCCCAGGCCTCTGCTTCCTCATCTTAGAGCTTAAATACCTGGATCTAAACTCTAGGTTACTTGGAGACCCAGGCGTCCGGGCCCCTAACAACTCTTGCAGAACCTTTGACCAAATAAGGGCAAAGTTGCTTCGCCTGCTTTGCCCGCCCCCTCCCTTTCCCTCTTCGCTTCTGCTTTTCCTGAAGGAGTTCTGAGCATCCAAAGGCTCCCCACTCCATTCCACTCCATTCTCTTAACTGCTTTTTGGCCCCCTTTATTTCCTGGGTTTGCTTTCCCTATTAAACGACATCTAAGTTTCCAGAAGAATATATTGTCCCTTCTTATTACCGTTCTCTAGGTTTGAAGATCATGAACTTTTTGTGTACTAGCTTCCAACAGTCCTGAGTCTCTCAAATTTCACGGATGTGTACAAAGCACATAATATACACATCTCACCCCCAGGGGGTTTAGCTTCCCGGAGAAATGGAAGGCAGGTGGGTCCTTGGAGAAAAAGGTGGGAACCGTGGTGTAGTGACTAACTTGATGGGTGCTTGATTCCCCTTCCAGCCAGCTGAGGTTGGTACCCTGGTTGGCAAAGACCGGTCGAGTTTTTTCGTGAATGGGCTAACGCTTGGGGGCCAGAAATGTTCTGTGATCCGGGACTCACTGATGCAGGAAGGGGAATTTACCATGGATCTTCGTACCAAGAGCACCTCCGGAGCCCCCACCTTCAATATCACTGTCACCCTGACTACCAAGAGTGAGTTTGAGTCTTACCCTTTCTCTAGCTCCAAAATCTCTACTGTACTTCCATCTATTAATTTTTTGGGTTCTTCTGTGTGGATCACCCAGTATGAAGGGGTCAGACCAGGTTTCTACTCCCAGCCTGCTGGATGCTGGGACATTGGATTGTCCCTTCAGTTCTCAGTTCCTCATCTTACAATGTGAAGAAGTTGAACTGTATTACCTCATAAGTTCCTTCTTGCCTTGAGCCTTTTCACATGAGAAACTTCTTATATTCTTGGAGGAGGTAGGCTGTTAAGTCATAAGCCAGCACTTAGCTCTTGTGTTCTGAGCTCTTTTCTTAAAACTTGGAGGTGGCAGGCTCATCCACAGCCGTTTCTAGCCTGAACACGAGTCAACACATTGTCCACAAGCCTTTGACCCCTAAATTTTACTGTGTTCCTTTCCAGCCTTTAAGCTTGGTTTTCCTCTTTTGAAAAGCCCTATTGTTTCAGGGTGACTGACAGCCTGCCTGTGTGTGGGGGGGTTGGGAGAGATGAGGTTGGGTTACAGCCCCCAGGGCTGGACAGCTGCTGAACAGCTGGCCGGGGGTGGGATTGTGACACCTGGGTCCTAGCCTCCTTTCTCTTTCCTCCAGCGCTAGTCCTGCTGATGGGCAAAGAAGGTATCCACGGTGGTACGATCAACAAGAAATGTCATGAAATGGCCTCCCACCTGCGGCGTTCCCAGTACTGACCTCGTCTGTCACTCCCCACTGCTTTTGCACCCCTCTCCTTCCCACACACACATACACCATTTTTATTTTTTGGGCCATTACCCCACACCCCTTATTGCTGCCAAAACCACATGGGCTGGGGGCCTGGGCTGGATGGACAGACACCCTTCCCCCAACCCATACCCCTCCTGTGTGTGGTTGGAAAACTTTTTTTTTTGTTTTTTTTTTTCCTGAATAAAAAAGATTATACTGACAAGGTGCTGTGTGGTTTTAGCCTGGGTGTCAGGATGGAGGACAGCCACTGTGATCTGCCTCCATCCTGGCTTGGGGTCAGAAGCAGCAGAATAATGGAGGCATTACAAAGTCTAGGGTTTTGAGCTTGCTTTCATGTCCAGGATTAAACACCTGTTTCAGGCCTACCTGGCCAGGTGGGCCAGCCCTACCTAGGTCCTCAGTGTGCTAACTGAATTGGTAGATAATGGAATAGAGCCATCCAGACCAAGAGAATGGGTCCAGGCCTGCGGGCAAGGCAGAGGCCAGTTGAGTCATCCTCACACATGGGTGGAGCTCCCCCTCTCGGAGTCACAACAGATGCCTATTGGGGCTGCCCTTAAGACTACAGGTTAGGGCTTCCCTGGTGGCATAGTGGTTGGGAGTCCGCCTGCCGATGCAGGGGACATGGGTTCATGCCCTGGTCCAGGAGGGTCCCACATGCCACGGAGCGGCTGGGCCCGTGAGCCATGGCCACTGAGCCTGCACGTCCAGAGCCTGTGCTCCGCAATGGGAGAGGCCACAACAGCGAGAGGCCAGCGTACGGCAA
>NW_006785619.1:84888-110014 GCF_000442215.2 Lipotes vexillifer
AAAAAAAAAAAAAAAAAAAAAAAAGACTGGGTTAGCCTCCCAGCACTCCCCCTTGCCCATATGGCAGAAAGGGGCAATGCCCCAAAAGGGTAAGAAGTTTACCTGTGTGAGAATGATCTCACCCTTAGTCCACAAAAACAATTTTATTAACCCAATAAATGAAAACCCCATCCCTTTGTACTCCCAACCCCTTCAAGAGGATAGAGTTGGGTAAGGGAGAAACCTGGGGGGGAAACGACTCCTATCCCTTGTCTCCTATCCCTCAGCGTAGAAGACCACAGAGAGGAAGAAGAGCTGTGCAAATAGGTCATCAGAGATGGAGGGGAAAGGGGACTACTAGACCAGGATGGCAGCTGCAGAGGTAGAGGGTGAGGGATCTGTGGAAGACCCAGGAAGGACTAGGGGAGCTGGGGCTAGAGAACCAAAGGAGGTGGGAGGGGTGGGGGTGCAGCCCAGAAGTGGGGTCCGTTCGGAGGCAGGGTGGTCCCTTGGCTCCCCTTCCTCGTCACCCTCTTGCCCCTGGGTTTCTTCCTCCTGCTCCTCATCCCCAGGACCCCGATGGACAGGCTGCTTGCAGATGGGGCAGGTCTTCCGGGTCTGAGTGAGCCAGGGGTCCACACAGCGGATGTGATAAGCTGCCAAGAGGAAGGAGGTGAAGCGCATGGTGCCTGCTGGTGTGTGGTGGGGGCACGGGCACAGGAAGTGAAGGCCTCACCGTGAGCGCAGGGGAGCACCCTCAGCTTGTCCCCATCCTCATATTCATCCAGGCAGATGGCACACACATCATACTGGTCTCCTGGTGGAAGAAGAAAGTTCTTTTACTGAGCCATCCTGGACCAGGGCCCACAAGAACTCACTCTGGGAGGCCTGTGGTGGAGCTAAACCCTGCAAAAGTTATTTTCTCTGGTTCTACAGAGCCACTGGAAGAGCTGAGACTGGAACAGGGTAGAACATGAGGAATCCGGGGTTAGAACAAGTAAAGAGAAACGGAGGTAAGAAGGGAAGTGGGTTTTTTGGGGGGAGGTGTGAGGCTGGAGAGGGGGGGGTGGGAGGAGCAGAAATGGGGCAGAGCTTCTGCCATAGCCTTATATGGGCACTGGAGGCTCCAGTGCCTAAGACCCAGCCCCTCCTTACCTGTGTCTGCCTTCTCTGGCGGGATCTTCCCCACTCCTTCCATTTTTCTGCTTTCTCCACCTTCTCTCTTATGAGCAAGGTCCTCCACCCCCCCAACCCCAACTATTACATTTAATCATTTTTGCTTTCCATTTCCTGCTCTAATTCTGTCCTGTCCTCATTGTACGTATGCGTAAAAAGAGGAGCAAAGGTGGTATCTCAAGCTGACACCTCCCTGCCATCTCTGCCTCTTTTCTCCTGGGCTCCAACTCCTTCAGAACCAGGGAAATAGTGGGAAAGGCCTGCTCTCCTCCGCCCTCCTCACCCTTCTGATAGTCATGTGTAGGAATCTGTTTCAGTTGCTCTTTGGTCAGTCGATTCCTCTGGAGCCGTTTCCTGTGCTGGATACAACGAACTATCTGGTGAAAGGGGGGGTGGATGGATCAGTCTTAGAGAACAAATCTGTACAATCCCGTACAAACCAGCCCTATCTTGCAACCCCAGAGCCAGTCTGGCTTTAAAGGCCTCAGCTCTTCCCGTCTTGGTCCCTGAACTACTCACCATCACTGCTCCCATGGCCAAAACCAGCAGTCCCACAATCCCTGTGAAAGGGATGAGGTAATAGCCCAAGGGGAAGCTATTGTCTGGGACCAGAAGCACCCGAGCCCTGGGAAAAGGAAGACGAGTATCAGAGGGGCAGGAAAGGCAAAGGGACAAAGGAAGAGGGACAGAGTAACTGGCTCTGGACAGGGCCCACGAAGGGGGAAGGGGATGGGAAGAAAGTACCAAGAGGCAGAGCATGATGGGCCTGAGGCTGAATGGCTGGGGCACAGGCTTGGACTCCAGGTTGGCATGGAAGTGCTGAAGGGAGAGTGGGAAGGAGGAACACGTCCTACCCCTTCTCGTAGACAAAGAGGGCACGCAGGTACTCGGAGCTTCTCTCCCCAATAAACACAGACGGGATCCAGATCTGCTGCTGGATTTCCTCTGCAGGGATTAGGGCATTACACTGGGGACCCAACCTGCCACACGAATCCTTTGGTAACCCTGGCATTTGACTCTCTTGCCCCATTCCACCTAAAGGACTGATTTCTTTTCCCTAAGGCTTCAGCCCTCCCGCCATCTCTCAGTCTGAGCTCTACTGGAAACCCAGCTGTCCAGATCCTCCAACCTTACCACTATTCCACACCATATTCAGAAGTTCATTGGAATTCACATTGTGTACCACAGCTGCACCATACCCGGCCTTCTGAGCATTTAGGACCTAGGGAAACAAGGCAGATAAGGAGCCATCATGGGCCTTGCCACCTTTCATTCCTGGTGCCTTTTTTACCCTCAGCCTCCCAGCTCCCACTCCACATTCAGCAACCTTGAGGTCAAAGTTGCAGTCGAATCTTCGAAGCAGTGCAATAAAGACTGACCCGTTGACCGGGGCTGGGGGTGGTGGGGCAATGGGGCTGCAGGCATTGTCTGGGTGAGCCTCCACAAGGAAGCCCTGGAGAAGAGAAGCAAACAACAGCTGGATTTCATCTCCCTAGGTGCTGCTCCCCACAGGTCCCACCAAGCACAATGGCCCCCACAGGTCAGTGGGGTCTGAGCCCACTGGGGTCTGAGCATCCCACCAAAGTCAGACATCTACCTCTTCTCTTAGCCTCCTGAAGATGCAATCACATCAAACAACATCCCTTTACCACACCCTCCATCATCCCTCTCCCTTTCCCAGATGAGCTAATATATACTCCACATTCCTAGCTAATTGTTTTGCCTTCCAGTTTCCCACTGATTGTAATTCAATTCTCCATTCATCCACATCACTTTCTCAAGTTGTTTCACGTTCCCTGCTCTAATATATACTCTTAAGGAACATATTACCCTGTTTAAAAAAACACAAGACCAAACCCAAATGGAGTTATTTGTGCTGACCCCCATGTCACCAAACTCAATACTTAATTATAATTTTAGCCTCCCCCAGGAATGGAATCTTAAACCACTCTATCTGGAATTACTTGGTCAGCACTAGGGAGGTAATCTGCCTGGTAGACCCCTGCAGTCCCCTAAAGAAAGGAGATCTTTGCCACTAGCAAAGACAAATCTTTGCTAGTATAACTTCCTTGTACCACCCCCTTCTGGCTATAAGTCTTTCATTTTCTGTAGTTCTTCAGAGATCCTTTCTATCTGCTAGGTGGAATGCTGCCTGATTCATGGGTCATTAAATAAAAGCCATTAAGAGCTTTAAAATTTACTCAGTTGAATTTTTTTAACACCTCCCTTTAATTTTCCAATTACCCATCTCACAACAACTATACTGATATCTATGGCCCAACTGAGTTCTTGCTATGTGGCAGTCTTTGTGAAAAACTACTACAAAACTGCTTATCTAATTCTCACAATAATACATGTGATAACTTCTATTATTATCCCATTTTACAGTAAAACAAACTAAGGCTCAGGTAATTTGCCCAAGGTCATAAAACCAGTAACTGGCTCTAGAGACCCTATTGATAGGCACCACTCGTCCTGCCTTTTATCTTAGTCCACTTTCAGTCTCCCTTCTAAGGCTCAGAGTTCTAAAAGTAGACTTTGTATTCTCCCTCCAGATTCTGGATTCCACCACACTAGATGTGTTCTTGCACTTAGTTCCTAACTTGACTCTTCCTACCTCCAGCTTCCCCCAAGAAAGGCTCCTCAACCCCTACCCAGCAGGGAGAATTCAGGGAAACAGGAAAGAGGGAAGAAAATCACCTGAAGTCCCTCCTGGCTCAAGGCAGCCCCAAAGAGAGCTGGGAGGTCTGCAAAGTCCATGCTGGCATTGTGGTCCGAGATCTGCGGACAAAAGAGTCCATGTTTGCCCTTCAGCCTGCAACCTCTCCCTTCGGCGCCCTTCCCCTAACGTCCCCCCAGACTCACCGCTCGAATGAGCCCCCGGGTGGGGGCCGCTCCCCACAGCACAGCGGCCACAACCACAGGAAGCGGGAAGGCCGCAGGGTGCATGGCAGCGGGAGGGGAGAGGCGGAGGAGGCCGCGTCCCGATAATAGGAGCAGAAACGGAGTTCTGCGCCCTCTCTTGCCCTCCTTCAGGATCCCAGGGGTCCAACCACCCCCAGGTCCTACTTCCCAGCTACATGGGGGCGCGGGGAAGGACCCCCGACTCGGGGAGTGAGACAGCCAACCCGTTTAATGGAGCTGGGAGGGAGACACCAAAAATACCCCTTTCTGGTACAGGAATAATACGGGGAAAGGGGACGGAGGCAAGCACAGGTGACAGAAAAACTTCTGGAAGGGTGGGGGATCTCAAGGAGGTGGGACTTCCGGCCAGGTGGGCCGTCTTTCCATCCCCTGGAAGAGGATTTCCGGCAAAGAAAGTCAGGCCGCTTCCAGCAATGGACGCTCAAGACGAAGGACTTCCGGTCCTAAAAGGCCGATTAAAAGAAAGGTTAGAGGTGGAGGGAGTGCCTGTGGAGATGAAAGGAGCACCGAGGCCCCAGAAGACGACTTAGTCGCTTCTCCGCGCTAGTGCCCGGGATCCCTCAGCTCTCCGGTTTACAAAACTCTCCTCCTCCCTCTGGCCGCCGCCGCCGTACCTTTAAGTCTCGCGAGAGTCCTCACCACACTCCCTCCCACCTGCTGACAGCTTCCTGTATCTATCGCGAGAGACCGCCTAACTCTGGCTAGTCTAACTCACTCGATCTCGCGAGATCTTCAAATACCCTCCTCTCGATTTTCCCGCGACTCCAATTCGATAAAAATTGCACCTATGCTCTGGCTGCCTAAATAGCTGCACCCCGTCCCCTCACCCATTCTTGAAGCTCCTCCTTCAGCTCCGCCTTACTCCCGGACGCCTTTGCGCTCGCGCCTGCGCCTGCGCCAACTTCCAGCTGGCGCTGGAGCGCCGGGGCGTGCGCGCGCGCCCTCGCCCCTGTTGCGCGCGCGGTGTCACCTTGGGCGCGAGCGGGGCCGCGCGCTCACGGGTCCGGGAGCCGAGGGCCCTTGAGTGGCGATGGCGGCGACGGCGAGTCCCGGGGCTAGTGGGGTGAACGGGAAGCCCCGTACCTCCCCTAAGTCCGTCAAGTTCCTGTTTGGGGGCCTGGCCGGGTAAGCTCAGGCCCCAGGGATGGGACAGGAGGAGGCAGGGACGGGTGCCAGGAACCGGGCCCTGTTCTTTGGTTGTGTTGCAGTGAACCGAGGTGACACGGAGTCATTGCTGTCCCCATCGTATTACGAGGTCCTTGATGGGCTGCTAGGATCTTTTCACCCATCGCAGGGCCCCTTCTGGGCTGCATACACGGCCCCCGCCGGGCCACCAGAGTTTCCCAACCCATTGCTTGGCTCTCCGGGGCTGTTTGGGGTTTCAGGTCATTGCATGGCTCCTGCTGGATTACGTGGAGTCCCAGGTCATGAATGCCCACCTCTCCTCCTTGGGTCGGACTGCATGCAATCTCTCGGTCACTGCTTGACACCCTGGGAGCTGCATGGAACACTTTCATTGCATGGCACCTACTGGACCGCTGGACTTTTCAGACCCATTGCTCTTGGTACACGCAGAGACTCTTGTACACATGCCCACCAGCCTCCTGAACATGTAGTCAATCGCATGGCAGGCCCTTCCCTTTGTGATCTCTTGTTGCCGGGCTCCAGGGGGCTTTGGTAGATCTGGGCCACCTAGCTCTTGACTCCACCCCTGTCTTCCCCCAGGATGGGAGCTACAGTTTTTGTGCAGCCCCTGGACCTGGTGAAGAACCGGATGCAGCTGAGTGGGGAAGGAGCCAAGACACGAGAGTACAAAACCAGCTTCCATGCCCTCACCAGCATTCTGAGGGCAGAAGGGTTGAGGGGCATTTACACCGGGTACTGGGTCCAAAGGATGGGGGTAGCGTGTGGGTTGACAGCTCTAGACTTTGGCTTGATGCACTGACTCCTTCGCTCCCCAGACTGTCAGCTGGCCTGCTGCGCCAGGCCACCTATACCACTACTCGCCTTGGTATCTATACCGTGCTATTTGAGCGCCTGACTGGGGCTGATGGTACACCCCCTGGCTTTCTGCTGAAGGCCCTGATTGGCATGACTGCAGGTGCAACTGGTGCCTTTGTGGGAACACCAGCTGAGGTGGCTCTTATCCGCATGACTGCTGACGGCCGGTGAGTTCCAGGTCTGAGCCTGTCCCCAGCCCCATTCCCTGGAATCCAGAATGAAAGAACTGATTTCTTATTCTAGATCTAGAGCACAGCATTCACCTGTTCACAGCATTCTGGCCTCCGTTTCTTTGCTCCTGTGGGGGCAGGGTGGTCTATCCCAAACTTGGCCTCTCCCTACCTTCCCACCAGGCTTCCAGCTGACCAGCGCCGTGGCTACAAAAACGTGTTTAATGCCCTGATTCGAATTGCCCGGGAAGAGGGCGTCCCTACACTATGGAGGGTGAGTGAAGGGGCTGGAGACTGGGGATATGGGGTCAGGTCTTGGGCATTTCTGACTTCTCCCCCATCCCCCCCACCCCAGGGCTGCATCCCTACCATGGCTCGGGCTGTCGTCGTCAATGCTGCCCAGCTCGCCTCCTACTCCCAGTCCAAGCAGTTTTTACTGGACTCAGGTGAGACCCAGAGCTGGGCCCTCAGCTCCCAGCCTAGCCTGGGCCAGCTCAGAGCTGACTGCCACCCCCTGCTCTGCCTCCTCCAGGCTACTTTTCTGACAACATCCTGTGCCACTTCTGTGCCAGCATGATCAGCGGCCTGGTCACCACTGCTGCCTCTATGCCTGTGGACATTGTCAAGACCCGGTGAGTATGCAGACCTGGGCCTGGAGAACGACGGGAGAGCCCTCTTTGTGTCTCTCATGCCCCTGCCTCCTCTCCTTCAGGATCCAGAACATGCGAATGATTGACGGGAAGCCGGAATACAAGAACGGGCTGGTGAGGAAGCAGGGCTAGGGGCTTGGGCTGCCGGATTGGATGCCCTGGGAGTGGGGGTGGGGGATAGCTGGGTAAGAGGAAGAGGGTCCCAGAGGCCAGGTCCCAACCTCAGTGCCGTGCCTGCCTGGCTGTCTAGGATGTGCTGGTGAAGGTCGTCCGCTACGAGGGCTTCTTCAGTCTGTGGAAGGGCTTTACACCATACTATGCCCGCCTGGGTCCCCACACTGTCCTCACTTTCATCTTCTTGGAGCAGATGAACAAGGCCTACAAGCGTCTCTTCCTCAGTGGCTGAGGCGAGCGAGGGGCCTGGAGCCGCTGTGCCGGGGCTCCCACTCGCCCGCTGCTCCTCCAGTCAGTGTGCCCCCCAGGGGACCTAGACTCTGCTGCCCTGGGCCCCGCTATTTATTTTCCCTCCACAGTATGGTTCCCTCCTCTGTGATAAGGGACTTCTGGTCTGTCCTGCCCCTGCTCCAGCTCGCCCTCCTTGCCCTAATCATCATGATCTCTCTGTCCCTGCCTGTGCCCTGCACGGAGGTGGGAAGCTCCCTGCAGATTTCTGGCCTCCTCTTGGGTAGTTTCAGGGCACATAGTACAGCAGAAGGCCCCCCTTCTCAGTGGGGAAACCAAGGCAGAGCTGAGGGGACAGGAGAGAGCCGAAGCTGTCAAGATGATCAAAGGTCTGCAGTGGGAGGACATGGCCCTTCCTTCCTCCACCTCACTGAGGACGTAATCAATAAATTGGATTGATGACACCACCCCCAGATCTGGAGAGCTGTGGGCGCAGGAGGGGGAGGAGACTGGACAAAGAAGCGGATGCCCCTGGAGAACAGGAACTGGAGTTTTTAAAAAAAGTTATTAAAGAAAAAGTACCCGCTGTTTTTATGCAAATGTTATGTAAATCAGTCACGTTGCAGCAGCTGAAGGGTGAGAAAAACCCAAACTCCAGGCCCTGTGTGTTGCTTCGTAGCCCCTCGCTCAAGAATACTACAGACGCCCAGGTCGTCTCATGTAATCCCCAGGAAAAATCTCTGGGGTCGGGTGACTGTTTCTGCAGCCTGAAGAGGGAGGGAATAGAGTCTGAGAGGGGAAGGCTGACCTGTCGGGGGCAGAGTGGGCACGGAGCCGGGCCCCCAGAGCCTGGAGGCTTGATGTGGGCTGTAAGCTGGGGAGAGTGACTGCCTTCTCCATTTCTTTAGGAGATGTGTGACTCCCAGGCCCTGCCCTCAAGGAGCTTAGGAACCTCTTGGGGCATAAAAGGGCATAGGAAGGTCATTTGGAAGGAGGGCTGGGCGGCACGAGGCCTGAAGTTTCTCCCGAGCCAGGCCAGGGGACAGGCAGGCCAGGGGACAGGCAGACGGCAGGTGGGAACTGTCACCTTGGCAGAACCTCGTCAGTAGAAGAAGAGCTCAGCAGCCTGGCGGTGCAGCCGGGCCCTCCCACCTCTGCCTCTTTTCTTACCCTCTCCATGCACATGCTGGCCTGGGCCACAGGGGCCACTTTGAGACACTTGAAGCCTGGACCTTGTCCTTAAGGAGTGCCAAGTCCAGAGGGGAGGATGACACAGGGAAACTGGGAGTCAGCAACAGACCGCTGCAGGGGGATGTGGGGCACCCGGGCCAGCCTGGGCGAGGGGAGACAGTGCACAGTACCCGACTGGCCAGGGAAGTGGGGTGGGGCAGCACTCCTGGCCCACTGAGAGCAAAGGCTTAGAGGAGAAACGCGGGGGAGCAGGTGATCTCTGCAAAGTTTGTAATAGCTGGAGCACAGGCTGTGAAGTGTCTGCTGTGGGAGGGGCAGCTGCACTGTTAGATGGGTTGGTGCACGGAAATCCTCGATCGCCAAGCTCAGGAGTTGTCCTCTATTGGAAAGAGTTCAGAGCAGGAGAAAGATGCGGTCAGGGTTTCAGGTTAGGAGGATTCTTCCTGCACCATCTGGAGAAAGGGGTCTCCGTGGAGCCAGAAAGGCTCAGCCCTCACTCCCATTCTCTGGGCCCTAAGTGCTGGCTTGGGCTGGAGGCAGGAGAGAAAGCTCTGCCCAACGTGGTCAGGTGAATGGCAGAATCCATGGCACCAGGGGAGAGAACTGGGCTCCATCTGCCTACCTCCTGGCTTGACAGCAGGAAACTGAGAGTAGTTCAGTAAAACTCACCGAGATGGTACTCACTGCCAGGCCCTCCCCTCCCCTGTCCTGCTGCCCTGGGCAAAGCAGGAGAGCTGCGTTTCTGAGGCCACAGGTGCCAGGAGGCACCCACCTGTCCTCCTAGTACTGCAGGTTGCAGGCAGATACCCTCAGTAGTACCACTGAGCTCCCAGGAAACTTCTGGATCTTGAGCTGGAACTTGCTTGTGGTTGGCCTGGTGGGTGGTTACCCTTGGAGGAGGGAAAAGGCAGCCCAGGCAGGGGAAGTGCAGGCCAAGACTAGAGCTTTTGGGGGTGAGCAGTGCAACTAGGGTGGGGCAGCTGGGGCCTTGGGAATGCTGGTGACGGTGCCCTAGCCTCGTTTCCCTCTCCAAAAGAATGGATATTCTATTTTTAAATTATTTTTATGATACAAATAATATATGATGGTGGAAAACCAGAAAATGCTAAGCAGAGGAATAGAAAATGAAACCACCTATATTTATACCACCCAGAGACAATCAGGGCTCACGTCGTGACATCTCTTCCCAAGTTTCCTTCAATACATGGATACACGTGGGAACCGTGCTATATTCTGTTTGTTGTTTGCTTTTGCCTAAAACTTCCCCAAAGTGATGGTAATAACCTAGTGTAGTGGTCTGGGAACCCCGCCATCCATGCAGCATCAGGAGCTCTCTTTGTTCTGTGACCCACCCAACTTCTCCATCTCACTACCTCTCCAGATATGCTGGGTCTGGGATTGTGTGCCCGGGGTGTGCAGGGGAGGCTCCTGACAAAGAAGCAGTAACGAAGCCCTCCCCCGACCCTGTACTCTGTACCCACCCGCCCCCAGCTAGATCCCAATAGGAAAGCCCATCAGAGTCTCTCTCGAGGTCCCCAAACCACCCCCCATCAGAGGCTGTGGCCAGAGTACCTAACAGCCACTGTCCCCAGCAGGTCCTGACCACGACCCATGCTCAGGGCTGAGGGCCGCCGTCCTGCCAGCAGAGGCCCCACACGGCCATTAGGCTGCACCCACAGGAAGAGGCTAGAGCGGAAAGTGGGGAGCGAGCCTTGGAGGAAAAGCAGCCAGGCCCGGGCCACTGTCACTTGCCTTCCCCTCTGCAGCTCTAGATGCGAGGTGTGCGTGACTGTGGCCAGGGCCTGTGGTTTCACGTGCTGGACCCAGAACAGCAGCAGGATGAGGACCACAGAGGCAAACAGGAGCCAGAGGAGACCCAAGATGTAGAAGCCCAGGAAGAGGCAGCAAAAGTCAGAGTTGAGAAAAGGGTCGTTTCCGGAACTCTCCGCATTCCACTGAGCCACCCCCTGGGCCTTCAGGAGGTTGGCAAATTCAGAGATGGTGGCTGTGGTGGATTCTAAGATAGTGGGAAGTGAAGTGGGTTCAGTGGAGGTTAAGGATACGGTAGGTTCTGAGGTCTTGCTTGTGGGCTCTGGGGTGCTCGGGGCTGTGGGCTCTG
This sequence comes from Lipotes vexillifer, assembly GCF_000442215.2. Taxonomy (NCBI): domain Eukaryota; kingdom Metazoa; phylum Chordata; class Mammalia; order Artiodactyla; family Lipotidae; genus Lipotes; species Lipotes vexillifer. The sequence continues at coordinate 95,502 of NW_006785619.1, forward strand.
GGGTGCTCGGGGCTGTGGGCTCTGGGGTGCTCGGGCTTGTGGACTCTGAGGTGCTCGGGCTTGTGGGCTCTGGGGTGCTCGGGCTTGTGGGCTCTGGGGTGGGTTTTAGAGTTTTGGAGAATGTGATGGGTCCTGTAGAAATTCGGAACGTGGTCTGTTCCTTAGTTGGAGGCAAGGAGGACACTTGGGGGCCTAGCGAAGCAGTCGGCAGTGAGTAAAGCAGGCCCCAGTGGGTGGTGTGGGCACTGGTGTGGGTAGAGAAGCTGCCCGCAGCCTTTGTGGTAGGCACCTTGTCATCCTCTTCGTAGACATCGTAGTCTATGCTGTCCCTGTCGCCAGGGGTGTGGCAGCCCTCCCCTGAGTAGGTGTAGACAAACGTGTTGGGCAAATTGACACACCCCACGCTCGTCACGTTGGGGGTCATGGCCTTGGCGTCCACACCCTCCTTCCATATGTACACGTTGTTGGCATTGTCCTGCAGCCAGTGGCTGAAATAGAGGATCCCGCAGTCACAGAACCAGGTGTTGTCGTGGAAGAAAGCAAAAGGCAGGAGGAGGTCCCCAAAGAAGCCCTTTGGTATCGTGCGCAGCAAGTTCTGCTGGAGGTAGAGGGTGTCAAGTTCCTCCAACCCATCCAGGAGCCCAGAGGGCAGCTCACTCAACCCGTTTTCGGCCAGGTTGAGCTTCCTCAGCTTGGGCGTGGGCTGCAGGAGCCCAGGGGGCAGAGTCTTCAGCTCGTTGCCACGCAGGTAGAGCTCACGGAGGTGGCTCAGGCCAACCAGGGCATCAGGAGACAATGAGGCCAGCTCGTTGAAGGAGATGTCCAGAGCATAGAGTGCTGGCAGCGCCCGTCCCAGCAAGGGCAGGCTTCTCAGCGTATTGTGGGATATAATCAGGGTCTCCAGCCGGGGCAGCGTCGCGTCAGTCTGCAGGCTGGTCAGCTGGCTCTTCTCCAGGTGCAGCTGAGTGAGGTGAGTCAGATGCACCATGGACACCATGGAGAAGGTGCCCAGGGGGTTCCCACCCAGGCGGAGGATGTTGGTTTCTGCTTGCAGATCTGGAGGCGGCGCCTTCAGCCCCTTATTTTCACAGTTCATTTCCACCTCGCTGGCCACTTTGCTGATGCCACAGATGGGGTGGGAGTGTGAAGGGCTTGGCAGCAGGAGCAGCAAGAGGAAGAGAGGCATGGGGACCTGTGGGCAAGGGGGGCTTGAGAGTGGGCACCCCTCCGCCCCCCGGCAGTATTCCTGCAGGCCCTAGCCCCCACTGCAGCCTCCAGGATCCCTTCCAGAAACTCAGCTCCCACACCTCCCCCCCTCCACTCCCCTCTCCTCCCCTTGCCCCCCAAAGCCTAAACTGCTAGCTCCAGGTCCTTGGCTGGTATCCGTCCCTCAGGCCCCCTCCTCCCCCGGCCCCAGCTTACAGGCCAGCAGAAAGACCTCCGGAGCCACAGAGCTGCTTCCAGGGTGTGACTTGGGCCTTCTCTCTTCCAGCTCCAGGGAGGGCCTGGTCAGCGGCAGGAAGCGGGTGGAGATGGGGAGGAAATGCCAGCCTGATAGGGGCTCCTGGGACCCGGGGAACGGTCTCGCTTCCGGACACAGGCCTTTATCACCTCCTTCCACAACTTTCCCCAAGCCCTCCTTTTGGTCCTGCTCTTGCCTACTGTCCTCCTACACCAGGAGATTGGGGGTGGACTCCAGCCACCACTCTCTTCCAGCTTTTAAAAAAACCTCTCCAGCTGCCCCTCTCATTTCTGCTTCACAGCTGCATTCTTTTTTCTTCTTTTTGTTCTTTGTTTTGGCCACACCGCACGGCATGGGGATCTTCCCCGGGATCTTCCCCGAGCTAGTGCTCTCTGCATTGGGAGTGCAGTCTTAACCACTGGACCGCCAGGGAAGTCCCACAGCGGCATTCTTCGAACTGCCTAACTTTTACCCTCGCCTCCCTCTCCCTCCTCATCCCACTCTAGGCTGTTTCTCCCCCACCCCCACTCCATGGACTCAGTTCTTACCATGGTCACCATTGACCCCCAAGCCTCTCCATCCACTGGGCACTCCTCCACCTGATCTTGTTTTCCGAAGCCTGAACACCTGTGGCCACTCCCACTTTGGGATTCATGACAGTAATTTTTTCCTTTTTTAGGTTTTTCTTTTTAAATTTATTTTTAAGCTTATTTTGTATTGAAGTATAATTGATTTACAGTGTTGTGTTAATTTCTGCTGTTACCGCAGAGTGACTCAGTTATACATGTATACACATTCTTTTTCATATTCCTTTCCATTACGGTTTATCCCAGGGTGTTGAATACAGTTCCTTGTGCTACACAGTAGGACCCTGTTGTTTATCTGAGAGTAAGTTTTTCTTGGTTTTCCTCTTGCCTCTTGGCTGACCCTTCTCAGTGTCCTTTGTGGACTCTTCTTCCCCTGCCCTTCATGAAAAATTAACACATGCCCCAGAGTTCAGTCTTTGGCCCTCCTCTTCTCCTATGCTACACGGACACCTGAGAGTCTCCTCATCCATTCCCTTGCCTTCGACCACCACCTGTCCCCCAGTGACTCTCAAATCTTTGTCTCTAGCCCAGGCTCCTCTCCTGAGACCCGCACACAGGTGTCCCACTGCCTTTTGGATTTCTTGGCTCTCCCAAAGGCCCTGACGCAATATGTTCAAAACTGAGCTCACCGTATGTCTCCAAACAGCTAATCCTCCTGCGTTGTCCAACCTGGTGAGTGGTTCTGTTATCCACTCATTTATCTATAGCCTTTCAGCCAGAACAAACAAATCCCTGATAGTCATCTTTAACTCCCCCCATCCACTCCCACGTGCAACCTGCCTCATGTGGGATCTTCACTGTGGCATGCGGGATCTAGTTTTGTCCAGGGATTGAACCCAGGCCCCCTACATTGGGAGCATGCAGTCTTAACCACTGGACCGCCAGGGAAGTCCCTGATTTTACCTCCTAATGCCCCTCAAACCCACCCTGTCCCATCCCCACTGCCACCATTCCTTGTCCAGGGTGCCATGTTCTCTCCACTGCTTCACTGCAGCAGCCTCCCCAGTGCTCTCCCAACTTTCTAACTCCCCTCCTTCTCCCCACCCAAGTGGTCGTTCAGAAATGCAGATTTTCTCATATCCTTCCACTGCCTGAAAGTCACCAATGGCTCCTTGTAGCCCTCAGGAGGGAGTCTAACGTCCCTAACATGGCCTGTGGGGTCCTGCGTGATCTGACCCTTGCTCACCTGTCCAGCCCCATCTCTTAACACTCCACCCTTCACTCTAGGTTATTCTCTTTCTTGTGCCTGGACCCTTCTTCTCATCCCTTATCCCCTTCTGCCTAACTCTTACTTATCTGGAAAGTTCCAGCCCAGAATTTCTTCCTCTGGAAAGCCTTTTAGGATTTCCCAAGACCAGGTTAGATGCCTGTTTCAGAAAGTCAGCCATCATATCTGTTGGTCCATGGCCCCTTCCAATGATGAAAATGTCCTATCAACTGTCCCTAGAAGGGGCACCATGCCGCTGCATGAACCTGCCCCTGTCTGCTGACTGGTGACTGGACAAGGGGTGGACACTTGAGCCAGATGCAGTTAATCCATAGACTTGCCATTTATATAATTTGCCGGCTGCAAAAAGTACTTGAAAACATGGAGGAAATGAGGCACTAAGCAGCAAGAAGTGAGGGGGAGAGCTGCATAGACAGAGGCCCTGACCTGGAGTAAGGTCCCTAAGGCGGTTGGTTTTTTTGCCACTTTGGCACCAATTAGGATTTTTAGTTGTAAGTAACAGGAAATGTTCTGCCTAATTTAGGCTGAAAAGGAATTTATTAAAAATACATTTTGGACTTCCCTGGCAGTCCAGTGGTTAAGACTCCACGCTTCCACTGCAGGGGACAGTGGTCAGGGAACTAAGATCCTGCATGCCGCGTGGTGCGGCCAAAATAAAAATAAAAATATGTTGCCTACTTCACAGACTTCTCAGTGAGGGTTACAGAACCAGACGTGGGACTGTGTAGCTAGGAGCAGTGCCCAGAACCAGGCTGCAGAACCAGTCTGGTGAGCAAATCCCTGCTCCTGCTGCAAGACCAGGTCGCTGAAGCTTGCTCCACTGCAGCTGCTGAGCCAGGAACTCAAGTGTTACCACAACCTCCTGGCTGCAGAGAGAGAATCCTGCATCATCCCTACCCCTTTGTGATACTCGCTTCTGATTCAGAGTCTGGGTGTGAGTCCGATTGGTCTTGTACTTGTGACCCAGCTGCAAGGGAGTCTGGGAAAGCAAGTATCTGGCATTTTCAGCTTCTGTAATAGGAGGCATGTTCTGCTTCTCCAAAGATTTCTAAGTTGAAGGATTTTGCAGGCATAGAGAAGAGATTCATATACTTTGGCACCTACTGAAATAGTCCTAATGTTTTATTTTCTTCACATGTCGACGTCCTGAATTGTTGCTAATTTTACATCTTTGAATGTTTGGGAGTAACCCTACTTGGCCGTTATGAATTATTCTTTAAATATAATTATAGGTTGGTTTGCTCACATTTTATTTAGAACTTTTACATCGAAGTTAGAAAATAGGAGTGGCCCATAGATTTCTTTTGAGGGGACTTTGTCTTATTCTGTTCTTTTGTTTTGTTGTCAGAGTTATACTGGCCTTGTAAAATAAGTTGGAAATTTTTAGAGCCTCTGGAAAAGTTAGAGATCATAGAGATTTTCCATGCAGTTTTGGTGGAATCCACCTATGAAACCATCTGGACTTGATGACATTTGGGGGAAAGCTCCTTGAATACCTTTCCAATTCCTACTTTAATTGTTTGTCTATTGAAGTTTCTACATCTTGAGTCAATTTTGGTAACTGATATTTTTCTGATAAAATATCTAGTTCATGTGGCAGTTCAATTTATTATTGCAAGTTTGAGCATTTTATACTTTTATCATTTGTTAAAGTCTCCATATCTGTAGTTATGACCCCTAATGTTGCTTATTTGTATTTTTGCTCTTTCTCTTTTCTGTCTTCCTCCCTGCCCTTCTTTCTTTATTCACCAGACTTGCCAAAGATTGGTCTATTTTATTGGACTAAAGAACCAGATTTATTATTTTACTAGTCAATTGTTGGGGTTTTTTATTTGATGACAGGTGTCTACTTTTATCTTTAATAATTTCTCGTACTTTGAGCTTATTTTCTTTTTTTAACTAATTTATTTTTAAAGGATTGTCTTTTTAAACAATATTTTTATTTATTTATTTATTTACTTGGCCGCGCCGGGTCTTAGCTGTGGCACACGGGATCTTCGTTGTGGCATGCGGGAATGTGGGACCTTTTTTTTTAGTTGCAGCATGCAGGCTCTTAGTTGCGGCGTGTGGGATATAGTTCCCCAACCAGGGATAGAACCCGGGCCCCCTGCATTGGGAGCACAGAGTCCTAACCACTGGACTACCAGGGAAGTCCCTAAAATTTATTTTATTGAAGTATAGTTGATTTACAACATTTTGTTAGTTTCTGATGAGCTTATTTTCATGTTCCCTTTCTACCTTCTTGAGTTGGAATCTTCGTTGACTTATTTTCAATCTTTCTTGCTTTTCAGGTAAATTCACTTAATTTATACTTTTCATTTTTGAGTGCTACTTTGTACCATCTCACATTTTTTATCATCTAATACCTAAGATGAATATTTGCAATTTTTATATCCAGCATCTATTCCTCTAAAATAAGAGGACCCCCATTTCCTTTTAAGAGATTACACCTCCCCAGATTAGTGCAAACTTGATGGGAGTAGGTATTCTGGCCTCTTGCTTTGGAAACCAAAATGTCTTTGGAAGTTCCTTCCACTAGATCCTTCCTGTTACCACCTGAGTTCAGCCCAGAGATGTGACCTAATCATGGACAACCATACTCCCTCTCCTGGGATTCCAAATGGTGAATGAGGTGACAAAAGAAGAGAAAATAGAACTGAACTTGATTCATTTCAACAGAGTGCTCAGGAAAAGCTGTAGAATAGTTCCTGCTACTAACTCCTCAGCCTACCTAATCCCTGAGCAGTCCTGGATTTCCAGTGTTCACTTGTACCCCGTGAGCTTCTGCATCTTTCCAAGAAGTCTGTGTTGGATTAAGTTAGGTAAAGTTGATTTCTGTTGCATGCATCCAAAGAAATCCAATTCAGGGCTCTGGTTGTGGTTCATTTTTAAAGAGTTTGAGCAGAAGTCGTTCGTTGGAGGTCTACTCGAGACCCATTCAGCTTTTCCTCTTTTTTTTCTTTTGAGAAATTACTCCTTCCCCATCCTTAGAATTTTTTGTGCGAATGACTCTATCCCAGCTGCATGAGTGAACCTAAGTCAGTCACTAGACTTCCTCCCCTTTGACAAGTACCCTGATACAAGCTGGTCAGGGTATTCCATGGTCAGAATGATTGGTCCAAGCACAGACACAGGAAGTAAGTTGGTCCTTTCATAATGAAGCCCAAGACTTCTGTTAGATGCTTGAGGTATACATACTTTCTCTGGCTGTAGACAAGGAAATATGTCACCCCAGGTGAGCTGTTGGTACCCATCTTGTGATCACAAGGGGATCTGGCCTTAGGATGAAGCTAATGTCAGGAGAGGTATAATGAAAAAAAAAATCTCCTTGGCATCATTGAAATGCTGTATCAAACCAATTTTGAAGTTCAGTGAGCCAAAAATCCTCTTATTTATTTCTTAAACTGATTGGTATTGGAATTGTTACTTGCAACATAATGGGCTTAAAGATTGTATTTTCTATTTTTTCTTCTCTTTTTTTAAAAGTAGAATTACTTACAAGGATATTTTTTAAAATTTCAGGTAGACTTTTAAAAATTAAACTTTTTATTTTGAGATAATTATTAATTCACATGCAGTTGTAAGAAATAAGACAGAGATTCCGTGTACTTGTTACCCAATTTTCCCCAATGGTAATATCTTGCAAAACTGTAGTACAGGGACTTCCCTGGTGGTCCAGTGGCTAATACTCTGTGCTCCCAAGGCAGGGGGCCCCGGTTCGATCCCCCTTCAGGGAACTAGATCCCACATGCCGCAACTGAAGATCCTGCATGCCGCGACTAAGACCCGGCACAGCCAAATAAATAAATATTTTTTAAAAACTGTAGTACATACGATATCACAACCATGATACTGATATTGTTCTGTCAGAACATTTCCGTCACCATAAGGCCCCCTCGTGTTGCTCTTTGATAGCCTCACCCTCTTCCTTTCTACCTGCCCACCCCTCCTTACCCCCTGACAACTACTAATCTGTTCTTCATTGCTATAATCTTGTCGTTTCGAGGATGTTATATAAATGGGATCATACAGTATATAACCTTTTGGAACTTTTTTTTTTCCACTCAGCATAATTCTCTGGAGATTCGTACAGGCTGTTGTGTGCGTTAGGAGTTCATTTCTTTTAGTTTCTGAGTAGTCTTCCCTAGTATGTATGTTCTGCAGTTTATCTGTTTACCAGTGGAAGGACGTGTGGACCGATTCCAGCTATTGGCTTATTACAAATAGATCTGCTATAAACATTAATGTGCAGATTTGGGTGTGAACATAAGTCTTCATTTCCCTGGGAAAAATTGCTCAGGAATGCAATTTCTGGGTCATGTGGTAGTTGCATGTTTATTTTGGGGGGCTTTATCTTTGAGTTATTCTTTGATTTTATCCTGTTTGGGGTTTGCTCAGCTTCTTACATGTGTAAGTTTATGTCTCTTGCCAAATTTGGGTAGTTTTCAGCTATTATTTCTTTGAGAACTGTTTCAGCCTCATCCTCTTTCTCCTCTGTTTCTGGGGCTCTGTTGACACAATAGTAGATCTTTTGTTATAGTCCCACAGCTCCCATGGGAGCCTATGTTTTTTTAGTCTTCTTTCTCTCTGTTATTCAGAATGGGTGATTTCTATTATTCAGTCTTTCAGCTCACTGATTCTTTTCTCTGTCCCCTCCATTCTATTGTTGAGCCTGTTCCCTGACCTTTCATTTCAGTTATTATATTTTTCAGCTCTAAAATTTCCATTTGGTTCTTCTCTAGATCTTCTGTTTCTTTGCTGAAGCTTTCTATTTTTTCATTTGTTTCAAGCATATGCATAATTTCTTGTTAAAGCATTTTATTGTGGCCGCTTTAAAATATTTTTCAGATAGTCCTAACATCTCTGTCCTTTGTGTGGTGGCAGCTACGGATTGGCTTTTTTCATTCAGTTTGAGCTTCTCCCAGTTTTGGGTATGATGACTAAATTTTTTTAAAAATAAATTTGTATTTATTTATTTTTGGCTGCGTTGGGTCTTCGTTGCCGCATGCAGGCTTTCTCTAGTTGCAGCGAGTGGGGACCACTCTTCGTTGCAGTACGCAGGCTTCTCATTGCGGTGGCTTCTCTTGTTGCAGAGCACGGGCTCTAGGTACTCAGGCTTCAGTAGTTGTGGCTCATGGGCTCTAGAGCACAGGCTCAGTAGTTGTGGCGCATGGGCTGAGTTGCTCCGCGGCATGTGGGATCTTCCCGGACCGGGTCTCGAACCCGCGTCCTTTGCATTGGCAGGTGGACTCCTAACCACTGCGCCACCAGGGGAGCCCCACGATGACTAAGTTTTAATGAAACATGGACATCTTAAAGTTATTTTATGAGACTCTGGATCTTATTTAACCCTTCTGTTTCAGCTGGCTTTTTCTGCCACTGCTCTGGCAGGGAAAAGGGTGTTGCTGCCTTTTTACTTTTACTGCCAGGTGGAGGCAGAAGTTCAAGTTTCCCATTCAGCCTCTGTTGACATCTCATGGATGAGGGTGGGAGTTCTAGTTCCCCATGTGGTCTCCACTGCTCCTTGGGTGAGAATGGCCTGAGTACTGCAGAAATGAGTGAAAATTTTCTCTCCAGGAGGGCTCCTCGAACACCACCCCAGCAAGGATGCCTCCCGACTGCCAGTCTGGATGAAGTCCAGGCTCCCACGTAGTCTCCATGGACCCTGAGTGTGAGAGGCCTCATTACCAGCGGGCTGGGGTGAAAGTCCCCTCACCCTCCTTGGCCTTCTTAGAAACCACCCTGGCAGAGATGTTGGGGTGCCTCATGGCAAGCCTGGGGAGGGTGGAAATCTATGCTCATCACTTGGTCTTTGCTGGTATGGGTGTGGGTGGGGCCGAAGTTTTTCTGTAATATTTGGCTGGAATCGAGTGGTTATTTTCGAAGTTTTCTGTCTTATTAGGCTGCCCCTTTCCTGCCCCTTTGGCTAGAGAGAGCAGGCTTTTGTTGGGGCTGTGTCTGTGGTATTTCCAGGTTGCTGATTTCTTTACCTCCAAGTCTGGGACATTCGAGGCAAAAAGAAAACGCAGGGAACTCACCATCTTCGTGCTATTCCGTGGATCCTGAGGTCCCTAGCCTTTCTGCCTTCTTCTCTCCATCTTCGTCTCTTGATGTTTGCTTTATATATAATGTCTAGTTGTACTTAGCAGGTGGAATAGGAAAAAGTAAATCTATTCCATCATCCCAGGAGCAGAAAGCTCTCAGGTGGATTTGGCTAACTTTTTACTGCAAACTTCTAAGTTTATTGCAGTTGACAATAAACATCACATGTATATTGTGATGGTTAATTTTATGTATCAACTTGGCTGGGACTCACCATTTGTTAACATTTTGTCTCGTTCGCTTTATCACATTTTCTCTCTTACGTGTTTGTTTGTTTGTTTGTTTTTTGTGGTACGCGGGCCTCTCACCGTTGTGGCCTCTCCCGTTGCGGAGCACAGGCTCCAGACACGCAGGCTCAGCGGCCATGGCTCACGGGCCCAGCCGCTCCGCGGCATGTGGGATCTTCCCAGACCAGGGCACGAAACTGCATCCCCTGCATTGGCAGGCAGACTCTCAACCACTGCGCCACCAGGGAAGCCCATCTTACGTGTTTTTTCCTGAACCATTTGAGAGTAAGTTGGAGACATCATGTCCTTTACCACTAATATTTTAACATATTTCCTAAAAACAAGGACATTTTCTTACATAACTGCAGTATAGTTATTAATTTCAAGACATTTAATATTGATACAATACTATTATCCAATACATAGTTCATTTTCCCATCTTGCCAATTGTCTGAAATACGTCCTTTATAGCTTTTTTCCCCATTCCAGGATCCAATCCAGGACCATATCTCTTAGTTTCCTTTAGTTCCTTAACCTGTTTTTACTTTTCATGACTTTGACATTTTTGAAAACTATCATCCAGTACTTACACAGAATATCCCTCAATTATGTAGAGTTTCCCTCAATTTATCTGATGTTTCTCACGATTGGATTTGGGTTGTTTTTCTGGCAGGAATATTACAAGAGTGGTGTGTCTTTCTCATTGCATTATTTCAGGAGATATGTTATATCAATTTGACCCATTACTGGTGATGTTAAAACCTTGAGAGCTTGTTGAAGGGGAATCCACCCAGTCTCCATTATCAAGATACTATTTTTCCTTTTGTAACTAAGAAGCACTTTTGTGGGGAGGTACTTTGACAGCATGTAAATATTGGGTTCCTAATCAAACTTTAGCCAGGATCACCCATTGCACGAATCAATTATGGCTGTGAAGGCTGAAAAACATTTTTTAGGTGATTCAACTTCATTCCTTTTCCTTGTAACCAAAAGAACCCAACTAAAACAAAAATTAGAATCAGAAGTGTGGTTTCGGGACTTCCCTGGTGGTCCAGTGGGTAAGACTCTGCGCTCCCAACGCACGGGACCCGGTTCGATCCCTGGTTGGGGAACTAGATCCTGCATGCATACTGCAAGTTAAGAGTTTGCATGTTACAACTAAGGAGTCCACATGCTGCAACTAAGAAGTCCACATGCTGCAACGAAGATCCTGTGTGCTACAACTAAGACCTGGCTCAGCCGAAAGAAAGGAAGGAAGGAAGGAGGGAGGGAGGGAGGGAAGGAAGGAAGGAAGAAAGAAAGAAAGAAAGAAAGGAGTGGGGTTTCATGGAACTGAACCTGAGTTTCAGCAGGTGGAATGGAATATTTCTATCCAGTGTTTGTATGGTAAAGCCACTAGCTGGGCCAGCCCGTGGGGCCTCTCAGACTCTAAGCGTGAGTGTTCCGTCACGGGGGGCTATGATGGTTTGGTGGCTCTAGCTCTGGATCATTTCTGGGAGGGGTGGGTAATTGTTCTTTGAGCTCCCTAGACTGGATTTGTTACTGCATGTAGGTTCCCTACAACCCTGCCAAAGCTATGATGATACTTTGTTTTAATGTCTGTCTACCCCTCTAGACGGCAAGCTTTGGGACAGCAGGCACTCAGAAACATGGCCCGTGCTCTAAGGGGTAGAAACTGCTGCATGGATTGAAGGGAATGACCACATCAAATAAGACACCTCCTTGGCTTGTCTCTCTGTGTCCCATACCTCACTTTTATTTGCTTCCTCTAGTGTCTTTTTATTATGGTCTTAACAACGATCCTGCCAAAATACTACCTGCACATTTTGCTGAAAAGAGGCCATTTTTGGAGAATGTACTCGCCCTGCTCTGTCACTCAACAACGCCAGTCCAGCCACATTTCTGCAGGGATCATGTTCACTGTTGTGTATTTTGTTCACTGTTGTAGCTCCAGTGCCTGGCATAGTGTTTAATAAATATTTATCGAATAGTGAATTAATGTAAGCAGAGGAGGCAGACAAGAGTGGGTAAGGTCTGTGACGTCCTTTGTTGAACAGAAACTCTCTTCTTATTTATTTATTTAAAAAATTTATTTTATTGAAGTATAGTTGATATAGATGTTGTGTTAATTTCTATACAGCAAAGTGATTCAGTTTTGTATCTATATATATGCATTCTTTTTCATATTTTTTTCCATTATGGTTTATCACGGGATATTGAATATAGTTCCCTGTGCTATACAGTAGGACCTCTTTTATTTATTTATTTATTTATTTATTTATTTATTTATTTGGCTGTGTCGGGTCTTAGTTGCATCATGCAGGATCTTTTGTTGCGGCCAGTGGGCTCTTTGTTGCGGCGTGTGGACTTCTCTCTAGTTGTGGCGCCGGGGCTCCAGATTGCACGGGCTCAGTAGTTGCGGCACGTGGGCTTAGTTGTCCCAAGGCATGCGGGATCTTAATTCTTCCACCAGGGATCGAACCTGTATCCCCTGCAGTAGAAGGCGGATTCTTAACAACTGGACCTCCAGGAAAGTCCCCAGTAGGACCTTGTTGTTCATCCATTCTCTAAACTTTGCGTCTGCTAATCCCAAACTCCCAATCCATCCATTCCCGCCACCGCCTCCAACCACAAGTCTGTTCTCTATGTCTGTGTGTCTGAACAGAAATTATTATTTTTTGGAGCAGGGAAAGGTTTATTGCAGGACCATGCAAGGAGATGAGTGGCTCAGGTCCAAAGAAACCCCAAGCTCCTGAACAGAGATTCTTAATTTTAATGTATTCAAATCCATCAGTGTTTCCCTTTATGGTTTGTGGGTTTGGTATTTTGTTTAAGAAGATTCCACCTCAAGGTCACAAAAATACTCTCCTACACTTTCTTCTGTTAGCTTTGTAGTTTTACCGTATGTTTTAAAGTCCTTAATCTCTCTGGAGTTTACTTTTGTATATGGTATGAGGTAGGGATACAGCTTTTTTTTTTTTCTTTTTTCCTCCGTAGCATGAGGTGGCTACGTACCCTATCTGCTAATCTACCTTGATCCCACTGACATCATCCGACCTTTATCCTATATCAAGCTTCCATAGGCACATGGGCTGTTTCTTCACTCTCTGGTCAGTTTCCTCCTCTTGACAGTTACTGAGCAATACCAACTGTGTGTGTGTGTGTTTGCTGTTGTTTGTTTGTTTGCTATGGCTTTCAGGATATGTTTTACTCTTTGGCAGGGTGATTCACTCATCTTTTCTCTTCTTTTTCAAAACCAATGTGGCTATTCATGTACCTCTATACTGTCATATACATTTTGGAATAAGTTTGTCAAGTTCCTGAAAATATAACTTATATATTATTTTAGGGAGAATTAACATCTTTATAATATTGAGTTGACCTATCCAAATAAATAGTTGATCTATTTATACCGAAACTTTATGTCCTTTAACAGTTTCAATTTTTTTCCAAAAACGCTTTATGTAAATATAAAGGACATTCTTAATTAAGTTCTGAATACTTTATGTATCTTATTACTGTTATGAATGATATTTTGTTTTCTATAATTCCTAGTTGATTAAAATTGTAATGGAGAGCTATTAGTATTAAATTTTTCCTGTAGCCATCAAAGTCCCTGACTCTCCTATTGGTTCGAATAGTTTGCTTATTGTTTCTGATAGATTTTCTACATAGGTGATCATATCATCACAGGTAACAACAGGTTTACCTTTACCTTTCCTGTCTCTGTACTGCTTATTTCTTTTTCTTATCTTAGCACATTGGTCAGGACCCCCAATGTTGCAGTAGTGGCAATCCCATCTTATACCCAGGTTTACAGGGAGGGAATCATTAAATATGTTAATTATAGGGTTGTTTTGTTTTGTTTGGCCATGCCACAAGGCATGTGGGGGGTCTTAGTTCCCCAACCAAGGATTGAACCCATGCCCCCTGCATTGGAAACATGGAATTTTAACCACTGGACCACCAGGGAAGTCCCCTATAGGTTTGGTTTTTTAAATTAATTAATCAGTTTATTTTTGGCTGCGTTGGGTCTTTATTGCTGTGCACAGGCTTCCTCTAGTTGCGGAGAGCAGGGGCTGCTCTTCGTTGTGGTGCATGGGCTTCTCATTGCAGTGGCTTCTCTTGTTGTGGAGCACAGGCTCTAGGCGTGTGGGCTTCAGTAGTTGCAGCATGCGGTCTCTGTACTTGTGGCTTGCAGGCTCTAGAGTGCAGGCTCAGTAGTTGTGGTGCACAGGCTTAGTTGCTCTGCGGCATATGGGATCTTCCCAGACCAGGGCTCAAACCCGTGTCCCCTGCATTGGCAGGCAGATTATTTTTTTTTAAGTTTATTTATTTTATTCATTTATCTCTGGCTGCGTTGGGTCCTTGCCGCTGCACGCGGGCTCCCTCCAGTTGCAACAAGCGGGGGCTACTCTTTGCTGTGGCGCGCGGGCCTCTCATTGCGGTGGCCTCTCCTGTTGCAGAGCACGGCCTCCAGGCGCTCGGGCTTCAGTAGTTACAGCACATGGGCTTCAGTAGTTGTGGCCTGTGGGTTGTAGAGCGCAGACTCGACAGTTGTGGCGCACAGGCTCAGTTGTTCCGCAGCATGTGGGATCTTCCCGGACCAGGGCTTGAACCCGTGTCTCCTGCATTGGCAGGCAGACTCTCAACCACTGTGCCACCGGGAAAGCCCGGCAGGCAGATTCTTAACCACTGCGTCACAAGGGAAGTCCCCCTATAAGTTTTTAATATATGGTCTTTCAACGTAGATAAGTTGCTTCTATTCCTAGTTTTCTGAAGTTTTAAAGATTAAAATTAGGCTTCCCTGGTGGCGCAGTGGTTGGGGGTCTGCCTGCCGATGCAGGGGACATGGGTTCTTGCCCCGGTCCGGGAAGATCCCACATGCTGCGGAGCGGCTGGGCCTG
>NW_006785619.1:110099-119719 GCF_000442215.2 Lipotes vexillifer
CTGCAAAAAAAAAAAAAAAAAAAAAGAAATTAGGCATTGCACTCTGAGCTTTTCCTATTTCAAATTATGCAATCATGTGCTCTTTCTCCTTTATTCCACTAATGTAATTAATAATAGTGGTAGATTTTCTGATGATAAACCATTTGAATTGGTAGAAATGGTCTCAGCTGCATGTAACAGAATACCAGCAATTGTATCTTAAAGCCTAAGGGCAGTAACTTCTTCTAATTTTTTTTTAAATTTTCTTTCTTTATTTTGGTCGCTCATTGTGTCTTGAGGGTTCTTAGTTCCCGACCAGGGATTGAACCCGGGCCCTTGGCAGTGAAAGTGCGGAATCCTAACCACTGGACTGCCAGGGAATTCCCAAAGGGCAGTAACTTCTTAACAAGCAGTCTGGAGATGGACCATCTCAGGTTGGTCCAGTAGCTTGATGGTGTCATCCAGTAGAAGGGGTCCATCGTTCTATTTTGCCATCCTCAGCACACTGGCTTTTTGTCCTCATGCTAGTCACCTCATGAGTGCAAGCTGGCTACCACATTCAAAGGCATAAATCTGGTGGTGAAAGGGAAAGGGCAGGAAAAGAAGCACAAAACTGCTTAACCATAAGTGACTCTCCTTTCACCAGAAAGGTTAAAGTTTCACAGACTCCTGCTCCCCCAGCTGACTTGTCCTGGTGTCATTAGTCAGAAACGGATCACGGTGCTTCTGGCTGCAAGAGAGGTTTGCATTCTGAGTGTCTGGCAGGGGAGCAGGGAATGGCTGTGACTAATGGTGACTCAGCCCTTGGGCCTGGGGCACACATGCTATTCCCAGCAAGATGGGGTTCTGTCAGGGAGGAAGAATGTGGGGTGGCACATCATCCTGGTATTCCCAGGGCAAACTTGACTTAATCAGTTTGGATAATCTCTTTTCCAATAAACTTTGGATTGGGTTGGCCCGTATTTTATATAGGATTTTCACATTTATGTTCCTAAGTGAGTGAAGCCTATATTTATATTGTCCTGTCTGTCCTTAGCTGGATAAAAATTTCATAAAACTCGTTGGCTTGCCTTCTTTTTCTATTTTCCGGAACAAATTATATAAAATACAGATGATCTGTTCCTTGAAAGTTTGGTAGAACTCATCCGTAAAGCTACCTGGGTGTGGGTTCGCTGCGAGAAGAGATCTCTCACCACTTCATCACTAGCTATTCTTGATCACTTCTTCGTTCTGCTTCAGTTTACTGACATTTCCCCTGTTTTGGGGTATATACAGTCAGCCCTCCGTATCCACAGGTTCTGTGTCCATGTATACAGAGGGCTGAGTGTATTTAAAATGGCCTTTTAGTATTTTAATACAGAGGTCTATGCTCTATAAATGCTCTGTAAGTAGTCCTCTGTTGTGCATTTAAACAATGTCTTACTTTAATTTGTTTTTGGCTGTGTTGGGTCTTCGTTTCTGTGCGAGGGCTTTCTCTAGTTGCGGCGAGCGGGGACCACTCTTCATGGCGGTGCGCGGGGCTCTCACTGTCGCGGCCTCTCTTGTTGCGGAGCACAGGCTCCAGAAGCGCAGGCTCAGTAGCTGTGGTGCACGGGCTTAGTTGCTCCACGGCATGTGGGATCTTCCCAGACCAGGGCTCGAACCCATGTCCCCTGCATTGGCAGGCAGATTCTCAACCACTGCGCCACCAGAGAAGCCCCTTACTTTAATTTTTTAAACTAATAACCTTTTTAATTTTTTTTGGCTACACCACGTGGCTTGTGGGATCTTAGTTCCCCAGGCCCTTGGTGGTGAAGGCGCGGAGTCCTAAACACTGGACCTCTAGGGAATTCCCTAATAACCTTTTAAAATTGAGAAATAATTTATATATGCAGAGAAATACACAGATCTGAGGTGTACAGTTCCATGAGTTTTGACAAATGTGTCCATCCATGTAATCACCACCCCATCAAGATAGACAGCATTTTCATCTATTCCTTTGTGCCCCTTCCTATCGGTCCTCGCAGCCAAGCAACGCTTGATCTGGTTTGTGTGCAAATCTTTGGCAGACATAAGCTTTTCTCTCTCTCAGATAAAGTCCTAGGAATGGAATTCCTGGGTCAGGTAGGAAATGCATGCTTTTATAAATGTATTTATTTTTGGCAGCGTTGGGTCTTGTTGCTGCGCGCAGGCTTTCTCTAGTTGCTGCGAGTTGAGGCTACTCTTTGTTGTGGTGCACAGGCTTCTCACTGCAGTGGCTTCTCTTGCTGTGGAGCACCGGCTCTAGGCACGCACACTCAGTAGTTGTGGCGCACGGGCTTAGTTGCTCCGTGGCACGTGGGATCTTCCCCGACCAAGGCTCGAACCCATGTCCCCTGCATTGGCAGGAGGATTCTTAACCACTGCACCACCAGGGAAGTCCCGCCACTACTTTTAATATTAATAGCATAAGTACTAAGAGTGTTAATAGTGAGAGTTTAGGAGTATGAACCACTGGATCTAACACACTTCGTTTATAATTACCTTTTGCATCCTCTTGGCTTGAGGAGTCCCATTTCATCAGGCTGTCAGGAACTGCGAGTTCTTAGTGGTATTTCTCTGACTTTGAATCATTTTCTCCTGGGCCTTCAAAATTGGCAGAATCCCTGTGGCGCATCTACGCATCTACGGTGGCATCACCTCTGAAGCCAGGCCCGCGAGGTGTAGAAACTTCCGTGAAGGTGCTCTCAGTTCCTGGCTGATACTGAGATTTTCCTTCCTGATTCATTTTCTTGTCTTCTGTCCTGACGTGAAAAGTTGATTGGAGGGACTTCCCTGGTCGTGCAGTGGTTAGGAATCCGCCTGCCAATGCAGGGGACACGGGTTCGAGCCCTGGTCTGGGAAGATCCCACGTGCCGCGGAGCAACTAAGCCCGTGCGCCACAACTACCGAGCCTGTGCTCTAGAGCCCATGAGCCACAACTACTGAAGCCCGTGCTCCACAACAAGAGAAGCCACCTCAGTGAGAAGCCCGCGCACCACAATGAAGAGTCCCTGGCTCAATGCAACTAGAGAAAGCCCGCGCACAGCAATGAAGACCCAATGTAGCCAAACATTAATTAATTAATTAGTTAATTTTTAAAAAGTTGATTGGAAATCTCATTTAACAAGATGACGAGTATGAACTTTCTTTCCTGTACCAAGTCCCAAGAACTTTTTTCTTCTTTACCCAAGTCAGTACAGAGAGCGCTGCCCTGGGAGAGTGAACCCTTCACCCCGGGCCTCCGGGCACCCTGGGTGCACTCAGCGTCCCCAGCTTCTCAAGGGTCCCCCAAGGGGACAGCTGTGCTGCCTCCCTCCTCTTCCTCTCTCTCTCCCTCTCTTTCCCCTACCCCTTCATTTCTGCCCTCCCTTTTTCAAGGTATTTATTATGACTCTTTACCCTTTTCATCTCTTTCCAATGGAGCCAGCCACACTTCCACTCTGGCTGCCAGTTCCCTCCGACACCAGGACCAACCACCTCCTCTCTCCCCAGGGGATTCTCACAGTTTTATAGCAGAGCGTCTACATTTGAGGACAGAGCCAACAGCTCAAGTGAGTTCACCACCTTGTCAGCTTTTTAGGGCTTCTGTGAGCACTTTATTAATAAAGGAGATGTCACTGGTTGCAGGTATTTTCTCCCACTTTGTTATTTGCTTGCCTTCGATTTTTTTTTTCTGCATTTTTTTTCTTTTTCTTTATGGCCTCTGATTTTGGGCTCCAGGGAAGGGAAGAAAGACCTTCTCTCCAGGATGATGAATACATCAATCCTTGTTTCATTCTAGGACTTTCTTGGCTTCAATTTACATTCAAATATCTGATCCACCTGGTGGAAGAGATGAGGGTCTGGTGGCTATTTTGATGATTGGTTCTCCAGTTGTCCCAAAGCATTTATTTGATTAACCTAGTTTTCAAAAAAAAAAAATTTTTTTTTTTTTTTGGCCACACCGTGGCATGTGGGATCTTAATTCCCCAGCCAGGGATCGAACTTGCGCCCCCTGCAGTGGACGCATGGAGTCTTAACCACTGGACCTCCAGGGAAGTCTTCTAGTTTTCAACATTGGTGTAATATTTTATCTTCATTATATTTCAGATTCTCATATATTAGAATAAATATTATTTTGTTCATTGATATGAATGAGCAGGGTTTTTTTTTAATATATACATATAGATGGCCAAGATAACTGCTGAAAGAACCCTCAGTTTTCTTAATCAAGACATGTAAATCAAAATAATGAGACAGCAACGTTCACCTGTTGGTTTGGCAAAAAATTTTAAGTTTGGTAATAGGCTGTCCTGGGGAGGGTATGAGGAAACAGGTATCCTCATGTTGTGTCAGTGTGAATGTAAGTGTGTGCATGCTTTTTGGAGAACAACATGGGAAAAGGCATCAGTAGTTGCTTTTTTCTAATGCATGAACTCTTGGCCTTAGCAATTTCACTGCTAGAAATTTACCCTATGGATAAAGGTCTGCCAAAGATAAGTGCATGCGTATGGTTGCATAGTATGTGATTGCAAAACCCAAAATGGTTAGCTTCTTAAATGTCTATCCATTGGGAACTGCATAAATTATGTATGGTACATGCATGCAGTAGAACACTGCAGCGGTTAAGGAGAATGGGCAAGACCTGTGTGTGATGATACAAGCCAATCTCTACAATACGCTGAGTGAGAAAAAGCTACAAAATAGTAAACATACTCTGATGCTTCTTGTATATGTGAAATAAATAAGTAAACATGAATGTATGTATATATACATACATATATTCACACACATATGCTGGACTTTGGTCTAGGAGAATTTGATTTACAGGAAGCTATTAACCTTTGGGAAGAGGCAAGTTTTTGATTTTCACTGCTTCTTTCTGGACTCTTCCATTTTTCTAGCGTTGGTATGTATTGCTTTTTTATTGTCAGAGAGGTTTTTCCTGGGCATTTTTGTTTTCTTTTATACCTGTTTTGCTTTCTTTTTTTTCTTTTTTAAATAAATTTCAAAAAATATTTATTTATTTGTTTATTTATTTGGCTGCACTGGGTCTTAGTTGTGGCACACGGGATCTTTGTTGCTGCGTGTGGGATCTTCGTTGTGGAATGCAGGGTCTTCTTTAGTTGTGGCATGCAGAATCTGTAGGCATGTGGGACCAGAGATTGAACCCGGGCCCCCTGCATTGGGAGCGTGGAGTCTTTTTTTTTTTTTTTTTTTTTTTTCTTGCGTTATGCGGGCCTCTCACTGTTGTGGCCTCTCCCATTTGCGGAGCACAGGCTCCGGACGCGCAGGCTCAGCGGCCATGGCTCACGGGCCCAGCCGCTCCGCGGCATGTGGGATCTTCCCGAAACGGGGCACGAACCCGCGTCTCCTGCATCAGCAGGCGGACTCTCAAGCACTGCGCCACCAGGGAAGCCCGGGAGCGTGGAGTCTTTACCGCTGCACCACCGGGGAAGTCCCTCAGTTTATTTTTCTTAAATCTTAATATTTTTAAGCCAAGAAAAGGGGGATTTGCTGGAAAGATACTGAGGTACCTCATTCAATCAAAGGAATCGTTGGGCAACCAGCCTGCAGGAGGAGACAAGCACAGCTGGGCCTCAGGAATTTCTGGAACCAGGGGCTGGGATGCTGGAGGCCCTTTCTTGTCTCTACTCGTCTTTGAGTATCAGCCACATTCTCTCTTACTCCACGTAAAATGCAAGGAATGAACGTGGCTGCCTCATGCATCCGAATTTCACATCTTGCATCTCCTACAGCAGGGAGAGACTGACTTCCTGAGTTCCTGTTTAACAAAATTCCCAGGAAGGACTTTCTTTAGTCTGGCTGGGGTCAGGTGTCCTGCCCTGGACCCATGACTCGGGCCAGGCGGGGGAGGTGTCTCTAAGTACCTGGCAGTTCCTCTGGGGTCACATGGTTTGAGAAGAACACTTCTCAGTAGAAGGGAGGGTACTGGGAAGATTACACATTCATTTATTTTTACTCATTTATCCAGTAAACGTTTATGGAGCCTGTTATGTCCTAGGCTCTGTGCTATGTGCCGTGAACACAGGAACCCAGCAAAGTCTCAGGGATCCAAGAGCTTAGGTCCCAGCGAGGGAGACGGCCTAGAAATCACTGCCCTGTCCTGGCTCACCCAGACCCACTCTCCCTGTTCATGAAAGAAAGAGGAGCCCCTCTGTTGCCTGTGGTGGGGCCTCGGCAGGCCAGCTTGGGGACGTTTCCCCTGTGAGGTGCTGATGGCTAAGGAACCCAGCTGGCAGGTCTGGCAGCCGGGGGCAGCACAGCTGTTCCGAGTTGCCCGCCAAGAGCCAGGAGGTGAAGGGAGTGGCTTCCTGTTGAGCTGAGATCTTTGGCTCCAGCTTGGAAGTCAAGGCGTCCCCAGAAACAAAAGTGCCAGGCAGCCCACTGAGGTTCTGTGGAATTTTCATTATAACGCACAGAACCCGGGCCTAGATCAGGTGCTTGACTCCACCAGTGTCGGCGTCTCAGGCCTTCAGGCAATGGTCATCCTGAACAAACACGGGAAAGATGCTGGCTCAGCTCTGGGCCCAGCACTGGCAGGAAGGGACCACTGTGGGGCGGGGGAGTGGCGGGGGGGGTAGGTCAGAGCCCCTCCTGGAGACTCCCCAGATTTTCTGATGTGCTGACTCTGCAAGAAATGCCCATAGGATTCACTGGTCTGAGCAAGACCTCCACCCACGAGTTACAGACATGGCCGAGGACTGCAGCAAAGCGCTCTCCTGTAGAGCGTGATAGATGCCTGGGGCCAGCGACCCAGGCTGCAGTACCTGGGTTTGGGCATCAGGGACAAGGATTTCTACTCACTGTACCTCCACCCCAGACTACTCTGACACGCAGGTTGTTGGTCCAAGCGTGGTTTTGTCCCACTATCGTATCTTATATGATGTGATATGTGTGTGTGTGTGTGTGTGTGTGTGTGTGTGTGTGTGTGAGAGATGTATCATTTATACATGATGTAGTGATGGTGATTAGACTGAGGATTTAGCCCGTAGTTTGGGGAATGGACAGAAATCACACCTGGAGGAGACTGTATGTAAATCTGAGGACACTGGACTCGGAGGTTGAGAACTTTTCTGAAGGGCCCCTGCCACCATCACTTTTGGCAGCAAGATATCACGTATCAATCCTGCTGGGAAGGATATAGTGCATCTTCAGTTGTGGCAGTGAGAATGGAATCATGACAGGGTGTTTTGGGAGCTAAACGTGTAGGAGGCGGGCTGGGTTGGTAAGGGATGGAAGGCACTGGTTGAGTGGCCACACACACACCACCCTCGGTAAACGGGGTGTCTTAGGCCCACCCCAGCACCCTTCCATGCCTGCACCCGAAGCCTTATGGCGTTGGGCAGCAAAGGCTGAATTGGCTGCACCTGAAGAGAAAAGCCGAGGTCAATTTGTGGCCAAGACCTTAGATGAAATGATGCAGAAGCCACGAGAAAGCGGAGACCACACAGTAGAAAGAGGATATACAAAGTAGAGAGAAAAGGCAGGTGTGAGAAGAGCCCAGAGCAGACAGAGCAGAGGCAGGACTGGCGGGTCCCCAGGGCTGCCTTGGCCTCTGACATTGGTCCATGTTGTCCCAGTCCATGTGGAAACCTACAGGAAACCTAGCTGGTGGATCTGACTCTTGCAATGCAAAGAAGCTAAGTGACATGGGACCCTACCTACAGCCTCCATGGTTTCTGCTTTTCACCCTGTGAGGTCTCTCCCTCCTCCTTGGGGCCATGGCTTATTCATCTGTTTAATCAGAGCATCTGGCCCTGTGCAGGGAACCTTGTAGGTGCCTATTAATGTTTAAATAAATATCTGTACTTATCACAACAAGCCTTGGCCCAGCCCTCACTGAGAGGCTGTGGAATAAGCAGCAGCACAGATTTTAGATTCAGTACCCGTATCAGCCATGTGCAAGGAGGTGAGCTGGGCCAAGGAGATTCTTTCTGGGCGTCTGAAGTGGAAAACAAGTAATGAAAAGGCAGTTAACAGTGGGAGCCAAGCCTTCAAGGACATGTGGTGAAATGGACAAGCTGTGTGGACATTCAGTGTTCTTGCTTGTAACAGGGAGGTGGTTATGAAGGAGCTCAGAAGTAGAAGGAGATCCCAAAATGGTGGACATGAAAGCGTTTTGCGACCTGTGAAACGAACACAGGTATCCATGATCAGTAAAGCTGATTATAGGGAGCTCTCCGGTGGTCTAGTGGTTAGGATTCCAGGCTTTCACTGCCGTTGGCGAACTGAGATCTCACAAGCCGCGAGGCATGGCCAGAAAAAGAAAAAAAGAAAGAAAGAAAGAAAAGCTGATTATAATTCTCATGCATTTTTTGTTTCTGTTTGTTTTTGTTTTTTCAGTGTAAATAGGTATAATCTCTATGCTTTCTTTTTTTAAAAATTTTTATCAGAGTATAGTTGATTTACAAGGTTGTGTTAGTTTCAGGAGTACAGCAGAGTGAATCAGTTATACATATACATATATCCACTCTTTATAAGATTCTTTTCCCATATAGGTCATTACAGAGTACTGAGTAGAGTTCCCTGCGCTATACAGTAGGTGCTTATTAGTAAGTCTCATGCATTGTTGCCAATCTACTTGTGTGACTGTAATAGGGAGAAGAAACTTTGTATTCTCTTACAAGTTAGTCACTAAAGGAATGTTGCCTATAAGCTTAAATTATACATAATGGCCCATCTCTGGGAACCCTGCCTCCCAGGTAATGAGCATTAAGCTAAAACACCTTTGTTTAGCTAACAAGGAAACTTCCTGACCAGGCCCACCTGTGAATAGCTGCAGCAAGGAAGAAATCCCTTCTGGAGTCTGGCCAGAACCAGGACTTTACCCCCTCCTCTTTTAGTATAAAAGAAGCCTGAATTCTAACTCAGGGAAGTTGGTTCAGTGGGACGCTGGTCTACCATCTTCTCAGTCTGCCGGCTTTCTGAATAAAGTCATGATTCCCTGCCCCAGCAACTTGTTACTCGATCTGTTGGCCTGTCGTATGGCAAACAGTATAAGCCAGCCAGGGCTCTTGCTGCCCGTGGCCAGCCAGCTCTGCTTGGGGAATTTTTGGGTAAGGCCCTAGCAGCTGCTGCGACCACTTGTCCTGAGGATATTCCTTTTAAAGTTCCCTGAAGCTGCACTGGCTGCCCCAGCTCTTGGCAGTTGGAACAAAGGAATCAACATCTGGGAGCCGATGGGCTCCATACTGTAGGGTAAGTCACTCCAGTGTGTAAAGCTGGAAACGTTATTTCCTCTGTGTTTGGGGATATTTTCTCTAGAATAAGCTAATTTGTTTTGTATTTGAGTGGGGTACCATGTTGGAAAGAGGATAAGAGGAAATTGTTGGTGGACTTTTACCCGATTTGTGAACTGGTTCATTTCTTTGGATGTGCTGGTTTGTGTGTGCTTGGTGTTTTTGTTTTTTGGAGTTTCTGTTGTTGCTGGTTTTGGCTGCGCTGGATCTTAGTTGCCACATGCGGGTTCCCCGACCAGGGATTGACCCCGGGCCCCCTGCACTGGGAGTGCAGAGGCTTAACCACTGGACCACCAGGGAAGTCCCTGTGCTGTTTTTGTCTTGTATTTATGTCTTTAAAAAATGGGGGGCTTCCCTGGTGGCGCAGTGGTTGAGAGTCCGCCTGCCGATGCAGGGGAC
>NW_006785619.1:119738-123117 GCF_000442215.2 Lipotes vexillifer
TTTTTTTTTTTTTTTTTTAAACAACTATGATTAAGCCTAAGTTCATCATCCACAAATTCTGGCTAACAAATGCAAATGGAATGGTAGAATTACAAAATCACCATTTAGTAACCTCCAATGAGATAATAGATTTAGACAAGGATCATCAGTGATCCAGGGATTCCTAAAACCATTGGGTGGTGAAGGATGGAATGGAACTTTATAATATCAATAATACTTGAACTCATCAATTAATTTTAACATCACAAAAAGAGAGACACCCAAGAAAACAGAAAACATATGTTCACATAGAAACCTGTATATAATGTCCATAGCTGCAGCATTATTTGTAATAGTCAAAATGGAAGCAACCCAGATGTCCATTAACTGATAAGTGGATTTTTAAAATGTGGTATATCCATACAATGGAATATTATTCAGCCAAAAAAAAGGGGGAATGGGGCTTCCCTGGTAGCACAGTGGTTAAGAATCCACTTGCCAATGTAGGGTACACGGGTTTGAGCCCTGGTCCAGGAGGATCCCACATGCCGCAGAGCAACTAAGCCTGAGCACTACAACTATCAAAGCTCGTGCTCCACAACAAGAGAAGCCACAGCAATGACAAGCTCGTGCACCACAACGAAGAGTTGCCCCCTCTCTCTGCAACTAGAGAAAGCCCGTGCAGCAATGAAGACCCAATGCAGCCAAAAATAAATAAATAAATTTATATTAAAAAAATCCTGTGTTAGTTCCTGGGGCATAGGGACCTGGTCTGGTATCACCATCTAAGATGCGACCCAATTTGGGCCAGGAGGCACTCCTGGGGCAGGGCAATTTCCCTTATGCTGTTATCCCATAGGGGCCTGAATGCAAACGGCCAGCAGACTGGGCTTCTACAGATGCAGAGTCCTTTCTCCCCCTCAGACTTGTTCATAGGGAGGATCCTCTATATGAAAGGAGAATGGTCATTAATCAGGCCAGGGAAGCAACTCCACCTAACAGACCCACATGGTACACCTGAAGCCCACTGGACCCTGATGAGAGAGGAATGCCCTTATCAGAGCACTACCATGAGTGCATCTTGGCAAGGCTTTGAAAAGCGGAATCCAAGCAAGATTTTGAACGAAGTTCAGCAAAAACCAAATGAAGATTTATCAGACCTACAGATGTTACACTGATGCAGATCCTGAGCCCCCTGAAAATACTGGAATGGTACATTTGATCTTCACTGGGCAAAGCGCCCCAGACAGAAGAACATTACAAAAGTTAGATGGTAAATTTGGAACGAACCCTTCTCCTTTGGTAGATCTTGCTTTTAAAGGGTTCAACAACAGAGAACAACAACAGAAGAAAGAAGATGCAAAAGACAACGCCATTTTTCTGTCAGTGGCACTCGCCAGAAGGTGAGTGACCCAAAGAGAGGTCAGCCACCATTGGGAAAGGGACAAATGCACTTATTGTAAGGAGGAAAGGTACTGGAAAAAAAATGTTGCCATAGGCTAAATAGGAAGGAAACCAATAAAAGTCAGGAGGCTCTCAGATGGTAGAAAGAGAGGAACACCCTGATAAACAAAGAAGCCCGGGGCGGGGCTCCCTTGGACTTGAGGTGCCCAATTCCAATTTCCCCACAGGAGCCCCAGGTAAAATTGACAGTGGGGAATGAGCTGATTAACTTTCTGTTACAGGTGCAACATACTCTGGTAAACACCAAGGTGGCACAGAAAACATCTCAATCCATCCCAGTCACAGGAGTCCTTGGAGGGGTACAAAATTGCTCATTCTTACAACCTTTAGAATGCCAACTAGGGAACCTTACCCTGAAATAGTTCCTTATAGATGCCAGAGTATCCAGTCCATCTTTTGGGGCAAGATCTCCTGTATAGAAAAGGACAAAGAAGGCCGAAGAGTGGGGTTTCAGACCTCCCCAGGTGGGGACTCAGCACAGAGGAACCTGGCAAATAGACTTTACTCAATTCCTCGAGCTGCAGGAAATTTCAGATAACCTGCTAGTATGAGTGGCCACTTTGTCACGATGGGTGGAAGTGTAGCCCACCTGGACAGAAAAAGCCTCAGGAGTGTTTAAAGCCCTCCTTAAGGAAATAATCCCCCAATTTGGATTAAAACATTGCAAATTAATTGGAAAATATATTTATCCTGGAGACCACAACTGATAGGAAAAACCAAGGAAATGAACGATACATTAAAAAGGAGCATTGCTAAAATATGTCGAGAGACTAATTTAACTCAGGATAAGGCCTTGCCAGTTACCCTGCAACTCTGGGATCAGAGTGACTCCCAGAAGCAGGCTTAAATTAAGCCCCTTTGAAATGCTGTACAGTAGGTCATTCAAGGTGTCTGTCCAGGCAGGAGAATCTGCAAATGCTCTAAAAGACCCAGCAGCTGCCAATTATATTAAAACTTTGGGCACTATACTAACGTCTGTTCATGAGTTTGCCTCCAGCAGGTCTGCCTACACAACTAACGTGGCCTTACATCCATTCTGACCTGGGGCTGAGTCTTCCTTAAAACCTGGAAAGAACCAGGGCCTGAAGCTCAGCTGACTGCAAGGTGAATAGGACCACGCATAGTATTACTTACCACACACTTGTCTGTAAAGTTAGCTGGGGTAAAGCCATGGATTCATCATCACACTCAGATTAAAGCAGCACCACTGTCATCAAAAAATGACCCAATTTCTTTTTTTAATTTTTATTTAAAGGAACTCCTTTATTTATTTATTTTTGACTGTGTTGGGTCTTTGTTTCTGTGCGAGGGCTTTCTCTAGTTGTGGCGAGCGGGGGCCACTCTTCATCGCGGTGCGTGGGCCTCTCACTATTGCGGCCTCTCTTGTTGCAGAGCACAGGCTCCAGACGCGCAGGCTCAGTAGTTGTGGCGCACGGGCCTAGTTGCTCCGCGGCATGTGGGATCTTCCCAGACCAGGGCTCGAACCTGTGTCCCCTGCATTGGTAGGTGGATTCTCAACCACTGTGCCACCAGGGGAGCCCATGACCCAATTTCTGAGACGCCTAGAGAGTAATGGGTTTGTGAACCCTTAGATGACTTAAGGTTGCTCTTTATGATCTTAATACTTTAAAAAAATTTCATTGTAGCTGAAGAAGGGTCAACCTATTTGTTTAATTTTGTCCAAATAAATAGCACAGGAATTTAGTGTAATTCTGGCACAAAGTTAATTAATAGATAAGTATTGGGAACTGGAACCAATACCCCAAATTAAATTGCAAATTAGACAACAAAGGGCTAAGAGGTTTCATCAGGTTCAAACAGTTGTAGATAAAAAAGGAAAGGGGATTGTACAACTGACTAAAGATTTTAAGGAATATTCCCTGTCCAAGGCTGATCAATTCCATCCCATAATCATCTCTTTGTCACCCGTGTTCAG
>NW_006785619.1:123178-126142 GCF_000442215.2 Lipotes vexillifer
GTCTTTGTCCTTTCCCACAGGGTTGTGGAATGCATCATTGACAGTGGGGAATTGTAATAGGGAAGAACCTTTGTGTTCTATTACATTAATTACTAAAGGAATGTTGCCTATAAGCTTAAATCATACATAATAGCCCATCTCTGGGAACCCTGCCTCCCAGGTAATGAGCATTAAGCTAAAATACCTTTGTTTAAATCATACTTAATGGCCCATCTCTGGGAACCCTGCCTCCCAGGTAATGAGCGTTAAGCTAAAATACCTTTGTTTAGCTCACGGGAAACATCCTGACAGGGTCCACCTATCAGTGGCTGCAGGAAGGAAGAAATTATTTGTTTTCTTGGCTGTGTGTTGGGTCTTCGTTGCTGCACACGGGCTCTCCCCAGTCGCAGCGAGTGGGGGCTACTCTTCGTTGTGCTGCACGGGCCTCTCACTGCGGTGGCTTCTCTTGTTGCGGAGCACAGGCTCCAGGTGTGCGGGCTTCAGCAGTTGTGACGCACGGGCTCAGCTGCTCCGCGGCATGTTGGATCTTCCCCGACCAGAGCTTGAACCCGTGTGCCCTGCATTGGCAGGTGGACTCCCAACCACTGTGCCACCAGGGAAGTCCAGGAAGGAGGAAATTAACATATCCCCTCCAGAGTCTGGCAGGAACCAGGACTACCTCCTCACCTTTTAGCAGAAAAGAAGCCTGAATTCTGACTCAGGGAAGACAGTTCATTGAGACACTAGTCCACCATTTTCTTGGTCTACTGGCTTTCCAAATAAAGTTGCTATTCCTTGCCCCAACAGCTTGTCACTTGATTTATTGGCCTGTCATGAGGTGAGCGGGAGGCGCTTGGACTCAGTAACGTGACCTTGGACCTGACCTGGAGTCCTCTTTCGTACATTCTGGACGATGGTAACTGCTTTGCTGGATCGGTGTGAGGAAGCAGTGTGTAAGGCAGAAAAAGTGCTTCCTACCCCGTAAGGAAACATATGGGGAGTTTCTTAAGTAAAGCAGATTCCTGGCTCCCCATCTTTGCCATCTTACTAAACTGGGATTCTTTGGGGGTGGAGCCTAGGAAACTGAATTTTAAATAAGCATTTCCAGTGACTGACTAGGGTGGTCCAAGGAGACTTAGGAAAGACTGAAAGGGGTGTGTGTGTGTGTGTGTGTGTGTGTGTGTGTGTGTGTGTGTGTGTGTGTGTCACCCTCTCCTTTGCCAGGTGGAGTTTGTTACTGCAGACTAACCCCCTGTGACCGCCTGTCTCATTACCAGATTTTATGGACGCTCTGCTTTTGCCAAACTCTGCTGACAGAAACTGCGTTAGCATGACCTTGGCTGGGCTGTGGGTGGTGGTGAGTATGGGCGGCAAGCGATGTCACCTGCACAGGGCAGCTGACTCAAAGGACACCAGTGCATTACTGGAAAGCGGGGCCCTCCACACCCCCACTGCCAGGCTTGTGGTTCCAGGTGTTTCTTAAAAGACCTGTCCACCTGCATCAGGCCTGTTCCAGTCATGAGGGGATTGGGTCTGTGGCTGGGGAGCTGGCCGAAGCCCAGGCAAAGGCTGCTGGGATGGACTGAGGGCAGGGAACTCAGGATGGGGCAGCTGCCTCTGGAAGAAGCCAAGATGTCCCTGGCTGCTGCCGGTAGGGGTAGTAAGAGGATTAGGTGTCAGTCCCTAACCCAGCCCGGAACTAACACCCTCCTCCACTAACACCCCCTTCCCCCGCACTCACAGCACCCTGGCCTGCCCCCCGTCGGAGCTTGCCAAACTCAGAATAACCCCGGGGACCAGACCGTGGGATGGCAGGGACTCTGCTCAGCGCCCTGCTTCTCTTGCAACTTCTCGGTATGGACCAGGGTCGGGGGAAGTGGTCGGACACACACACAGGATACTGACATAAAGGGACAGGACAAAGACAGAGACTGAGATGTAGACGGAGACAACGATATTTGGTCCCCAGGCACATCACTGGTTCGGGAGACAGACAACGGAAAAATACACAGCCGCAGACAGAGAAGCAGAGCCATGCAGAGGCAGAGAGGAGAGGCTCCTTAGCCTCTCCGTTTCCAGTGACCCCACTGCTTGGCCCCACCCCCAGGCAGAGGTGAAGGGAAGAACGAGGAGCTGCGTCTTTACCACCACCTCTTCGACAACTATGACCCAGGACGCCGACCAGTGCAGAAGCCTGAGGACACTGTCACCATCGCCCTCAAAGTCACCCTGACCAACCTCATCTCACTGGTAAGATACCCCCACTGTCACCCCAAATGCCATCTCTGAGCCTAAAGTCCCACTTCTGGTCCCAACCGCTGAGCTCTATCCTAAAGCTGGCTTCCATCATCCTAATCTCCCATCCGCAGAATGAGAGAGAGGAGACCCTCACCACCAGCGTCTGGATTGGAATCGTGAGTGGAGTCTGGGGAGCAGTGTGAGGTCTTGTCCAGGGGACCCTTTTCTCCCAAACTCCTCTTGGGCACCAAGGCACACGTCCTTCCGTCCCCTTCCCCTTCCCTCACCCTTAGGACTGGTATGATTACCGACTCAACTACAGCAAGGGCGATTTTGGGGGCACAGAAACCCTGCGGGTCCCTTCAGAACTTGTATGGCTGCCAGAGATTGTGCTGGAAAACAAGTGAGGACGGGGCCAGGCTGGAGGGAAGCCGAGGCCCGGGGGGCTGGGCTGGACCTGGTTGGGGCAGGTTGCTTGGAGGGAGAGGGGGCCACAGATCTGCGCAAACTCTTGGTTTCCCGGAGCCCACAGTATCGACGGCCAGTTCGGTGTGGCCTATGAAGCCAACGTGCTGGTCTCGGAGGGTGGCTACGTGAGCTGGCTGCCCCCGGCCATCTACCGCAGTATCTGCGCCGTGGAGGTCACCTACTTCCCTTTCGACTGGCAGAACTGCTCGCTTGTTTTCCGGTGGGAAGCGGCCCTGAGCTTTGTGGAATTACGGGGGGTGGGGCCAGGTGTGGGCGGGG
>NW_006785619.1:126425-130320 GCF_000442215.2 Lipotes vexillifer
GGGGCGGCGGGACGTCTAATCCGGGGCTGGAGGTGGGGCTAGACATTCGAATGGGGTAAGGCCGCCCTAGCGGGTTAGAAGTAGGTGTAGAAACCCAGGTGTGGGGGCGAGGCCTGGGTTGCCGGGTGGAGCTTAATTCCCCTGCCAGAGCCCTGCTTCCAGGGCGGGGCCTGAGGCTGAGGCCCGAGTCCCAGCCTCTATGGTGGGGGGTCCGGGCCCCGGCTCCGCAGCTCCCAGACGTACAGTGCAGAAGAGGTGGAGCTCGTCTTTGCTGTGGACGACGATGGCGACACCATCAGCAACATAGATATCGACACCGAGGCCTATACTGGTGAGGCCCCCTCCTGCTCCAAAAAACTCGCTTCTAGACAGGTCCAGAGAGGGGACTTGCAGAGTGGGGCTGCCCCAAGCCATCGATGCTGGGATTGACTTGGCAGCCCTGCTTTAACTTGACCCTTTCCTGAAATCATTCTTGATCGTCGGACTAGTCCAGCTTTCTCGCTTGTGGTGGTTCCCTAACCTCTCTGGGAATGCCCCTTTCTGTCCAGCCCAAGCAATCCAGACCACCTGCCCCACCCACCCTTGTCCAGACGGTTTGCATCCTCCTCGCCTGGAGTTGCAGGCCCCCCGCGGTCAGATGAGGGGATGGAGAGCAGAGTAGCGCGCCCCACCTCCGAGAGCCAGCTGACCGCGCCTCCCGTCCCGCAGAGAACGGGGAGTGGGCCATCGACTTCTGCCCCGGGGTGATCCGCCGCCACGACGGTGGCTCTAATGATGGTCCAGGGGACACTGAAGTCATCTACACGCTCATCATTCGCCGGAAGCCGCTCTTCTACGTTATTAACATCATCGTGCCTTGCGTGCTCATCTCGGGCCTAGTGCTGCTCGCCTATTTCCTGCCGGCACAGGGTATGGAGTCGCCCAGACCCCAAACCCGGGCTCCCTCCTGGGGGGCGGGGCCTGCTCTCATCAGGCACTCCCTCCAGCCGGCGGCCAGAAATGCACCGTCTCCATCAACGTCCTGCTCGCCCAGACCGTCTTCTTGTTCCTAATTGCCCAGAAAATCCCAGAGACATCTCTGAGCGTGCCGCTGCTGGGCAGGTGGGGGCAGAGTGGATCCCGGTGGTGCCTACGTGGGGCGTGGCCAGTGTGAAGGGCGGAGCCAGGCGAGCATGGGGTGGAGCCAAGGGGCTCGTTGGGAAGGGCAGGGCCCAAACCTAATGACTCTGGGAGACGCCTCAGCTGCCTCATCCCCGCCTGGGCTTTATTTGGATGCGGGGTGGGGCTGGGATGGCGGTGGCTTTTCCGGTCCCCCGTCCTCTGTACTGCTGCTGGACGCCACCTGGAGGTCTCCCGAGTATCTCTGTTGGGGGCGGGCCGGCTTAGTGCCCACCCAGCCCCGCCGCCCCTGGCCCCCACCTCTCCCCTCATCTTGAACTCACCGGTTCCCCGGGGGTGCCGAGGCCCAGCTGGCATCGCCACTGTTACAGGAATGAGGCAGATCCCTGCAGACGTCGTCCACACAGGCATAGCCGCGCCCCCTGGAGCAGAAGCCGGGCGCTCGCGCCTGCCGCAGACCCCGCTGGCCGAGCCCCCTGCCCCGCGGCCTGGGCTACCCGGGCCAGGGCTCCACCCGGATACCCGGCGTCTAGTCGCCGCACTTCCTGCTGCACTCACAGGGCTGAGATCTGCAGCGGGGGTGCAGGAGTTGGCGGGGGTGCAGAGATCCCTGCTCCTGCCGCTCGATCCCCCTTCCCCGCCCCTCCTCAGCACCCCGGCACCCCACCTCTAACAAGGTGGCCCCGAAGTTCACTACGCTGGCCGCGGCTTCTCTTAGCACCAGCCCCTGGGTGGGCTTCGGGGCAGGCGGCTTCTCTGGCTCTCGCGGCTCCAGGCCGCCTGGAAAAGCACAGGGACTGTGGGGTCAATCAGGTCATAGGGCAGAGGTAATGGGGGGACGCTGGAAACCTTCCCAGAGCGTTTCAAGGTGCCCCCCTTGGGGGTGGAGGGTGGGTATCGGCGTAGGCGCACCTCCGTGGAGCTGTGGAAGTGGCAGACCCACAGCAGGGTTTCCAGGGAGCGGGGGGTCCCCTTCATGCTTGCCACCGGCGGTGAGAGGGGGGAGAAGGGCGGCGGGGACGCGTCTGGCCCCGCAGAGGAGCAGCAGCTAAGGGGCGTAACTCCACCCCTTGCGGAGAGGTGCGTTTGTGAGGTCAGAGGACTAGTGGCCCCCTCTGTGGCTCAGGGGGAGTGGGGAGGCTGCGACGTCACGCACTCCGGGCTCCTCAGGTACCTCATTTTCGTCATGGTGGTTGCCACGCTCATTGTCATGAATTGCGTCATCGTGCTCAACGTGTCTTGTCGGACGCCCACCACTCACGCCATGTCCCCGCGGCTGCGCCACGTAAGCACCGGGTGAGGGGGCTCCGGCCGGGAGGCGGGGCTTCGAGCTAACCGCCCGCCCCCCCCACCCCCCCAGGTCTTACTGGAGCTGCTGCCCCAACTCCTGGGCTCGGGCGCACCCCCCGAGGTCTCCCGGGCCGCCTCGCCCCCAAGGCGGGCGTCGTCCTTGGGCCTACTGCTCCGCGCGGAGGAGCTGATACTGAAAAAGCCGCGGAGCGAGCTCATGTTTGAGGGGCAGAGGCACCGGCACAAGACCTGGACTGGTGAGCAGTGGCCCGAGCCGGCCAACGGGGGCACCTGCAGCGGGAGAGGTTCCTAATCACCCCCCACCCCCCACCCCCCGGGGTCGCTCCCCCCAGCTGCCCTCTGCCAGACCCTGGGCGCTGCCG
This sequence comes from Lipotes vexillifer, assembly GCF_000442215.2. Lineage (NCBI taxonomy): Eukaryota > Metazoa > Chordata > Mammalia > Artiodactyla > Lipotidae > Lipotes > Lipotes vexillifer. The sequence continues at coordinate 129,218 of NW_006785619.1, forward strand.
CCCCCGAGATCCGCTGCTGTGTGGATGCCGTGAACTTCGTGGCCGAGAGCACGCGAGACCAGGAGGCCACCGGCGAGGTGGGGCAGGAGCCGGAGAGGCTGGGTGGGGAGCTGCTGGGGACCTCCGCTCTCCCTGCCTCGTGCACCAGGCTCCTGCTGCTTTTAGGGACTCAGCTTTGCCCGCCCCTTCCCCAGGAGGTGTCCGACTGGGTGCGTATGGGGAAGGCCCTTGACAACGTCTGCTTCTGGGCCGCTCTGGTGCTCTTCCTTGTCGGCTCCAGCCTCATCTTCCTCGGGGCCTACTTCAACCAAGTGCCCGAACTGCCCTACCCGCCCTGCATGTAGCTGTGAGCCTGCCGCCACGGTGACAAGCGTTCCCACCCATCTCCAGGAGGAAGTCTGAAAAACAAGTTGCTCCCATTGCTTTATCACGATCCTTTCGTACTGCCAGTGATAAATCTGTATTCAGCTTCGCAAGAGTCGTATGTGCACACGTTTAGGTCTGGCCACCGGGCAGACATCAGACGGAGCTGGCAGATGGTTCAGGAAGGCTCTTGCATGTCAGCCCTCCAGAAAGAAGGCAAGAACCATCCTCAATTCATTCTTCCCGACCTCCCAGTTTTTCTTGGGTCCCAGCTCCCTGTGACCCTCTAGCCCTGTGAGCCTCTAAAAGATCTTTATCCATTTGTTGCCAAACAGGAGCGACCCCGCCCCATGCAGGACTTGCATATAGAGAGGCTGGAGCCAGGCGCCTTCATGGCCTGGGCAGGCTGGAGTGGGTGGAAACCAAATGGCCCCCATGCAGGGCCCCACAGGTTTAAGGCTGAGGATGCCCTTGCCCTCCCTCAGTTGTTTCCTCTAGGTTTTATTGGCTCAGCAGTGCCCATCCACCCCCTCTCCACCAAGGCTCACTCACTGCAGATTCCACCCCACCCTGCCCCCTTCATCCCAGCAATGCTGGTGGGCCCTGGCTAGTACCTGGGATGCTGAGAGAAAACAGAATAACGTAAGGCCTGAAATGGTGGGAGCTGGTTGAATGGTCTTTATTAACAAACGGAGATCTCCAAGGCCACTACATTGAGGAGTGGTGGGGGAAGGGAGGGG
>NW_006785619.1:130336-140069 GCF_000442215.2 Lipotes vexillifer
TGGGGGGGCTCGGGCCGGGAGGCGGGGCTTCGAACTAACCGCCCGCCCCCCCCACCCCCCCAGGTCTTACTGGAGCTGCTGCCCCAACTCCTGGGCTCGGGCGCACCCCCCGAGGTCTCCCGGGCCGCCTCGCCCCCAAGGCGGGCGTCGTCCTTGGGCCTACTGCTCCGCGCGGAGGAGCTGATACTGAAAAAGCCGCGGAGCGAGCTCATGTTTGAGGGGCAGAGGCACCGGCACAAGACCTGGACTGGTGAGCAGTGGCCCGAGCCGGCCAACGGGGGCACCTGCAGCGGGAGAGGTTCCTAATCACCCCCCACCCCCCACCCCCCGGGGTCGCTCCCCCCAGCTGCCCTCTGCCAGACCCTGGGCGCTGCCGCCCCCGAGATCCGCTGCTGTGTGGATGCCGTGAACTTCGTGGCCGAGAGCACGCGAGACCAGGAGGCCACCGGCGAGGTGGGGCAGGAGCCGGAGAGGCTGGGTGGGGAGCTGCTGGGGACCTCCGCTCTCCCTGCCTCGTGCACCAGGCTCCTGCTGCTTTTAGGGACTCAGCTTTGCCCGCCCCTTCCCCAGGAGGTGTCCGACTGGGTGCGTATGGGGAAGGCCCTTGACAACGTCTGCTTCTGGGCCGCTCTGGTGCTCTTCCTTGTCGGCTCCAGCCTCATCTTCCTCGGGGCCTACTTCAACCAAGTGCCCGAACTGCCCTACCCGCCCTGCATGTAGCTGTGAGCCTGCCGCCACGGTGACAAGCGTTCCCACCCATCTCCAGGAGGAAGTCTGAAAAACAAGTTGCTCCCATTGCTTTATCACGATCCTTTCGTACTGCCAGTGATAAATCTGTATTCAGCTTCGCAAGAGTCGTATGTGCACACGTTTAGGTCTGGCCACCGGGCAGACATCAGACGGAGCTGGCAGATGGTTCAGGAAGGCTCTTGCATGTCAGCCCTCCAGAAAGAAGGCAAGAACCATCCTCAATTCATTCTTCCCGACCTCCCAGTTTTTCTTGGGTCCCAGCTCCCTGTGACCCTCTAGCCCTGTGAGCCTCTAAAAGATCTTTATCCATTTGTTGCCAAACAGGAGCGACCCCGCCCCATGCAGGACTTGCATATAGAGAGGCTGGAGCCAGGCGCCTTCATGGCCTGGGCAGGCTGGAGTGGGTGGAAACCAAATGGCCCCCATGCAGGGCCCCACAGGTTTAAGGCTGAGGATGCCCTTGCCCTCCCTCAGTTGTTTCCTCTAGGTTTTATTGGCTCAGCAGTGCCCATCCACCCCCTCTCCACCAAGGCTCACTCACTGCAGATTCCACCCCACCCTGCCCCCTTCATCCCAGCAATGCTGGTGGGCCCTGGCTAGTACCTGGGATGCTGAGAGAAAACAGAATAACGTAAGGCCTGAAATGGTGGGAGCTGGTTGAATGGTCTTTATTAACAAACGGAGATCTCCAAGGCCACTACATTGAGGAGTGGTGGGGGAAGGGAGGGGACTAAGAACCTCAACCTAGACAGACAACTAACTTACCTAATATTAAATGACATTTGCAAGACAGGACCCTGTGGGTCTAGGCAGCCTGGGCAGCTGAGGTCCAGGCTACACCAGCTGCAAACTCTGGCCTTGACCCAAGTTCCCTTTGGTAAGTATGGTGAAAGTTGGCCTGTCCATCCTGGGTCCCTGCAAATGTGTGAGGCCCCCTTACCCAACCCTGGGCAGAACCTGGGTGCCCACTTATCCCTTAGCTGGTGTTTGCCCAGGAGGAGAAAGGGTGGAGACAGGAACGGGGGAGGTAAGGCAGGGCTGTGTGTGTGCAGGTGTGCTCGTGTGGGTGTACTGTGTGAGGAGGTTGGTGACTAGAGGGAGTGGCAGGGGGGGGGGGGGGGGGGCTACTTGCTGCTCACACTATATACAGATGCAAGCAAGGGGGTATGGAGGGTGAGAGCTCCCTGCTCCCTCCCTCCACCAGGGAAGGGCAGAGGCTACAAGAGACAGGGGTTGGAAAGGGGTAAATGTTTTGGCTGGCGGGGTCCCCCATCCATTCCCTGGGGTTTGGGGGGAGGGGAATCATTAAAGTGCTTTCAGAAAATGAGGAAATGGTCCCTGCCCCTGGAGTGGCTGGTGACCCCCCCCTAAAACCTAGGGCCCAGTGACCCCCCCCAGGGTCTGGTACATTCAAGGGGGGAGCCGGCTCCCCTGACGTGCAAATAAAGGGGCCCAGGGCCCTGCCGAGTCAGCAGCAGCGGGGTATGGGGTCCAAGCCCCAAGCACTCTCCTCTTAAGTGGAGAAGGGGGGGTGGGGCTAGGCCCACTCAATTCCTGGTAAGGGGAAGCTGTGCCTCTCCCCAGAAGTTGGGACAGGCACAGTTTTGGGGAGAGAACATGTTGGGGAAGAGGATGGTCACGTGATCACAAAAGCATCAGGGGTCAGAGGTCACGTTCCCAGCAGGCTCCAGTGAATCAAACCAGTAAAAGCAAAGCCCAGGGAGGGAAAAGAAGGGCGGCCCGGGAAGTCTGGGTGTGTGTGGGGGGAGAGCTGGTCCACGTGGGCCAGCCCCGTCCAGGGCCCCGTCACCAGTTCATGATGCAGTTACGGTTCAGGGTCATGAAGTAAACTTGGCTACTGCCCCCGGAGCGGACTGAGGCAAAAAACACCTGGGTGGAGTAGGAACAAAAGTCACCAGGGATGGGAGGGGGGTGGGGGCGTCTCAGTTAACTGAGAGAAGCGGGGAGAGAGACTGCAGAGCGGAGTCCCTCAGAGTGCCCCCCAGCCCCTCCGAAAGGCGAGGACACTCGGGGAAGTGGGCAGCAGGCCGACCTCCCGGGTGAAGGAATCTGGAGAGTTCTCAGAGAGGGAAGATGAGGGAAGGGCAAGCTGTGACCACACAGTGCGCTCCCTGGAGACGACCTTCCAGGAAGACCCAGAACCACCCCTCCCCCAGCTCTGCCCAGGGGCCCAGGTCCTGGGGGCCCACCCAGTGCAGGAGCCCGGGCCCCTTGTCATTCCCACCTTGTCGTTCCGCTCACACAGGAACTTGAGCCTCTGGGCTCGTTTGTGCATGAAGACCCCGTCTAGGTGGCCCGTCTCCACGGAGCGGATCTCAATGGCTTTCTCACCCCAGCCCATGATCTGGTTGGAGCAGATATAGGCTGGGGGGGGGAAGGGAGTGGAGGGGCAGTGAGTGGGCTGCAGCCCAGCTCGGTCGGGGACACAGGCTTGGAGGGCGGGCACCTCACTCACCCACGGAGGTGGGCATCTCTCCCCACTGCAGCACCACGTCCTTAATGATCCGCCCATACGTGTTGACATAGACGCCCTCATCCTCGTAGCACAGCAGCATCTCCATGCCATCCGTGTTGGGGAGGAAGATGATGGCGTGGGGCGTGATCTGGCTCTGGATCTGGGAGGAGAAGGTGGGCTGGAGGCCCCAAGTCTGGGGCACAGACTGGTGGCCCCAGTCTGTCCGCAGCCCTGCCAAGCTTACGTGCACAGGGATGTAGATGTCATAGCTGTTCCCCGAGTCGACATCCACAGCATGGAAGCCGGCGCTGGAGCCATAGATGACCTTGAGCCTCTGTCCCTCCTCTACCGTCAGGTCCACCAGCAAAGGGCGGTGTGGGAGGTCAGTAAAGGACTATGGAGGACAGAAGAGCTCAGGGGACGCGGGTGGAGGAGCCAGACCTCGAAACAGTGTTGGGGGCTGAGGCTGGGGTTACCTTGAAAGCCATGAACTTGTGGTAAGGTTTGGGGGCCCAAGCATACACCTCCACAGAGTTCTTCAGGGCGATGACCAGGAATTTGATGCGTTCATATTTCACTGGGGGCAGGAAAGAAGGGGGATGCAGGAACTTCCCTTCTTGGGCTGCAGCCCCTCCCACAGGTCTGTCTGTACCCCCAGCTGTGTGCCCCCCATCTCTGGCTACAAGGCTTTCTTAGCCCAGGCCCCTGTTTCTTTCTCTTCTCGTAAACAAAGATGCCCCGGCCGCTGTGTCGTGACCTCCTCACCGACACGGTAGTGCCCGCAGCCCTCCATGTCCCCCACAGTGGTCCAGCCCTGCTTCTTCTCCACTTCTGGGTCATTGTGCAGGATCTTGTTCCGGAGCCAGGACAAATAATATACCCGCAGTTTGTTCCTTTTCCCTGAGGGACAGACACACACACCCCTCTCATCGGAGGTCCAGCTTCTGCCTCCCCGCCGTCCTTTGTGTGCGAGCCACGAGGGGTGAGAAAGTGCGGCCCCACCTTCCAGCTCCTGGACCAAGGCTGCCCTCCTCCCAGACTGAAGGTGGTGACGGAGGGCCCAGGGGCTGAGCCCTCCTCCGGGCCCTGCCCTCCACACACACCTGAGATGGTGATGAGCAAGTTGAGTCCCTCCAGCACATCCATTTGCTGGAAGCGTCGCCGCCCGATGAGTCCGTACACCTTGCCCTGCCCACTTCGGTCCAGCAACATCAGCCCGTTCTCCGTGCCCACCAGCAGGTTGACCCCTGCAATAGGAGCCCTTGGGCAGATCAGAGGCAGAGCCAGGCCCTCGCCTGACCAGGAGCGTGGGGTCACACCAGGCCCCTCCTTTCCTTCCCGGTCCTGGCTTACCCCAAAGGGCCGCACAGAGGATCTCGGAATTGAACCGCTTCTTGTACTTCCGAATCTCGGGGGTTTCGCTGTGGGCCCGGGTGTTGGTGGGGTTCACGTTGACCACAGAGCCTTTCCTCACGTCATACTGCAGCTGATCGAGCCGACTGCCCTCTCCACCCACCAGGGCTGCCAGAAGGACGAGAGGAACGGGCAGTAGGCTGCAGCCCTCTCACCCTGTCTCTCTTTACTCCACACCCCAGGATACTCAGAATGAAAGGGAAAGACTGGAGAACGGAGGAGGCACCCGGAGGAGTTTAGTTAAACAGGGCCAGAAGGACTGGCAAAGTCCTCGTTCTGTCATGCGAGTCCCTGGGCCACCACTGAGCATTTTTTTCTCTTGGGTCAAGGGGGCCCCTTGGTGCCAGGGCAGGTTCAGGCCACAGGGGAGGCCCTTTGTGACCGCTTTGTGAAGCCCAGTCATCAGAGGCCCACCCGTGGCCGTCTCCAGATCTCTCATCTCACCTGTGATGGGGATGGTGTCCCCACTGCCTCCAGGCTGGTAGATCCCCAGGTCCACAAACATGGTGAACGAGCTCTTGCCAGGGGCCTTCACCAGCCCACGAGACTGGTACTGCGGGGTTGGGGTGGCAGTGAGGCAGACACACCAGACCCCAGCCCTTGCCCTCCCCCTCCTGTTGTAACCTGGCCAACCAGCTCCCCGGGGCTCCACCCTGCTGACCACAGCGCCCCCAGCACCCCTGGGTCTCCTGCCCACAGCCAGTGATCTCTTCTCGCCCTGTGGAGCCACCTTCACTGACTTACATCACTGCCTCCATCCTTCAAGGGGGGGCTTTGACCTTTGCTGCTCTCGGTGGGCGAGTGGCTGGGCTGGACCACATCTGGCAGGTTCGTGTAACCGTTGCTATCAGCGTGCAGCAGGCTTCGCTCCTCTTCAGGGGTCTAAAGGAACAGAGAGAAGGGGGCCAGTGCTGGGGCCAAGGAGGTGCACGGCAGGCTGGGGAAGAACGGGGGTGCCCACTCACGCGCTGGACCACCATGGTGCCACCCCCATAGGGGGTCTGGGTCCCAGCTATCTCCTCCACGTCATGGACCACCATGGTGCTGACGCTGTCTGTGTCTCCATCGCTGCTGTGGGAGAGAGGAAGGTCAGGAGGCCCTCCAGGCCCTGCCTGCCACCCAAGTGCCACCCGAGGGCCACAGGGAGCAGACGAGAGCCGGAGGACTGGTGCCTTCAGTGTCTTGGAACACGACGCACTCAGCCCTCACCCGGCAGCCCTTGCCCCCTGCCCAGCACTCGGGGAGGGCTGGCCGCACAGAGGCACCTGAAGAGGCCCTCCAACTGACAGGACAGTGAGAGAGAGCTGGGGACACCAGCCCCCAGCCCTGTACCCCATTCTCTAGGGAAGGGGAGGAAGAACTGACCAGCAGTGATAGCCGGGGACCCTCCTCTGGGAAAAAGGAACCACCTTCCCTCAAGCTGGCTGCAACTCCCCCGTCCCCAGGATGCCCCATACCGGCCCCCAGGGGTATCTCTGCTCCCCTCTGACGGTTCGCCGTTGCTCTCCTCGTCGTCCTCGCTGCTCTCCACCTCCTCGCTGGACGATGAGTAGTCCATGGCCTTCTTGGGAGGCCGGGGGGCCTCGTCCAGGGTCCGCTCTTTCAGCAACACAAAATCCTGCAGGGGAGGAGCTGCGTGAGGGGCGAGGCGGTGGTACGAAGGAGGCCAGAGAAGGGCAGGGTAACAGGAGGGGCTCCCGCCAGCAGGCCCCTGCTCACTAACCTCACCAATGGCTCGCTTATAGCTCTGGGAGGGGCCGTGGGGGAAGAAAGGCAGCCAGGAAGAGGCAGGAGAGAGGTTAAGAAAGGTTAGTAACTGAGAAGCGCCCCCCCTGTTAGCCCACAGACCCTCCAGTCACAGATTAATGAAGGCCCTGACCCTGGAACCCAGCTCCCTGGGGCTCAAGAGGCTCCACATTGGCCCCAAAGCCCCAAACCGGGAGAAGGCAGGGCCGGAGGTGCCACCCGATGACTTACTGCGGGCCGGCCTGGCCGCGAGCGGTGGTCATCGGGCTTGGCTTTGCTCCCAGGGGAGAGCACGGGGGAGCTGTCCAGTTTGGAGGCTAGAGGTGGCGGGGTGGGGGAAGGGAGGTCACTGACACCTGCACAGGGGGTGGCCTCAAGCCCAGCCCGCTCCCCACCCTGCCCCCACCCAGTCGGGAGCAGCCGAAGGCAGGGTCCACCCTGATGGAGGCTGCCCGCGAGGCCCGGCTCACGTACCTCCCACCCGGTTCCGCTCCAGTGAGCCAGCCTGGGGGAGGTGCCCGTGAGAGGCGGGGAGGATGCTGTCGGAGCACTCCCAGCCAGGGTCGCTCCTCCTGAGGTCAGGGTTACTGTGGGAGGGGCAGAGGCAGGGTCAGGGAGATGGGGTGTCTCCGCCTGGGGAGGCTGAGCTGCACCGCAGAGGGGGCCATCACCAGGGGGAAGCAGGTGGCAGAAGTGAGGGTGGGAGTGAGTAGTGGGGGGACAACTCCATTACCTACAAGCGTTGGGCGGGCCAGGGGGCTGAGCAGGGGGCCCTGGAGGCTTGGGGTTGCCCCGCTCTGCCCGCCTTTGCAGATAGATTTGCCAGGCGGAGTTGCTGCGAGGTCTGTGGAGGGAGCACAGGGGTGCCGGGGGCAGGGGCAGGGAGGGGGCTGAGGTGACTGGGTCGGGGCTTGCCCACCCCTAGGCGGGTAACCTGGCAAACTCCCCTCTGCCCCCCACGCCGCTCCCTGGGCTGCCGCCTGCCCGCACCCAGGGGTTACCTGGCACGGACAGCCTGGGCTGGCCGGGACCCTCCAGCCCCACTGGTGTTAAGGGCAGTGGCGATAGATGAGGTCCTCTGAGGCACCTGAGGAGAGAAGAAAGGAGTCAGTGCTGTGTGCTGGGCGCCTGGTGGACACTTGTCCTCACAGAGACGCTGGAAGGGGCTCTCCCCACCTTTACGGAGAAGCAGACTGAGGTCGGGGAAGCTAATGAATTTGTCTAAGGTCACGAAGCTGAGAAACAGCAGAGCTGGGATCTGACCCAGAAAGTCTGGCCCCTGGCGCTCCCCAAACACCCTGGGCACTCTTCCACTCCCATATGCACCATGGAATCACCGGGACACACTCGGGTGGCGGCCCGCCCACCAGACATTAGGGTAACACCTGCGGGACGCGCCGTGCTAGACGCCTCGCCCTTCTGTTCCCTTCCAACCCCGAACCCATGTCCACCTCGCCTGCCACCCACTCGACCTCCGTTCCCCTCCCTTACTATTTCTCTGCCCTTTTGCGGCTCAGCAGGGCTGTCCTTACCTTGGGAGGGGCCTCATTATCAGGCCGGACCCAGGCTGGGGGGTTCGGGCTGGGGCCAGGCCCTTCGGAAGTGGGGTCTGAGTTCTGGCGGATGACGCCTCCTCGGGCACTAGGCGTGGCAGTGGGTGCGGGCACGGCGGGGTCGGGGTCGTGTGAGGCTGGGAAGGCAGCCAGGTTTCGGGTGGGCTGGTCCTGCAGGGACTGGGATCGGGGTACAGGCGCTGCATATGGCTTCAGTGGGACCCGGTGTGCCACCAGGCTCTGCGGGGAGAGACCAGGGAGGGTGGGCTGCCTGCTCTGTGGCACGTCCCCACCTGGGAGCTGGGGCTTGGGCTGGGAGGAAAGGGCAAGTCAAGCCTCTGGCTTCCAATTATCCATTGAAAGGGGCTCCTAGAGCCCAAGAACAGGTAAGACACAGAAACAGATGTGTGCAGCCGCCTGTCTCTGCCCACGTATCCTGAGGTCTGTGATCCCTGGCTAAGGGCGTGTGCATGTGTGTACACGAGATGTAGCTGTGCTGCGTGAGGCCCCCTGCGTCTGCGTGTTAAGACAGGAACAGGGAGAGACTCACCTTGTGTGGTCCCTCCTGGGGCTCCACCGGCCTCTGCATAGGAGGAGTTTGGGAAAGGGGTCCTGGGGGCCCAGGGGAGGCCTGGGGGACGGGGGGCTCAGGCCCTGTGCTGCCTGGTTTGGTCTTGGCCAAGGGAGAGTTCTGCTGCTTGTTCATCCTCGTTCTCTCTTCTACCTGTGATGCAAGAGGATGCCAAGCAGGACAACTTTTGTCCTGTTCTCAAAATCGAGGTCCAGACCTCTCCAGCCCTCCACCTGCACTGCGTGCCCCTTTCCCCTTCCCAGCGTCCGCCTGTGCGGAAGGACCATGCTTGCAGCTATCAGGCCCCAGACGGATGGAGTCTCAGGCAGCAAAGGAGGCAATGAGTACCTCTCGGGCCCAGGCTGGTTTGTCGGCAGGGTTAATGCCCCGACCGTAATGATACAGGGGCTTCCTGTCCCCGGGCAGGATCTGCTGCTGTTGCTGCTGCAGGGACTTGAGGTAGGCGTGCTCCTGCTGCAGCTGCCTCTGCAGGCGCTCTGACTGCCGCTGCTCCTCCAGCTGCTTCCTCTTGTATTCCTGGGCCCAAGGGTAGGGAGAGAGGGCTCAGCAGGGTGTGGCCCTGGAAGCTAGAGCACGCATGCCCTTCCTTTTCTCCAACTGCCTAGAGAGGCGATGTCTTCCCTCGATGCTGGGGTGAATCCCTTCCCCTGAAGGGTTCCCATCCCATTCCAGCAGAGACACTGAATACGCATCTTCCCAGAGGAAGCTGGGGACCCCGTTACCAGCAGTAGGGCCTGTTCCTGGAGCAGCTGTTGCTGAAGGATCTCGAGCTGTCGCTGCTCCTCCTCTAGCCTGTGACGGATATACTCCTGGGGGGGGCGGGGTGGGGGGCAGTGCTGGTAACCTCAACCCAGTAGAAAGAGGGAGAGGCAGAGGGGGGCAGCGGCGGCAGCGGAGGAGTGGGTGGACAGGGTCAGTGGGGTGAGGATGAGGAGACGGCAGAGTAATAGAGAGGCCGGGTTGGGGGTGGGATGAGCCCCACAGAGGGCAGGGAATGAGGAGGAAGCCGGGGTGCAGGCCCCACAAGGGAAGGTGCAGGGGGCAGTGGGCAGGGGTGGGGCAAAGAGATGGGAATGAAGGCACAGAGACAGGAGGAGGGCAGGGAGCCAGGGTGGGGGGTTGAAGGGTGGGAGAGAACAGAGAGAAAGAGTGAAGCTGGAAAAGATAGGAGGAATCTCGGGGTAGGGGGAGAAGGGGAAGGGG
>NW_006785619.1:140081-141887 GCF_000442215.2 Lipotes vexillifer
GTGTCCGGTGTGCGCTGGGGGCGTGCGCTGGGGGCGCTGTACCTGCTCCCGCTCTGCCTGCCGCCTCTCCTCCTCCCGCCGCAGGGCCTGCATGTCCTCGCGCCGCCGCTGCTGCTCCTTCTCCTGCAGCTTCCGCTGCTCCCGCTCCCGCCGCTGTTGCTGTGGGGGTAGAGCCGTGTGGCCTTAAGGGCTGCACCACACACAGGGACAGCACAGCCACAGAAGGCGGAACCACCCCGGCCCACTTCTGGAAAGCGGATCCCTACTGGACAGTGCGGGCTGGTCTCCATCTCACTGGGGATGGAGGTGAGAGAGGGTGGCTTCAACTTGTTTCTACAAACCTACCTACCCTCACATAAGCGCCCACGGGGGCTTGGCTTGCGAGAAACTTCTGTCTAAGGTGGCTGTGGGCTTCAGACTACAGCCGCTCAGAGGTTAACTACTGCCCTTGGGCGGGCCGAAGTGCATAAAACTGTCTCCTATCCACTCCTCCACCAAACAAACAGAACCTAAAGTCAACAACAACCTCCCCGCCCCCCAGCCCCACTCCTGGCCTCTCAAATCTCGGCCCAAAAGCCCAAAGGGAGTGGGCCGTAGTGCTAGCCCTCAGCCACCAGAGGGCACCAGGGGCCCATGCACAGAGAAGCAACTTAGGGACCTGGCCGGCAACCTTAAGTGAATGTGACCTGGGCTGCATCACTGATAGCCCAGGTCACGTTCACTTAGTAACGTTCACAATCTTTCTGCTTAAAAAAAAAGAAAGAAAGAAAGAAAGAAAGGGAAGGGAAAGAAAGAAAGAAAGAGCACAAGCCCTAAGGATCCAGCAGGCCTGCTTCAGGAAACACCTTGGTAGACACAATTTTTGGTTACTCTGCTACCCGAATACAGTATTTATTAAGAAGAATTTTTACTAGGTTTTCCTGCAAATCATTCTTTTGTTCAACAAAGATAGGGGCCCACTTTGGGGAGTAGTACATGGGCAGTGTGGATGCTTCCATCTATCTCCTATTGCTTAGATAACTTTTAAATTAAGTTCAGCTCTCCATGAACTTTGGAATCATGTAATTGTTTCAACAAAAAACCCATCATTTAAGGCAAAATTTTAACCAATCTATACACCTCTTCTTCCCCCACCATGACTCCTCCAAAATAAATACATTTAAATATATATGCATACAAAGTATTTTTTAAGTTGATTTAAAAAACTGCCCGTATTTAAAAGTGAGATTCTCAAAAATAAATAAGATTCCCTATAAATTAAAATGAATTTCTCCCACCCATCTCCAATTAGTGCGGTTGACAAGCCTGTACAAAGCAAATTTAAGCCCAAACAACCAAAAGTAAAAGGAGGGTCTTTAGAAGGATCTTATTCATGTTCAAAGGGAGCAGCTGCTGGAGAGACCGATGCCCAGGGCACTGAAGTGTTAGTACACAGACCCTCAGCTCCCCGGGACTGAAGGTAAAGGAGCAGACAAACCCGGACTGGAGGTTTACGTGCAGAAACAAGGAGGGGGGACAGTGTGGCTTTTCAGAAAAATCTCTGCTCTGAAGGGACGCTGATGGCACAACCACCCACATAGGGCTGGCGGGTACGCCTAACAGAGGACAGAGCCCTCCTATACAAATCTGAGAGCAAGAGGCTGGGAGGGCCCCACTCACTCCCTCTTTTCCCTGCTGTCCTAGGGGGACCAGGGGCAGGACCAGTAACCTGGTCGGGAGGCCCTTCCGGGAGGACCCCGCCCCCTCAACACCCTCCGCCCCTCTACATGCCCCCCCCCCCCCACCCCCCCCCCCCCCCCCCCCCCC
>NW_006785619.1:142139-148089 GCF_000442215.2 Lipotes vexillifer
CTGCCGCTGGTGCAGCAGGTGCTTGATATGCGCCTCTGGGTCTCGCTGTTGCTGCTGCTGCAGCTGCTGCTGCTGCTTTAAAGCCTCAGAGTTGCTCTTGTTCTCCTGCTGGAGCCGGAGGAATTCCCGGCGGAGGGTCGACTCCCCCGGCACATTCATGATGGAGCTGGGTCAGGACCGCACACGGAGGATTGGGGTCAGAACCCACCCCCTCATCCCTGGGAGCCCTAAATGGGCGCTTCACCCGACCAGGCCAGACGGTCTGCCTCTGGTCACTACCGGTGACCTGCCCTCCCTCTGCCCCCTTTCAGGCCCTGATTCCTTTAACATCCCAGCCTGCAGCCCTGAATCCCCCTCGCACACCTCTTGCTCATTCGTTCGTTCCGTTCCATCTAGCACCCAGGGATTCCACCTTATGGGTCTACCTGTCTGTGCCCACCACCCCCAGACTGAGTCCCCAAGCCAAGGACCACTGTTGCCCCCGCAGACGGTAAGCGATGGTCCCCAACCTCCGCCTGCCAAGCCCACCTTGGCTCTCCTTCCTCTCCATGGCTGTCGTCTTCCTCTTCGCTGCCACTGTACTCATATTCTGTCTCCTCTGCAGGGGGGGAGATCACTGCTGTTTCTTCACCCAGTGCCCCAGACCCCACCCTGGGCTAGGGAAACCTTAGATGGGGATAACCAATAAGGTCTGTCTGGATGGCCACGCTCCTGGGTCCCCACCCGCCTCCTTGGAGCAACGGGGTGATGGTGGGTCGCAGGTTTGGGCCTGGACACAGATGCAGGATTAGACCCCACGGTGGGCGGGATGTGGTGGGAGATGTACATGCACTCACACATGCACGTGCTCAGCATGAGCCCTCATGTGGAAGGCGGACTTAAATCAGGTGGTGACAGAGGAAAAACCCCTCTGGGGTTGGAAGTTTGGGAAAGGAGATCTCTTTGGACAGGGAGAGCTGGGGCTGGAAGGGGGCCTGAAGGGGAGCCAGGAGGAGCCAGGGCTGGTGAAGAGGAGCAGGGGCTGTGTGTGTCCCAGACCTGCCACCTCCCTCTGCCCACTGACCTTTCTCGCCTCGTTTCTTCCGGGATCGGTCAATGTGGTCCTTGAGCTGGATGCGGACCTGCCGCTCGGTGGGCTGGTCGCGGATGAACGGGAACTTGAGCAGCTGCTCCGTCGGTGGGCGGCTCAGGTAAGTCTTGATGAGACACGTGTCAATGAAGTCGATGAACTTCTTAGACCTGGAAATGATGGTGGCTCACACTGGGAGGGCCCCCTCGGAAGGGGGGTGATTCCAGGAGGAAGGGGGGAATCCATCCTGACTTCCCTCCTGTCTCCCCACTATCCCAACACCAGGCTCCTGGCTCCCCAGCTGCAGTGCCGCCCCAGCCCGCCCCCTCTTCTCTGGTGCAGACCCAAGCCTGGGTGCAGGGGGTGAGGTGGAGGCCTTGTCCGAGGGCCTCCTTCCTAGATGCCAACCCACCAGAGACCTACCATTTCTTGGACTTGAGCCTGGGTGGCGGGTTCCGGGGGATGAGGAAGAGGGCTCGCATGGGGTGCATGTCACACAGAGCTGGCGCACGGAAGACACGCAATCAGCCCCTCCCGCCCGGCCAAGAGCCTGCAGTCCTTCTCGCCACAGGCCTCCTGCGACCCACCTCCTCCCTATAGCTCTTTCTGGGCCCTCCCTTCTCTCCCAGGCTCTGCACTTACGGGGGGCTCCCTCTGCCATCTCGATGGCTGTGATTCCTAAAGACCAAATGTCACTCTGTGGAGGCAAAAGAGGGACAGGTGAACGTTCCCGACCACTCTTCCCGGTCCACGCCCTTCCTGAGGCCCCTGTGCTCCAACCTGCGCTGTCCTCCAACTCCCCCAACCTTCCCATCCATACTTTCCTGACCACAAAACGTTCCTCAACCTCTCACTGCTAACACGACCCTAGGTCGTCATTTTGCTCCCCAACCTGCTCAAGCTCCCCCTATTTTTCAATCCACCCACTGCCCCCACACCTCCTTCCTGCCCTTGGCTGCCTCCACGCGCCTACTCTCTGCTCCGTACCCTGTAATCGTAGGTGGCATCAGGGTTCTCATCGCAAGCGATGACCTCGGGGGCCATCCAGTAGGGGGTCCCGATGAAAGTGTTCCGCCTGCCCACGGTGCGGTCCAGCTGCGCGCTCACCCCGAAATCCACTGGGAGGACAGAGGGAGAGGCTGTGATGGAGCACCACTCTGCTCCCTCGTCTGTGCTGGCATCCGCGAGTCCTACCTGGCCACTCCCGGCCATCTCTTCACCCCATCAACATCCCAAAGACCCTGACTTAGTCTTCCTGCGTCTGGGGGAAAAACCAAGGTGAAAGGACCAAGGGACAGCATTCCAGGCGGAAGGAGCCAAACAATCCCATCTCCCCAGAGGGGCCTGCACAGCACCTGGGACCTAACAGGGAGCAGGAAAAACAAGTTCTCGGGTGATTTTCAGCAGAAGGAGAGGAGCAAACCTCCCAGCCTATGGGTAATTGGACTTGAGCCACTGGAGGGAATGAATAATGGGGCTCATTCCGTGCTGGAGGTCAGAAGGCGTCGGCGTACCTAGCTTGACCTCGGCATTCTCTGTCAGCAACACATTCTGCCCCTTGATGTCTCGGTGGATCACCTTGTGGGCGTGGAGATGGGCCAGACCCTGGGGCAGGAGAGGGGGAAGGAGCCTTGGTGTTAGAGGACAAGGATGTGAGCCGAGGGGAGGGGGAGGCAGCAGTCTGGGCTGGGCTGGGCTGGGCTGGGCTGAGGGAGCTGCCCCTCTCCACCCAGGGGCCCAAGTACAGGCTGAACTTTGGGGGGAGCTTCCTCAGAGTGGTGGCTCTGGAGAATCCAGCTGCCGGGTTGCAGGTGGAGAAGGGGCAGTGCTGGGAAACAGAGGTGCCCATTTCCTCTGAGTGTTCTCCAGGGTTGGCACTCAGCCTCCACCCCCACCGGCATCAGGCCCTCTGCTCCTTCAAGAGGGCACAGTTCCATCTCCTTCCCTGTGCGTGCGGGGAGGGTCCACGTCCAGGGAGACGCTCCACAGGGGCTGGCCCAGGAGGAGGAGGCGGGGAGGGCCCTGGCACTCACCCGGAGAATCTCCCTGCAGATGTAGGCGATACAGTCCTCCTTCAGGGCGTTCCCTTTCGTGTTCTTCACCAGGTCTGTCACAGAACCAGCACCACAGAACTCCATCACCAGCTATGGTCCCAGGGAGGCACCGGAAGGAAAAGCATCTGTCAGACAAGGCCTCCTTCCCCTGCCAGGCCCCTGGAGGAGGACTGGAGTCCTTGGGGCCAGAACTGGTATGAGCTGGAGAGCAGGGGCCGTGAGACCCCTCATAAAGGCTACAGAACTTGCTGAGATTAGGGAAGAAAGGGGAAGGGGACACAGCTGGGAAAGACAAGGCAGGTGGGCTGAGGGAGGGGGTCTGGGTCCTGAGTAGGAGCCCAAGGAATCCCTAAAATTGTAGACAAAATGATGTGGGTTTGTGCATTTTCCTTGGGGAAGGGTCCGAAGCTTTCATCAGATCCTCACTGGGATCCATAAACCCCAAACGGTTAAGAACCACTCCTCTGGAGCAGGGGTCGGCAGTCTATGGCCAGGAAGCTAAGCATGGTTTTTACATTTTTAAATGGTTGGAATAAAAAAAATCAAAGAAAGGGGACTTCCCTGGTGGTCCAGTGGTTAACACTCCATGCTTCTACTGCAGGGGGCGCGAGTTTGATCCCTGGTCAGGGAACTAAGATCCCACATGCCACGGCCAAAAAAATTTTTTTAATTTTTAAAAATATCAAAGGAAGAATCAGATGAAATTCAAACTACATAAAGATCTTTGGGAATCCAGTGACGCTCCTATTCCCATGTATGCATTATCAATGGCTGAGTTGAGTAGTTGGAAACTTTATGACCCACAGAGCCCCAGATATTTACTAGCTGGCCCTTCACAGAAACAGTTGGCCAATCCCTGACCGAGAGAGAAGAAAGGGGCTAAGAGTCAGAAGTCTCCAGGTCTGCTAGAGACAAAACAGTGCATGGGGCTACCAAAGAACTGCAGGAGGGAACCTGTGAGACTTTGGCAGAAACTCCGCAAACAGGCAGGGCCGAGGCAGGGAGATGAGAAGAGCTCCCGGCTGGTCTCCTCGAGGGACCCAGAGGCAGCGGCCAAAAAAAGTCCCAGGGGATCAGTATGCCTGTCCAAATGTTTTCACTGTACATTTTCTAAAAGCCGCATCTAACGCAAAAAAAAATGTTGGCCGGGATACATACATTTGTGTGCACACTAGAGGTAATCTGCATACGGCCCGCATCTGGGGCCTCCAACTCCCACAGCAGAGCACAGGGGGAGGAGGGGAGGATGGTGTCCATCAGGTCCACAGTGGGGCACCTGGTCACTAGTGCTCAGCTTCTAGCCCTCAATGATCACCCATTACACACTACCTGACGTGTTACTCACCTTTCTGTGTGTGTGTCTGTGTGTGTGTGTGTGTGTGTGTGTGTCTCCCCAAAAAAAGACTAAGTGCCCTGGAGGCAGGGACCACAACTCATGACTATCTGTGCAGGGTACATAGAGGGTGCTCAATAAGTACTTGTCTGGCAACTGCTGGGAGGGGGGACCTGGCATGAGCTCCAGCCCCCCAGCCATGGCTGTGCTCCCTTCTGCCCTCTCCTCTGTGCTGGGCTGAGCACCAGAAAGGGTGAGGCTGGGGAATCAGCTGGCACCAGTGCCCAGGCTAGGGAGGGCGACGACTCTTAGGAATGTTCTTGTCCAGGAGGGAATTTGGGGGCGGCCCAAAGGAGCTACAGCAAGCTGTGGCTGAGTAATCGTCCACAGAGTCTTGTGCACTGCCAGGAGGGGTTCGGGTCTTGCCAACACCCACAAATATTTTGATGTGTTGCTTTCCCAGGAGCTGTGCACAAAGGCGGGAGAATGGATGGACTAACTGGGGGAGGGGCAGGTGGGCAGGCCAGGGGCGCTTCTCACCCAGAGCTGGTCGTCATTCCCAGGGGGGCTCTTCTTGATGAAGGCCCCATAGTAGGTGGCGATGTTGCGGTGGTGAGAGTATTTTTTCAACATGTTGATCTCCTGCTTGATCTCTTCCTCCTCATCCTAGGTGAATCCGGGGAGGTGAGCCCTGAGAGTCCCCCCCAGCCCCCTTCTCAATGCTCTGACCCTCCCTCTGCCCCACACAGCTCCCTACCTCCGTGACATCCATGACCTTGATGGCAGCCAGCTGCCCGGTCTTGACATGCCGACCCTGCAGGACAGAGATCCAGGCATGGAGGGATCAGGGTCTACGTTCAGGAAGGGCTTAATTTGGGAGATGCCACAACTTTTGGCTGTTTTCTGTCTTACAAAGTGCCGCTCATGGTGGCTAGACACCTCAGTTTATGGGTTGGTCATAGACAGAGGGTTACAGGAAAACCACCAAGGCTGGATTCCAAGTGCTATGCTGGATAAAGATGAAGGGTCTCCTCCCCTGAAATGCTCAAGAGGGATGGGTGAGTGACCCTTGTGCTCTGCTCCAGGCTCTCTGGCTTAGACGTCCCAGTTTGAAAGTTAGAATGGGGAGTAAAAGATACCTCTCCATCTTCAGACGGAGCTGGAGGGAGCTGGGGGACGAGGCTGGGAGGGCTTTGCCTCTCCAGCATCTTCCGTGCAAGACAAACTGCCTGGGTGCTTTCCTGATCCATCCCCTCTGGTCAGGAGGCCTTTCCCAGAATCACCACCCACCCAAGGCTTTTTATTATTGTCCACGGGAAAGAATAGAGCTGAGATTTTAGGGAACTCGGAGAAACACAGAAGGGCTGACTGACATGTCAATGCCATCACCAGTGCTAATGGGAAGAGACTTCTAGAGTGTGTCCCTGCCATCCCCCCCCCGCCCCCCCATCCTTCCGAAATTCCTAGCAGGAGCCATCTCAGGCTTGGGTATGA
>NW_006785619.1:151186-153868 GCF_000442215.2 Lipotes vexillifer
AAGAGTGGGGTGGGGGTATTGCCAGCCATGGATTATTTTTATCCTCAGCAGTTTTTCACGACCCCAAGCCCAGAGAAGCAGTAGAACACTGAGCTGCTATTTCCATGGCAACAACTAGGCAAGAGATGGGGGGATGGGGGGACGCCTGCTTCCCAAAGCTTACAGGGAAGAAGGGTAAGAGACAGGCAGGTGGTCCCAGGGACCCAGGAAACGCAGGCCCCTGAGATGCAGAGGAGACTCGTGAAAAGACCGAGCATCATATCTGGAGACAAAGCAGCCAGGTATGTGCTCTGGGGCAGCACCTGCCTTGAACATCTCTCTGCTGCAACTGCCTCCCCCCAGTCAAGTGTGACCAGTGGTCGGGCCACGTGAAAGGGCTGGGCTGGCCAGGCTAAAAGCCACAATCAGTGGTCAAGGAAATGCCACTTCTGTGGGGGGAGAGGCGGCCTCAGAAGCAGAGGGCCTGAGCTCGGGCTCCAGCCCTGCAGCAGGCCACTCAGGGGAGCTCAAGAAAGCTGTTTCCCCTCTGCAGAAGGTCACCCACTAGGTCTCACCAACCCTGAGTCGTGTGGTCTCAGGAGAAGCCAAAACTGCACCTCTGACCTCTGACACACACGTCCCCAGACCCCTGCCCCTGCTCCGTGTCCCTATCCCATACCCCACCCAGCTCCAGACTGTTCCTGCCACACCCAGGACTAGTTCTAAACTCAGGCAGAGGCCAGCCAAAACACCCCACTTCTTGCTGCTTCCCTCCCTCATGACGTTTATCCCTCTCCTCCCCCTCCCTCCCTGGCCTTCCGCCCTCCCCGCTTTGCCAGGGCCCCCTGCCCCCCTCAAATCTCCAGGCTGGGGCCCACTCCCGAGGAGGCCCATGGGGTTGGGGTGGGCCCCGCTGCTGCACACAGAGCCTCACCTTGTACACCTGCCCGTAGGTTCCATTGCCGACCACCTCCACCAGCTCAAAGATTCCAGCAGGGTCCTGGGGGGGGGGGGGGGGGGGGCGCCAGCACCTCAGAACAGGGCCATGTAGCGAGAAACACGGAAGAGCTATTCAACCAGGAGACGAGGGTGAACACGACTACGTGGGGCTGCAGGGGGGCCTGGCGGCCGGGTGCCCTCTTCCTGGACTGGGCCAGAGTTCATGTTCTAGGGGAAAAGTCAGAAGGAGGGGAGAGAAAACGGAAGTCAGAGCCCCTCTGGCTATTCAGACGTGCTGCTACTTCCAAACTCGGTGACAGACTGAGAGCCTGTGGCCTTGTCTGCACCATGGGGATACCTGAGTACCCACCTCTGGGCTGGGGTCAACTTCAAACAAGGCGATGCCCATAAAATGCTTAAGACGGTGCCTGGCACAAGTTATTTCATTTTAGTTTTTATTCTTTATTTATTTATTTAGTTTTGGCTGCGTTGGGTCTTCCTTGCTGCGCGTGGGCTTTCTCTTTCACCCCGTGCGGTGAGCGGGGGCTACTCTTCCTTGCAGTGTGCGGGCTTCTCATTGTCGTAGCTTCTCTTGTTGTGGAGCACGGGCTCTAGGCGCCCGGGCTCAGTAGTTGTGGCTCGCGGGCTCTAGAGCGCAGGCTCAGTAGTTGTGGCACACGGGCTTAGTTGCTCCGCGGCATGTGGGATCTTCCCGGACCAGGGCTCGAACCCGTGTCCCTTGCATTGGCAGGCAGATTCTTAACCACTGTGCCACCAGGGAGGGCCCTCTGCTTCTTAATAGCAGCACCATGTTGACCAAAGTCCACCTCTGCAGCATCTTCTCCCTCCCTTCCTTCTCCACCTCACACTCACCCTGTCCTTTCTCCCTTCAAGATGCCCATTTGTCTCCTCCTCTCCATTCCTGAAGGTGCCACCCCAGACCCATCCCTTCACTCCTCCTTCCCGGAGCGCCCGCCTCGCCATCCTGCCTTCTAATGCTGCTGCTGCCAGAAACAGCACTTTCCTGATCTTACTCCTCTGCCCAGAACGGGCATGGCCCCCCGCTGCTCACGGAAGGGAGTCCCAGCACCTAAGCCGGATATTTGAAGTTGCCCCATCATTAACCAACCGATAAATATTGCCTGAGTGAGTGTCTACATCGGCCCTGCACTGGGCTGGGCCCTAATCAGGGGAGACCTGTCAGGTGACTTTACCTTCTTTCATTTACCCATTAAATATTTATTGTGCACTGACTGCGTCACAAGTCCTCAATTAGGCACAATGGGGATCTCAATGGTATATGAGAACCATGGACGGTCCCTCAAGGGCCTTATGATTTTACAGACAGGCCAAGCACTCCAACATGGACATGTTGCGGTTTATGATTACATGCCATGAGAGCAATCGACGGCACTCAAGTCTGGAGTAGAGGCAAGAGTGCTGGAGAGTGACTTTCTAGAGGGAACGGAGCTGTGTGTCTCTGAGCAAGTATTTGCAGTTTCAGGGGACAGAATTAAATTCAGAGTGGGAAATCTCAGGCAGGCTCCCTGGAAGAGGTGGTATCTGAGTGACAAGGGGTGACAAGAACTGAAGAGTGGAGAAGGCCAGGCCCTGCCTTGGGTTTGGATGTTGAGTGTGAGATGTTAGGGGATGCACAGAAGTAAATGTCTAACAGGCAGCTAGAAACAAGGGTCTGGAGATAAAGATTTGGAGGACGTTTGTGAGTGTGAGACACGGTGTCCAGGGTGAGTGCACAGGGAAAGA
>NW_006785619.1:153900-160920 GCF_000442215.2 Lipotes vexillifer
GGGGAAAGAGGACTAGAGGGCCAAGGCCAGCCCCTGAGGAAGGGCCACGTGCTGCACACGGTGAACAGAACAGACGCCAGATGCCAGAGGGGAGGCGGTCAAAGAGGACTGAGAGAAATGCCACCGGCCTTAGCACCGGGGGAACCACTGGGCATCCCTGTGGAAACTGCAGTTGTGAGAGCGGGGGCTGTGGGGGGCAGGGTGATGAGGAAGTGAAGGCTCTGGGTGCAGCACCCTCTCTGGAGAAGTCTGACTTTGAGAGGAAGGGGGAAAAGCACAGGAGGCAGCAGGGTCAGACACAAGGGTTTGCAAAATAGGGAAGATCTCTCATGCTTATGGAAGGGAAGAAGACAAAAAGAGAGGAGACTGATGATGCCTGACGAATTGATTTTTTAAATGATATACATGTGTGCATATGTATGTATGTATGTATTAGTGTGTAAACTGTATCTTCCACTGGATTACAGCAATGATGAAATACAACAGTGCCTATTTCTCCCTGACGCATGTACCCAAGGATTCAGGATGCCCAGAAATGAGTAATACCACAGTTCAAATACACTTTATGCCATTGATCTGGCTTTAAATGTGGGCCCTTCCAATATCTGCCTGTCCTTGTGCCTGGCCACCCTCTTCGATGATGATCTAGAAGAGGCCCCCCCAGAGGGAGGTGCTCTGCTCCTGGGAAGCCACCAGGCGGTCCTGGTCGCCTCTGCACACGGGCACAGCTCTGTAGCGATGCTACTGTAGGCCTTCTCCAGCTCCTTCCCTGGGAGCTCAGACTCTTTGTTCTCAGCAGCCTGATTCTTGTCCAGCCAGCTGCTGGGAGGTGGAAAGGGATGGGGACAAGGGTGCGGGTAACTAATGAAGGAAGGAGAGAGAAGGACAGGAAGAGATGAGACGTGAAGGGACACTGGTCCCTGCCTGAGATTCCTGCTCTGAATTTAATTCTGTCCCCTGAAACTGCAGAGCAGACTTTTTACCCAGTCCAGCTTCCTCTCAGTTGTGTGAGGAAGATGAGGCCCCAGACAGTTAAGGACAGGAAGAGATGAGACGTGAAGGGACACTGGTCTATTGAGGTCAAAGAGGAAGGAAGATGGGGGAGCTCCGTGAATACCCAATGACCTTGACTTAAATGATTATGTCGGAGGGAAGATCTTCTGCTAAGTACGAGTGCGGGGCTTGAGGAATGAGGTGGAAAAGCTTGGAACAGATGCTACACAGGGCGCTTTAGGATATGTAAGAATCCTAGGATCCTACTCCAGAGATTCTGAGTTAGCACCGTAGGTCTGGTGTGAGGAGCAGGAATCTGTATGTTTAACAGATTCCCTGGGTGATTCCAATGCAGAGGGTCAATGGACCCATTCGGAGAGACCAAGCTGCTTTAGGAAGTTAATGAATGCAAGGTACAGGACTGTCGGTGAGCAACAGAGATCTGGGTGGAGTCACAGTGCTGGAGTGCTACAGCTCTCTCCTACAACAGCTCCGTGGCAGCTCCGTCTGCACTGACTCAACTCATGCCCCTTTTTCTCTATGTCCATGGGGCCGACCCTCCCTAAAAATGACCTCACTTGTCAGCCAAGCCAAATCCCAAGGTTTTTTTTTTGTTTGTTTGGTTTTTGGTTTTTGGTTTTTTTCAAGAAATCTTCTCTAGCCACTCTAGCCCACCACAAGCTATCCAACCCATGAATTTCAACCTCAATTTCACATATTAATTCCAACCATTAGACTGATCAACGAGTTCAGCAAGGTTGCAGGATGCGAGATCAACATATGAAAACCAATTCTATTTCTATACACTACAATGAATGAATTTCCAAAAAGGAAATTAAGAAAACAATTCCATTTATTTACAATAGCATCAGAAAGAGTATGAAACATGTACACTGAAAACTATAAAACACTGTTCAAAGAAATTAAAGAAGCCCTAAGTAAATGGAAAGCTATCCCATTATTTATGGATCAGAAGACTTAGTATTGTTAAGACCTACACATTCAGTGCACTTCTATCAAAATCCCAGCTGTTTTTTTTTTTTTTTTGGCAGAAATTGACAAGCTTATCCTAAAAATCATATGGAAATGCAAGGGATCCAAAAGAGACAAGAAATCTTGAAAAGGAAGAATGAAGTTAAAGGACTCACACTTCTCAACTTAAAAACTTACTATAAAGCTACAGAAATCAAGACAGCGTGAGAAAAAAAAGAGAGAGAGACCGTGATACTGTCATAATGATAGACATATAGATCAATGGACTGGAATTGAGAATCCAAAAATAAACTCTTAAATTTGTGGTCAATTGACTTTCAACAAGAGTACCAAGACCAAGACTTCCCTAGTGGCGCAGTGGTTAAGAATCCGCCTGCCAGTGCAGGGGACATGGGTTCGAGTCCTGGTCCAGGAAGATCCCACATGCCGCAAAGCAGCTAAGCCCGTGCACCACAACTACTGAGCCTGCGCTCTAGAGCCCGCGAGCCTCAACTACTGAGCCCGCGTGTCACAACTACTGAAGCCCGTGCACCTAAAGCCCGTGCTCCACAACAAGAAAAGCCACCACAGTGAGAAGCCTTTGCACTGCAACGAAGAGTAGCCCATGCCTGCCACAACTAGAGAAAGCCCACACACAGCAACAAAGACCCAACACAGCCAAAAATAAATAAAATAAATAAATTTATTTAAAAAAAAAAAAGAGTACCAAGACCATTCAATAGTCTTTTCAACAAATGGTGCTGGGACAACTGGATATCCATATTTAAAAGAATGAATTTGGACCCGTATCTCATACCATACACAAAAAATTAACCAAAAATGGATCACCTAAAAAGGTAAGAGCTAAAACAATTAAAAAAAAAAATCAAAAGAAAACACAGGAGTAAATCTTCGTAATCTTGGATCAGGGAATGGTTTCTTACATATGACACCAAAAGCACAAGTAACAACAACAACAAAAAAGGTGAATTGGACTTCATCAAAATCTAAAACCTTTGTGTTTCAAAGAATAGCATCAAGAAAGTGAAAAGACAACCCACAGAATAGGAGAAAACATTTGCAAATTATATATCAGCGATAAGGGACTTGTGTCTAGATAAAAGTCATATCTGATAAGGGACTTGTATCCAGAATACTAAAAGAAACTCAAGAATAAAATAACTCAACAATAAAAAAGAGAAATAACCCAACTTAAAAATGGGCAAAGGATCTGAATAGACATTTCTCCAAAGAAGATATACAGTGGCCAATAAGCACATGAAAAGATGTTCTACATGAGTCACTGAGGAAATGCGAACCAAAACCACAAGACACCACTTCAAACCCACGAAGGTAGCTATAATCAAAATGATGGATAATAACAAGCACTGACGAGGATCTGGAGAACTTGGAACCCTCATACATTGCTGGTGGGAATGTAAAATTGTGTAGTTACTTTGTAAAACAGTTTAGCAGTTCCTCAAGACGTAAAACAGAGAGTTATCACATGACCCAGCAATTCTACTCCTAGGTAGATACCCAAGATAACTGAAAACATATGAACACACCAAAATCTGCACATAATATGTTCACAGCAGCTTTATTCATAACAGCCCAAAAGTAGAAACAATCAATGTCCATCAACTGATGAATGGATGTGATATATCCATTTATGGATATTCCAGTAATATGATATTCCAATAATGGAATATTATTAGGCAATAAAAAGGTATGAAATAATGATACATGCTATGGTATGGATGAACCTTGAAAACATTATGCTAAATGAAAGAAGACAGTTAAAAAAAAAAAAAAAACCCACATATTGTAAGGCTCCATTTATGTGACATGTCTATAACAGGCAAATCCAAAGAGACAGAAAGTAGATTGATTACTGGTTTCCAGGGGCTGGGAGGAGGGAGGAATTGTAGTGACTGCTAATGGGTACTGGGTTTTATTTGGGGCTGAAATGAAATGAAAATGTTCTGAAATTAGATAGTGGTGATAGCAAGTCTGTGAATACACTAAAAACCACTTTAAAATACTTTAAAAGGGTGAATTTTGTGCTATGTGAATTATATATCAATAGAGCTGTTATTAAAAATAATAATCCCAAAGCCCCTCTCATAATGCTCAATAAATTATTGTTGATTAGTGACAATTTCCATTCTAAGAAAGTTACCCTACTAACATGAAAGGGAGGCCCCCCCAAAGTGCTTCTGGTCTAATAACACATGTGAAAAAGTCCTGAGACAAACATAGACAATGATAAAATATAACCATGTATATGATATAGAATTAGGCAACCTGGTTTCTATTCTTGGCTCTGCTGCTAACAGGCTGTGTGTCTGGGGGCAAGTCACTTAACCTCTCTGAGTTCCCTTTCAACAAGAAAACTTTCCAGTTCTAACTCTATGATTCTAAATGCTCAAGTCCACACTCCACGAAGCTGCCAACCGGATGACTATGTATTACTTCCTTACTGTGTGCCAGGAGTTGTGTTAGGCTCTGGAATACAGCAATGAGTGAAATGGGGCAGTCCCTGCCGTAAGGGTGTTTCCGTTCTGATGGGGGAGGCAGACACTAAACAACTCTACAATTCTTTAATTATAGCTGTGGTACTGCTCATGCGCCACGGAGAAGCACAGGATGCTAAGAGAACAAACTTGACCAAGTCTGGGGAATCAGGGAAAGGCTCTACTAAGGACGACATATTCAAGCTGGGGTCTAAAAGCCTTACCCAGGACCCTCTGAGCAATGAATGCTATTACCTGTCCCATCCCTGTGGCCCTTATCTTGACTACCTCATGAGATCTCCCACATTTTCTGTCTCACAGATCTCTTTCATTGCCCACCCCTCCTCATATCCCTCTAATAATTAAACAGCTAAGTTTTTGAGCATTTTCTTTGGTCCTGGTACTGCTGAGCACTTTAGAAGCATAATCTCATACCAAACTCTAAGGTAGGTGCTATTGGCATATTTATTTCACAGGGAAGGAAGTTTAGAGCAATTAAATGACATGCCCAGGATTACACACAGCCAGGAAGTGATGGAGCCAAGGTCTGACCTCAAAATTTGACTCCCAGGCCTGCTCTGCCCTGATCAGAGCTCCTGTTGCCTAAGGGACCATGTTTTCAATCATTTGATCCCTTTCTTGCCCTAGTCATAGCTCATGAGTCCAAGAGATGGGCTCCTGGTCCAAAGGTAGCCAGTCCAAGACCAAGAGAAGAGACGAACGAGGGCAAATTTCCCTCTCAGCCATTCCAACTGAAACCCAGAGGGAAGATGCCAGATAGGTACACGGAGAGTCAGGGCTGCAGAGGCCATTCTTATCTCAGCAAAGGAAAGCAGAGGCTGTTTGTGAGCAGAATGGAGGGAGAGGGAAGTGGCGGGGAGACTGACTGGTTCTCCCCGTGCCCTGGTGCTACCATGACCCAGCTCCACCCTACATTTCCATCTCCAAGGAACTGGCTATGTATGCTGCATGCAGTTCATGTGCTCGGACTGCGGTGAGATTCTGGACCTTGAAGTAAATAAAAATCAGCAGTGATAGCCAGTGCTGTTCTAAGAGCTTTACACATACCACTGAACTCCATGACATTGATACTATTATGATTCTCATTTTACACATGAGTGAACTGAGGCTCAGTGAACGTAAGTAACTTGCTTATTAAGTGGCAGAGCCAGGATTTGAATGCATGTAGCCTGGCTCCAGAGTCTGCCCTAACTATCCCTTTATTCAACCTCACTCAAGCAGGTTCCCTGCAAACGAACAAGCCAGATCGCAACATCACCATTTAGCTTTTCTCATGATTATGTCTCATCTCCCCAAGTAGAAGAGAAGCTCTTTCAGGGCAGGAACCACGCTCAGGTGATACCTGGGTACCATCTGGTATGAGAGCTCTGCAGACTTGCGCTGATATGGGTGCCCAAATGTTTTATTATATTACCTGGGCAGCTTGGAATCTGTATCATACGCAAAATCACTTTTGTTGCATTGTGAGCATGTGGAGTGACAGGCTGTGGCTACTTTCTTTCCCTCACTAGGGTTTACGTTACTAAGCGTTTCTTACCCTCCATATATTTGATACATTAGAACTCTATAAAGCCTTCAGTTGGTGGAGAGGTTGTGGAAGGCAGCATAAAAGTGTTGGAATCCATTACTGAAGAGTGGGGCTCTGAGCCACCTGACAGACCCCTCATCCAGGTCAAAAACTGCCAGAGAGACGTTACATGGCACCGGGCTTTATGTCATATGATGTCATTTACGATTTACGATTGTATGTGTGCAGGTATGAAGAGACAGCAGTGATGTAACCTGCAATAACTCTCCGGGTAGATGTGCCTCCAGGTGCAACACAAAGGACCGCGTTCCGCATGCGCATTTCATCCCAACACGCACGTGCACACGGGCAGTGACATGCAGCTCATGCAGGATGCTGCCCTCGCACGACTCTCGAATCGCCTGGCGCCTATTCCTGTTTTCCTTACAGCACCAGGTGGGTTTCTAAGTACCCGGGAGGTGCTCAGATGCTTGTTGATTTAACCTTTAAATGCCAGCAGAGCAAGGTAGAGGTGGGTTTGGTCAAGGAAAGCGTTCTGCAAGAAGTGGAGGATAAAGAAAAGAGCTGGGGGGGCTGGAGGGAGAGAAGAGGTGCCGAGCTGGGTGGGTAGAGAGGAGACACGCAGCGGGAGGCGGGGCAAGGGGGCAGGCGGGATGGGCTGTCCCTCCAGACTCTTCTCCAAGTCCCCCTTTAATGACTTCGAGTGAGTTAAGTCTCCCCAGCTGTAGCCCCCAAGACTTCCTGAAAGGCACTGCCTTGCGCTTCAGAATCTCCCCAGCATCTGACATGCTATGTGCTCGATAAAAGTCAGCTAAACAAGAGGACTGGGCACCGGAGCCTTGATCCCTCCCAAGGCGCCGACCTGCACCTTCGTCGTGGGCTCTGCTCACCAGGACTAGCCAGGAGAGAACTGGGCACAAACTGGCCTAGGGCTCTTTCTTCCTTGCTCTGCAGACCCTCGAGGGGCTCCCTGGATCCACCCCCCCCCCC
>NW_006785619.1:160996-165616 GCF_000442215.2 Lipotes vexillifer
GCTCTGCAGCCCCTCGAGGGGCTCCCTGGATCCCCCCCCCCCCCGCCCGCCCCAGCTCGTATCTGGAGACAGCACAAGGGGAAGATGGCGAACAGAGCTCTGACAGACAACAAAGCAGTTACTCTGACCCTGGCCAGCACCAACTGGCATTCTCCTTTTCCTTCTCTGGAAACCAAGGAATCATTTTAATGCAGGAGTAGGACTAACTGAGATTAGGTGAAAAATGAACGCTGTGACTATTTCCCAAGAGAAAAACGTGAAAGAGTTTATGCATCGATGTTTGAGGACTGGCTGGGATGGGGTGGCGGTGGGGATGATAGCTGAAGCTCAAGGACGGGGAGCCGTGAGCCACGGCTGCAGGACACGGGAAGGAGAAAAGGAGAAAACCCCAACTGCTCCCTCACAATTAGTGTGTGGGTACCTAGAAATGTAGAGGTGCGGTCTGGGGTCACGGTGGAATCAGGATGAAGGGGTGGACAGAAGGGGCAAAAGGAGGCCAGCCCCTCAGGTTTGGGGTCATTTCTTTCATTCATTCATTTATGGCTGTGTTGGGCCTTCGTTTGGGGTCACATTTCTATCTGTCTACCTATGTATCTATCTATCTATTTATCTATGGCTGCGCTGGGTCTTCGTTGCTGGATGCGGGCTTTCTCTAGTTGTGGCGAGCAGGGCTACTCTTCATTGCAGTGCGCGGGCTTCTCATTGCGGTGGCTTCTCCTGCTGCGGAGCACAGGCTCCAGGCGTGCAGGCTCTAGGTGCGCGGGCTTCAGTAGTTACAGTGCGTGGGCTCAGCAGCTGTGGCACACAGGCTCAGTAGTTGTGGCTCGCGGACTCTAGAGCGCAGGCTCAGTAGTTGTGGTACACAGGCTTAGTTGCTCCGCGGCGTGTGGGATCTTCCCGGACCAGGGTTTGAACCCGTGTCCCCTGCACTGTCAGGTGGATTCTTAACCACTGCACCACCAGGGAAGTCCCAGGGTCACATTTCTTGAAGTGGCCCAGAGATGACAGATCAAACCCTCAGCCCCAGGGCTGTTCCACCGATAACACCTCTTCCAACACGTGCATCCCCCTGTGCTGCTTCAGATCGTCCACCTCCAAGTGGGGAGAGACGTGTGTGATGTGTCTGCTCTGCACATAGATGAAATCCCCTGAGGGGTACAGGGGTTTTTGAAGTATTTAACAGATGCAAACTGTTATTATCAACATTTGCAGCATCTTTTTAAACTGCCTGCCAAAGACTGCCTTCTTAAACCTTGGGTTTACCTTCTAGGAGCTTATAAATCAGACACTAACACAGAGAATTAACATGCGGAGAAGAGTTACACATGCTAAACACCAGGGGTAAGGCTGCTTGTGAGGCAGCTGCAGGAGCAGCAGGTCGGATGGAAAATCTGTCCCCCGGTTTTTTTGCTGACCCATGAGTCTTAAAGTTACAAGACTTCTGGAAGGGCCCATCCATTAAGAATTCCAGGAGATTCTAGGAAGCTGCTGGAATGGTAGAAAGAACTAGAAAGACCTAGAACTCTAAAGCTTGGGAAGGGCTGAGAATCCTTGGGAAGGAGACAAGGGAAGGTCTGGTCTCTCCTGTGCTTCAGGCCCAGCAGTGATTATTCACTGGGATATGCCCTGGCAGGTCCTCCTGCTGAACCAGTGTGGTTCCCTAACCCGGGCAAGGTGCCATCCTACCCCAAATAGGGGAGCACTGCCAGGAGGCGGGTGCCAGTGCCAGGGTCGGGGGGATAGGAGGACAAGTGCTGGGGAGGGGGGCCACAGCCCCACCTCCTCCTATTGCCAAGCACACCAGGACTCCACAGAGGACCACAGACTCAGAGAAACCTGTGATACAGATGGGGGACGGGAAATAGAACCGCGAGGCCGCCACGAGGGAAAGAAAATGGGAACTTGTGGTCCACAGAGGGAACCAACGAGAGCCGGCAGAATGGAGTCCAGAGCCAAACCACCCTCTTGCCTGGAAGAACGGGGCTGCCAGAGCCTGTGGAGCCTCTATTTATCTAGTACTGAGACTAGGCTGGCTGGAGAGGCCCTCCCACCCTCCCTCCCTGAGGAAAACAATAGGCCTGTTTTCCTGAGCTCTTCCTGTGACCCAGCAGGCCCACACAAAGAGGAAGAGGGGGGGCAAAGGCAGGGCTGGTACCAAGGCACAGCCTGGGGGAGGGGGACCTTCAATCTGCTAGAAGCTCATCAGCAGCCTCAAAACCACCCGCCTCCCAAACACCAACCATCTAAGCAGTAAAACACTGACTGCCGTACAAATGCAGCTTTAAACCCCATCCCTTAGTCCCACTACCAACCAGATCACTAACCCTAAACCCCTTCTATCGGAGCCGCCACCAGAAAGAGGCAGACAGGTTTCCCCAGCAGCTCGAATCCCACAGAGATGCAGGCACACTCAGTGCTGGCAGAGGTTGGGGGGCGGGGTGGCGGCAGAGGGCGAGTGTTCTGGTGGAGGGTGGACACTGGATGTCCTTCAGTTAGCTGTGAGCAGCTATATAGAGGATGTGCGTGTATGTATGCACAGGAGAAGAAATATGGGAGGGTGTGTGTTTGGGAGAAAGAACGTGGGTTAAGAGGAGGCAAATGGGAATGAAAGTGTGGGCTGGGGGTAGGGGAGGGGCAGGAAAAGTTTCATCAGGTCACCTCTTCCTTCATCCCCAAGCAGAGAAAGCAGACACAGCCCCAAGGACCCAAGGGGTCCAGACGCCTGCCTCTGTCAACAGAAGGTGTCCCTCCGAGGCCTGAGTCAGCCTCCATCTACCCTCTGCCAACCCTGCCAACCCAGGGAGCGTGTGGTGTTACGCCCATTCCTACCCCAAGGGCTCAGTATGGAAAGCGGGCCCAAGGCCAAAGCATAAAGACAAATACTCCCGTGGGAAAAAGGAAGCCGGCAGGAGGATCGTCATGGCACCTCCTCACTGAGCCAACAAACTGGACGGGAGAGCTCGAAAGGAAGGTTAAAAACCTCCTCAATCCCCCACTGTCCGCAACATCCAGTAATAAACTGGACGGCCTTCAAAAAACTCCTTTTCCAGCTTTCATTACTCTCTAAAACTGACGCTCCACTCTGCTCTGGATAAGCCCACCCCTCACACTGCGGAAAGGAATTGCCTTCTTTTATTCTGGTTCCACACTGCGAAGTACTCGTCCTCTGTTTACCGGCAGATTGGAAGGATTTTGACTGGAAAGGAGCGCAGGAGGGGAGGAAATCAGGTATATGCCCTGCGAGTAGAGGGGCGGGAAAGGAACCAGGAGCGATACTTATGTGCTGGCAGAAGGGTAGTTTTTAAGTCACTCCTCCTGGGTCTCTACGCCAGGAGGACATATACGCGAACATGAATGAACACACACACGTGCGCGCGCGCGCACACGCACACGCACACACAGATACATGCAGAGGCGGAAGCAAGTCCAGACCCGACACAGACATAGACACAAATACCATGCTGATCAGAAACCAGTCAGCGCAGACAGGAGCCCTGCCTGAGCCGGGCTGCGAGCAGTTCCCCTCCACACCTCAATGCCCAGGTTCCCCACAGACACGGCTGCCCCAGACACAGGCCCTGGGCTGGGGGCTTTATCCAGACCAGAGGTCTTCATGGATGGAGAGGCCCACAGGAGGCGGGTAGCAGGGAGCTAGATGAAGGAGCAGAGGAGAGAAAGTCAGGCAGTAGGGGAGAGAGGGGAGGTGAAGAGGGGCCTAGAATTCAAGCAGCCTTGTGCTGGTTCTAAAATGGCTGCAAGCAAGGCAGGGGACAGATGGTCTCTTTCTGATGCTGAGCTGGAGAAGTGGGGAAAGGGAAAGGGAAAAAATTACCATTGCAGTCAGAAATTTAAAAATAAACCCAAAAACCTAAAAGATAAACAGCCTGCTTCTGAGGTTTCGCCTGCCTCCAGAACCTAAGGGAAAACAGAGAACTGCAGGCCTGGGGGGACAACCCCCAGCCTCAGGTCTGAAGACTGCTGGAGGTCATTCTAGCCATCCCCCTGCCCAGAGCCGGAAGATCTTGCAAAGTCTTCTAGGCAGCTGAGGTGGCATCTTCCCTTTACCTCTCTAATACTCACTTCTCAAATCTCAACTTTTGAAGGCCTTTGCGTTTAAAATGTTACAAGCTATCAGAGTTTGACCTTGGCTCTGCCACGAGAATCAGTCTCTAACCAGGAGAATCAAGTTCACCACCTCCCAGCTGCTGCCACTGCTGCCATCAGCCAATCACCTAGCTCTCCACAATCTACAGGTGCTTTCACAGTCATTATCTCATTTGTGCCTCTGACCTGTAGGGAAGCCAGGCAGGAATTACTACCCCATTTCACAGATGAGAAAACCAAGGCTCCAAGATGTTAAGTGTTTTCAAAGTGGAACCTGGTTAGTCTTCTGATGGCAAATCCAAGGAGGCATGGCACACACACCCCAGAGCTTTGTCCACTGGATTCCATTTGCTTTCTGTGGGCCAAAGAGGTTCTTCCTTGAGCTCAGATCTGACTGCCTTACAGCTGATGATCCCAGGGATGGTTAATCTGGAACCCTGCCCGTTCCCATCCTGAGGTCATTCGTTCCTTGCTGGTGTGGGGAGGAGGCAGAGAAGCAGGAAAGCACTCTACCAG
>NW_006785619.1:165626-181965 GCF_000442215.2 Lipotes vexillifer
TACTGGATTTCTCTCGGTTCTTCTAATACCCCTTGCCCCTTCTCACCTCTGGGTCTCTGCACGTGCTGTCCACCCTTCCAAGGGCATCTCTCCCCTCCCCTTTACCTGCATGCCCCATGCCCATCCTTCCAGACCTCAACACAGACATCACCTCCTCCAGGAAGTTTCCCTGACTATCCTGCTCCCACAGTACTCTGTACGGCCCCTTTCATGGCACCAATTACATTTTTGTGATTGATTCTTTAATTGTCCATCTTCTGCAAGACTAAGCCTTAGAGGTCAAGGCCACATTCAATACCCTTCTGTTGAATGAATAAACATAGAAACAAAAGGAAGTTGGTGTTATCTGGAAGAACCATCCCCTTTCCCTCCTGCAATGGTTTCTAACACTAGGTTTTGGGTTTATCTCCATTTTTCCAAAATAATCCATAAATATTCACTTAAAAGCAATGTACTAGGGCAGCTACTATAAGTGAATCCTTGGTAAACATGTATTACTAGAAAGTGGACTTTCTTAAGGCACAAACTCCTATATAGCTGGCTAAACCCAAATGAAAACATTAATAAGGACCCAAAGACCGCAGGAGGCAACAGGACAAGAAGAGGTAAAGGGGAAGGTTCCTGAAGGAGAAAAGAGCGAAGCATCTTGGAAAGGAGAAAGAAATGGGCAGAGGCTGGGTTAGGTGAAGGGCAGAAGAAAGATGCATCTTAGACAACTTAAAAGAAGGTGCAAAAGTATAAGAGGGGGCTTCCCTGGTGGCGCAGTGGTTGGGAGTCCGCCTGCCGATGCGGGGAACGCGGGTTCGTGCCCCGGTCCGGGAAGATCCGTGCGTCCGGAGCCTGTGCTCCACAACGGGAGAGGCCACAACAGTGAGAGGCCCACATACCGCAAAAAAAAAAAAAAAAAAAAAAAAAGTATAAGAGGATAACTCGGGGAAATATTTTCTCAGCTGAAGCAGAAAGGCAGCCAGGAGTCTAGTAATATAGAATGACAGGGAATGGTTAGTGTTTGTATCTCACTAAGAATCAGAAGGCCTGGGCACTGGTTCTGATTCTTTCATGTAATGGAGGCAAATCAGCAAATCACTTAAGCTCCCAGAGCCTCTTTTCCTTACCTACCCAACCCCATCCCACAAGAGTTCATGGATGTAAAAACATTTTGATATCCACAAAGTGCTACAAATTTGCACAGTCATTATGAAGAGACTTGCCTCCCATAGAGCAAGAAAAACACTGTCAAAAGGTGATTTACCAAGACTGTTGGTGTTACTGGGATTTCGAGTGAAAAGTGGCAGCTCAGGAGAAAAGACACAAGATGAAAAAGTAGAATTGTGAGGAGGGCAGGTGAGAGAGAAGGGAGAAAAAAAAGAATGGTGGCCTTGGAGGTAGGGCTGGAAGGGGTGGGGGGAGGGGTGGTCCCTGGGAAGCAGATGCTGGGGCGAGAAAGGGCAGAGCCTGGAAGCAGGAGGAGGCTGGAAGGGGGAGATGTCAAGCCCATTCAGGCTGGCAGACACCAAGCTCACGGAGGAGGACAACAATAATCACGGGCTGGATAATAATAAGGCTTCTCACTGCTGGTTTTCCACTGCAGCACAAACAAACCATTATACCTCATGGCCAACAGCCTCCTGCGGGAGCCAGGTGTCCCCAAATGCGAGGCAGGAGGCTGGAGAGGCTTCATGACCGAGAAAGCCTGTGACTTGTCTAACCCCTGTGTGGCTTCTATCTAATTCCAGATGGGCGACCAACCAGATCCCATGAGAGAGGACTTAGGAAGGAAGGCTCTGACAGGGGACTGTGAAAAGACACCTTGGAAGGAAGGGTGGAGGGAGCAAAGCTGAGTCAGTGGGGAGAAGAGCAGGTGGAGGGTGGGGCCCATGGGGAGG
Source organism: Lipotes vexillifer (assembly GCF_000442215.2). NCBI lineage: Eukaryota > Metazoa > Chordata > Mammalia > Artiodactyla > Lipotidae > Lipotes > Lipotes vexillifer. The sequence continues at coordinate 167,513 of NW_006785619.1, forward strand.
GGGAGGAAGGACTAGTCATCTGCATCACAGACTTAGAAACGGTTACTCTCCAAAGGGTGGAGGCCAGCCACTCTCCGGCCCCACCATGGGTCAACTCAGAATAAATTACAGCCCAAAGGATATAGGTGAGACAGAAGGAGGAATTTCCTGACCAGCAGGACGGAGCAAACATGCTCACCCAACTTTTCACCAGGCCCGTCTCGCCTCTTTTTTTCTAAGAAACCTTCCCTGGCTGCATTCATGCCAACTTTAGGGCCCCGTGACCAGTTCATGCATTCATTCAACAAACATCAAGTGCCTGACAGATACTAGAATGTGGCAATGAACAAAACAGAGATGGACCCCTCCTTCGTGGAGCTTACAGGAAGCAGACATTAAAGACGCAATTACACAACTACATAAACTCAACTGTGATAGGCTATAAGAAAAAGTACAGGGCACTATTAGAAAGATTAAAGGGAGGTCATGATAGGGGTTGGGGTGTGGGGGGGCAGTAAAGGGCTGCTGGGGAAGTGCTATTTATTCTGAGACCAAAAAGACAAGTCGGAGTTAACCGAGCAAAGGTCAGGGGTGGGGAAGGCCCAAGGTCCTGAAGCAGAAAGAGCCTTTAGTCTCCAGGCAAGGCCAGTGAGGATCCTAGTGGCTAGGCGCCCAGCCTGAATCTGTGCCTTTCCATAAAGCACTTTACACATTTTTGTGCGAAAGTCCTGTCTCTCACATCTGAGCAAAGCCATGTATCCCCGTCAGAATGTCCCGAAGGGTGAGGTGCAGGTTTCCCCATTCTGGCTGACTGCTTCCTCTGGGTGGGCCCAGAGCTTCTACACAAAAGGGCATGCAGGGCCAGAGGCACTGCTCAGCCACTGCTGGAATTCCTGACTCAGGGGGCAGGACAAACAGGAGTTTCAAGTTCAGATATTAGATTTTGAAGTTGCTCTTTCTTCCAATGAAGCTGGAAGATGGTAGAAAACTCTAGGGTAGGGAAGGGGAAGCCAGGCCCACACCTGGGGACTTAGTGACTCACCCACCCACAGCCGCTAAGATTGCACTCAATACACTGGGTGGTTTTCTCTTTCCCAAATGAAATGTGAAGGAGGAGAGGAATGTTACCAGAACCTTTCTGGGCACTTTCACAAGAGAAATCACGTGGCTACCACCTATCTAATGAGCAGTTACCAAGCTAAGCACTTTACTTACACTTTTATTTAACCCTGAAACAGCCCTGTTAGGTGGGTCCTGTTACCCTCATTTGACGAATGGCGAAAATGAGGCATGGGGGTAGTTATGACCTTGCCAGGGGTCACACAGTAGGTGACAGATCTGGGATTAGGATTCACATCTGTCTCCAGTGTCTATGCTTTTGGGGGTGAGTGATGATGGGGAAGGCCTCACTATACCAGGTCCCTCCCTATCTTCAAAGACCAAGTAAAAATGCCCTCTTTCCAGGTCAGTCCTCACTTGGTCTGCCTGCTCTTCCCTCGGCACTAACAGACTCAGGAAAGTCTAAGGAGTGCACGCACATATACTGAAGTTCATACTTCAAGTGGTCCTTCAGACCTTTTTCTGAACCTTCCCTTTATTTTGTGTTCTTCCTGGATGCCCAGTCCCACGTCCACACCCCAACTTCGCCCCACCCTGAGCTCTCTCCACAGTAGGTGCTTGTGTTTCCCAGACCAGCTGGGAGACACCACGCTCAGTTATCCCACCCTGACTGACCCCTCCCCCAGTATTGTTCCTCTCAACTCTGCCTTTGCCCAACTTCACACACATAAGTGCACATTTCCTTACATATACTACACTGCAAAGCACACATCTGATCCATTCATGTGTTTAAGTCAAGAGAGAACAAACAGGCCACCCCCCACACAGTAGGCAGGCAAAGATATTTAGGAAGGAAGAGAGGAAAGAAAGGAGGAGGGGACTCTTGGATCTGGGGGAGCTTAAGGATTATCTGGTCCAGTAGTTCTCAAAGGCAATCTGCATCAGATCACCTGGGAAAACACACATACCAGGGCCCCGCCCTGGATGGACTAAATCACCTCCGGAGGGCAGGGCCTGGGTTAAAAAAAGGCTACCCAGGTGATTCTGACTGAGCCTCTGATTAAGAGCCACTGTTCTCATCCCCTTGTTTTGCAAGTAAGGAAACCAAGTCCCAGAGAGATGACATGCATCCTGTAAACTAGAGGGAACTGAAACAGGAACCATGTGTCCCAGCTCCTAATTCCACACTGGCTCTATGCATCACGTTGCCTCAACTCCAACAGCCCCTGTGTCAGCAGGCCTCCATCAGGGAGCTCTCTGGAGACGTCAATATCACCCTGAGCAGGTTACAAGGCCAGGGCAGGGGATCTGGGCAGCAGCAGGGGCATTAATCATTGACTTGTGAAACACACCTCATCTGCACGGAATGCACCTTGGACTCCAGGCTGACCAAACACACACGAGCCCTTCGTTTCTGGTGGGGCCTGGACACTGCCGCAGAGCAGTATGAGTATTGGAAGTCAGATGTAACTAGCTCTGGGACCCTGGCCTGCTGCTGGCACCTTTAGAAATGTAAGATGGTCTATGGATGCTCTGCTTTAAACACAGGCACTTAAACCACTTTTTGCTTTTATTTATGGTGGTGATGATAACCATGCCCACAGGCAGGCACGATGCCAGACTGCGGGATAACAACTGGGGAAGGCCATGCTTCCATGAGTCAGGGAGTGGGACGTTCCTTCATTCACGCTTTGAGTACCAGGGGTGGGTGAACCAGGCTCAGCCCAAGAAAAACAATCAACCCCAATTCACACCTGGCTCAATCTAAGAAATAAATAGGCTTTAGTGAGAGGGACTGAGGTGAGAAGGGCCACTGGGCAGACCCTGGAAGGTGATGCTGAATACATGTAGCTTCCTCTCAGCTTGTACACAGAAAACAGAAAAGACTATGAGTCCTCAGAACCTGGGATCCGACTCGACGACAAGTGATCTAGGGAAACAGCCCTGAACAGGGGACCCTAAGTTGCCACCCCCAACCTACTGGCTAGAGGCCCCTGTGGCCTGGATCTTGACCTATTAGGCCTCTCTATGACACAGGGCTCTCCTGCCCTCCTCTCTTCCTGGGTGACTCGAGTGCCAAGCGTGTCTCTCCTTCCTTTTTCCTTCTTTCCCCATGAAGTCTGATGAGAAACTATAAATCGTGTGGACAAAGTGAGGAGGCCGGACAGGCCACTGAATTGGTCACCTCTATTCTAAGAAATCCAACTCAATTCTAGGTCATGCTTTGGGTCTGTCCAGGGGTGCGGACACCACAGAGGGATACAGCCTGACCCGGCTCCAAACTGTGCAGGCCTGGAGGCCCAGGAGGGTGACATCAAAGGGGCCTCAAAGGCTGCCCATGATTTCCCCAAGACATCTTTAGCAGCTAACCACCCCTTCCTCCTGTAAGAATCTAGGCCTTTTCTGTGGCCCATCATTCCACAGGAAAGAAGCTCCTGAGCTCATACTGCCTGATATTAAAAACCTACCCTCCCTTTACTTGATGTCACCCATATATGAGCTTTCAGTTACTAATGATACATGAATACGTGATGTTGAATAAAGCCTCCAGCCAAAGTTGCACCGCTGGCCACCCCTCGGGGAAGGTGGAACACAGGAAGGACAGAGATACTCTACCGGGTCCAAGGTACTCATCTAAGGATGGTTTTCTTCTACTTCCAGGGAGACGCCCAGTTAACACATGAACCCCTCACACACAAACACATAAATGTTGTTACCTTTTATTATCTTCATGCCCTACATGGTCTTCTTTCCACCTTCCTATAGCAGCTGCCCACCAGACCCCCAGCGTGAGAAGTAAGAGCTGAGAACAAGCAAGATGATGAATATAAGTACAAGAGAACCAGAAGGCAAATGATAGCTGGGAGATGGCAAAAGGAGCTGAATATGGAAGAGAAACCCTCAACTTCTCTTTCTGCTGCCTAATTCTTTTGTGATGCCATGTAGCCATCTCATTTACAATCCCTCTCAGAGATGACAGCCTTGCACTGGAACCAGGAGGGAGGGGGGTGTCCTGAGTTGACTGATGACACATGGACTTCTGAAACAGGCCACCTCACCTGACTCAACAAACAGTAAGCAACTGCTATGTCAGCCCTCTGCTCAGCTCTGCACACACAGAAAGGGAGGAGACACAGAATGGTGGTTGCCAGGGGCTGGGGGAGGGGAATGGGGAGTTCATGTTTAATGGGGACAGAATTTCAGTTGGGGAAGATGAAAAAGTTCTGGAGAGGGATGGCGGTGATGTTTGCACAACAATGCGAATGTACTTAATGCCACTGAAGTGTAAAATGGCTTAAATGGGGGCTTAAAAATGGCTAAAATGGGGGCTTCCCTGGTGGCGCAGTGGTTAAGAATCCACCTGCCAATGCAGCGGACACAGGTTCGAGCCCTGGTCCGGGAAGATCCCACATACCGCGGAGCAACTAAGCCCATGCGCCACAACTACTAAGCCCACAGTGCCACAACTACTGAAGCCCACGTGCCTAGAGCCCGTGCTCTGCAACAAGGGAAGCCACCACAATGAGAAGCCTGCGCACCGCAACAGAGTAGCCCCTGCTCGCCGCAACTAGAGAAAGCCCGCCCACAGCAACGAAGACCCAACACAGCCAAAAAAAAAGGCTAAAATGGTAAATTTTATGTTATGTATATTTAACTACAATTTAAAAAAAATTTTTTTAAGGTGGGAGGGATGAGATAGTCTTCCTCTCCTCCCTCTGAAGAACAGGCCTTCGGAATCATTAACTCTTTCCTCCAGAATAAATCTAAATTCTTGTGCATGCTTTCCCCTCCTATCATCAGAGTACTGTGCTCGGCAGCCTGACATCTAGAAATCTCTACCAGTTCTGGGCACAGGCCCCATGGAGCTTTGTGTTCCCAGCAGGTGCCCACCAACGCCAACCCACCAGCAGTTCACAAAGGCTCAGGCTAAAGTCATTTACTTAAAAAAAAAAAAAAAAAAAAAAAAAAAAAAAAAAAAAAGTTTTTTAAAGTCACTTAATCCATCAATCAAGTCACTCCCTCTTCTCAAAAAATGCACCCATGTGATTAAAACCTGTCCTCTACCAAGATGCAGATCTAGACCATGTGCTCTTGCAGGTGGTAACCACTTCCCATACAGGCTGCCTCCAATCCATGAAACAGGCCATGTTCCTAAGTCTCCTGATACCTCACCACAGAAACTTTACGGACAGTGTTATATTATCCCAAGTGAGCCCACAAAGCCTGTTTCCCACAGGCCACACATTCATGATTAAAGCCAGTTGAACACAATACTGCTCCAGGTACATAGTCCAGAATGTCAGCTGCAGGGTGCCCTCCCCTCAACACACACCCACAGACACAGACACCTGCCACCTGGGCGCAGGCCTCCACCAGCACAGGGGCACACAGGCTCAGGTTCTGGGTTGAGTCTGAACCCGAGTCTTTTTTTTCTTTTTTTCTTTTTTTACTTTTTTTGGGCATGCCACTCTGTATGTGGGATCTTAGTTCTCCGACCAGGGATCGAACCCTGGATCGAACCCTGCATTGGAAGCGTGGAGTCTTAACCACTGGACCACCAGGGAAGTCCCTGAACCCGAGTCTAAATCTGAAATCTGCCGCTTACTGGCTGTCCAACCTTAGGCACGTTATTTAACTTCCAAGTTCTGTAAGCCTTGGTCTTGTCACCTTGAAAATGAATAAAATATCCCACTTCAAAGGGTTATTGTGAGGGATAATGAGATTACATAAGGAGGGAACATACTGCATAGTAAGTATTCATTATTATTCCTATTCCACCCCAGAACCCCTTCTGAAATGAATCCACATTAAAATACAAATGACTTGTATCAGAGCAATTTTTGTTCTGAACCGAAGAGAGAGAGAAAAAGAGGGCTTCCTAGAGGTCTGGAGGGATAAAGGAACCGGCAAACTTCTGAACCACAGGCTGCCTGTCCCCGCCAACCCTGCTTTGTGGGGTTGAAGGCAGTTTCCACGGTGAAGAAGGACCCTGTGAAGGTTAGAGGGACTTTCTCCAACTTCACCGAACCTTAGCTAGACCAGACCAAGAGCCCATCCAGTCCTGCCCTCCTAAGTTGGATTCAGATAGTGAGAAGTGATGGTGGCTCTGCTGCACAGCTGCATCAGTGCATCCCCACCAGCCACTCTACCCCCAGCCACTCACCCACCCCCAAAGCTCTGCTCTTCTCCAAAGGATACTAGGCAAGTGGTCTTCCCTCTAGTTACTCCCTGCAATTTGAGCAACGACACTCACTCAGCACACCTCTGTCTTCAAGGGGCCAATCGCAGGATGCAAAGACACGAGAGAAGAGATAGCTACGCCAACCTCCACTCTCACACTGTGACCACACACCTACCTCTGCCTCCCCTCCCGCTGCTCAGGCTTTTGGGTGCCCCTGCCCAGTTGTTTTGTTTTGTTTTAATTGAAGTATAGATGATTTACAACATGATATCAATTTCTGGTGTTCGGTACAGTGATCCAATTATATACATATATATTTTTCAGATTATTTTCTGTTATGGGTTATTACAAGATATTGGATCTGTCTGAATCTTTTCTTGAAGACTCTTTGGTGAACATGCAGAACTGAAGACCAAGTACGACCTGCTTTCAACCACTTTCTTACAAATGTGCCTTGAAAGAGAGAGTGGGTAGGTGGTGAAGAGAGAACGTGAAAATCTTCCTTGCAGTCTGGCTCTGGAGCCTCTGCCCAGGTTACCTCCAGAGGTGTTCGGGCAGACAAATAAAAGCTGTGAGGAGAGATATGTGCCATGCACACAAGTAATTTACAGCCTACATTCCTCTCTCCACCCAGCAAGAAGGAAAGGAGGGGACTTAGGACCTACTTCTGACTTCATGGAAGAAAACATGTCCAGTCCTTCACCTGACCTTTCCCACATCCATAACAAGTTCACAAGAGGCGTACTGGCAATGTGGGTGGAAAAACAATTCTTCAATGTGCTGTCCAGTCGTGGCAGGGTGGTTAACATCCGTGATCCCCACATACTAAATGCTGTTAGTGCTTCCCAGACAAAGTGACAATGAAACCTCCCTCCCCAACATTTCCAAACACCCCCAGGAGGTCAGTGCCGCCCTAGTTGAGAAGCACTGAGTAAGGACCTGTACTGTTTTGTGTCACACGGTGCCCAGCACATACAAGGCACTCCCGTGGGAAAGTCACAAGAATACTTAGCTCCAGGGACTTCCCTGGAGGTCCAGTGGTTAAGACTCCATGCTTCCACTGCGGGAATCTTAACCCTGGTCAGGGAAGGGTTTGATCCCTGGTCAGGGAACTAAGATCCTGCATGCTGCACAGTGTGGCCAAAAAACTAAAACAAAAAAAAACACAAAAAAACTTAATTCCATATCTCTACCCAGCAAGTAATTACTGAACCCCTACTGTGCGCTCAGCATTTTTGTAGGCACTGTGAACATCAACAGGAAGTATGGATCATGGCTCCTGTATGTAAGGAGGTGACAGGGAACACATGACCATGAAATATTCAAGATGGGTAACATACACTCAAATGCTAAATTACAAGGTCCATGAAAAAGTGGAGAAGGTGACCAGCGAGGGCTGGCTCGGTCAGGGGAGGCTTCGTGGGAAAAGTGGAAGTTGAGGTGGCTTGAAGGAGGTGGAATTTTCTTCACACAGCCCTGCTGACTCTCAATCTGTCCCTGCAAGGACCGCTGTTCATAGAAAACCCCTCAAGCCTGTGGTTTCAGGAGCAATTCAGCAAGCCCAGCCCTTCAGATCCTGTCCTCGGATGATTTCTGGTGGAAGAGGGTGTGAGAAGTTTCCCCTTCTCTCTCAGAAGACCTGCTGCTATCAGGCCTGCTTTCAGGAGGCCCTTCTCATCCTAAAGGCAGAGCAGAGGTGCATTCACTGCCACATGCACTGACTGAGTCAACAGACTCTGAGTGGTTGGGATGCTTCACTTGTCACCCAGCCGGCAGCGTAAGACTCTCCTGCCCTGGGGACACGCACTTGCCTCCTCAGTCAAAGGACTTCTTGCCTGCTCCCTTACCAACCTTCAACCTTCCTCTCAGGCAAAGAGTCTCCACGTCCTCCACTCATCCCTCTCTCCATGGGGTGTGCCACCAAACGCTTCCCACAGCCCACCCCGCCCCCCTGACATTTCAGCTGCTCCTGGAGGCTGGCTCCTCCAAGAGGCCCAAGACTGTGGTTCTCCAGCCCTGTTTCATTTCAAACGTGTAAAATCAGCAACACTCCCCCTACACACCTCACTCATCCTTGACTTGTACCACAATGTTAAACTGAGAGTTACACACACACACACACACACACACAATGTATGTGTGTGTATATACATATATGTCCCACAACCAAAAAAGCTAAGCCAAGGATGGGCCTACTTGTGCTTATTCCTGTGAGACTTACCGACCTTCCAACCCTGGACGCTTGGGCTAGTAACATCGATTCAAATACACATACACACACACACGTGAGGAGATGAAAATGTTAAGTAGCTTGACGGTAGTTATCGTTTCACTATGTCTGTGTCTATCAAAACATGTGGTACACCTTAAATACACACAATTTTTATTAAAGATACAGCATAAAACATCTAGCGGTATACCCTTCTCCCTCATACACCTACTTTGGCCAATCGGCACACCCACGCACCCTCTGCAGAGCAACATGCAAGTCCGCACAGACCCAGTACTCAGAGACACTCCTCCCAATAAATAAAAATGACAGTTATATGCCCTTTCCATATAATACCCTTACCCTTTGAAACAAACTTTTTTTTTTTCCCCTCCCATAGGAAGGCTCAGAAGAAATCCTTTTGGAAATTAAGCCTGGAGTTTCTACTGCATCCTCAGACCCCTGGCCCTTGGTTGCTGACCAAATGCTCCACCCTAAGAATGGTCCTGATCCAAGGTCTCCCAATTCTGGCCGTCGCCAAATTCTACCTGCTGGTTCACCTCTATCTACTCTTTCTGTGGCAATGCTAGCTTGGTTTTTCAACGTGTGATTTGTCTCTCTCTCAATCTACCAACCAAATATTTGTCTTGCAAAAAGTAAAAACAATTATTTTATGGGCTCTCACGGCATGCCAAAGTTTTCTGCTACAGTCCTTATCATGACTTGCAATTTTATGTATATGTAATTATATATATATAATTATTTTATTAATATCTCTCCCCACAACTAGGCTGTAGGAAAACCATGTCTATCTTGTGTGTCACTGTATCCTCTGTGCCTAGTTCTAGCTCTTTCCTCAAGCAGAACAGGAAATCCTACCCACCATTAGCAAGCACATCCTCGGCTGTCTGGCCACTGGGCAATATCTCTAGGGGCTCCTTGGATCACCACAATTCCATCCCTGTCTTCTCTCCTCCCTCTGCCATTCCCTACCCTTATTAAGAACAGAAAGCCTCAAACACCTTTTCAACTACCCTCTGGAGGAGCTTCCCATAGATGGAAGAATCCCAGACTCAAGTCAAGAACTGGTTGGTTAGGAGAAGAGCAGGAAGAACGTGAGAGACGAGAGAATGAACATGCGCTTCTACTAAGTCATGTTCTTGTATCTTCCTACATTCTGTGGGCATTCAAGAAATGCTTTGAGAGTTGACTTGTTAACCTGATCACTTTTTGTTCAATTTCTTCAACCTACTAAAGAAAAAACTGAGGGAGCTGTGGGTGTAAAGTGAGTGCTGGGGGAGGGGAAAAGACTGCATATCAGATTTCAAGATGACTGACCACAGGACAACAGAAAATGAGTATAATTCACAGCAACCAGATTTAACAAAAACTTCCTGACCCTGAGGGTTCTAAGATAATGAGGAAGGCAATAACAGTTAAAAAAAAAAAAAGGGGGGGGGGGGCCTCAGCTTGCAAAGGGATTGCTTAGAGGGATGCTTCCAGAGGTCTGATTAAATAGCTCAGAATAGTATGAGCACACTATTACATACTCCCTGTAGTATCTAGAACCTGATTCTCAATAAAACAGACCAACAATGCTTGGTGACTGACTGATGCAGGAAACGATATTAGTCATAGCTTTCTCTGGTACAACTTTGGACACAGAAAGATTCGTCTGGCAGACTCTCAGATGGCTTCTGGAGATGTTCTGCAGCCCCAGAACTGTTTTATGTTCCTGGATTGAGAGGTCACTGCATTCCTTATTTATAGACCAATGCCAAAGTATAAGCTTGTAAAGAGCGGGTGCACACTTCCTGCTATCTTGTCCCCAGGATGACAAGCAGGGACACTCAACATACCCAAACTGTGTGAGTTACCCCCTTTTAGGCACACAGTTCGGAGTTGAAAGGAATGGAGGCCATATCTGAAATCAGGATTCTACACAGCATAGTCTTAAGTGAGCTCCTAGGATAAGCCTGAGGGGGTGGGCCAGCCCGCTCTCTTGCTGACCTTCTTACTGTTCTCTTAACTGTGAAAACCTCACTTCTTCAAAGACCCTCCCCTCCGTGTGTTACAAAGGGCCATGGCTCTGTCCTAACCCGCAGCATAAAGGGTGGCAACGCCTCTTCCCTCGTTTGGGGGATGGCTGAACACCCAGTTCCAGCAAAGTTCTCCGCAACCTTCCTTCCATCCTCTTGCCAAAGCAGCTTTTCACTTCACTCCAAGTGCCACTAGCTCCGCAAACAGCCCCACTCCCATCTGCGGTTCTCTAGGAAAGAAGTTCCCAGTCAATGCCATTGCTTCTGCTGCAGGAGGTCAGTCTCCCCATCCCCTGCCTGAGGCATCTGTCGTCAACATTTGGACAGCAAGCACATCAGAGTGCAGCAGCTGCTCAGCAGCCTAGAAGTACATGCCCAGAACTGCCAGCTTTCTGAGTGGTGCTGGCTCCACAGCCTCGTGAAGAAAAAAGGAAGGGGAAGCGACTCCTCCAAAGAACAGACACAACAACATAAGATCATTGGAGAAAGAACATCTCTGTCAGCACTACTACCCGGCAACAAGTCCCTCCTGACTGCACGTCGTGGTATTATTTCAATACAGCCACACTGCGCACAGCTCCATGGTTCCAAGGACACTGCAGTCTAAAACCTCCAGCTGGCTGGACAGTAAAGAGAGGCTGCTTGGTTTATGAAGTGGGTCAACCCAAAAGAGCAATGCAAAAGGAGAGAGGTCAGCCCGGGGTCTGCTCCCTCCTTGTCCCGTCCTCTTCCACTGATACGTATCCTTTGTGAGAAGCCAAGAGTTCCAAGTCAGAAGATTCTCCTGGAATATAACCAAGCCTGGACACAGAGAAGGTCTGACAAAAGAGGCCCGCTTTTTCTCTTGGAAGGTCCTAACTTTACTTCAAGGACGTCGCTCCGATGGAGGCTTCCAGAACTCTTATTTACCACAAGGTCTGATTCCAAAAACAATCCAGAAAAGGTATATTCTTAATTATGTGTATACAGATGTCAAGAGAAAGCCTAACAAGCATGACACTTACTGAATGCTTTCTGTAAGCAAGACTGTGCTAAGAGCTTTCACTTGTTATGATACGCGTTTATTCAACGAACAGTTGAGCCCCCACTATGTTCAAAACACTGTTACAGGCACTGGGGATGCAAAAATGAACAGAACAGTCAAAATCCTAACTTGCACTGAACTTATATTTTAGTCGGGGTTGATATATATAAATATATGTCAGCTGGCGATAAACACTATGAAATAAAACAAAGCAGGCTAAGGGATGCTATATAAAAATTTATATGAAAACGAAGCAGGGGAGGAAGTGCTATTTTAGATACACTTGCGCTGGAAGCCTTCTCTGATTGTCATCTGATAACAATTAACAGTAAGGGTGAGGGCTTCCCTGGTGGCGCAGTGGTTAAGAATCCGCCTGCCAATGCAGGGGACACGGGTTCAAGCCCTGGTCCGGGAAGATCCCACATGCCGCGGAGCCACTAAGCCCGTGTGCCACAACTACTGAGCCTGCGTGCCACAACTACTGAAGCCCATGTGCCTAGAGCCTGTGCTCCGCGACAAAGAGAAGCCACCACAATGAGAAGCCCGTGCACTGCAAAGAGCAGCCCCCGCTCGTCACAACTAGAGAAAGCCTGCGCGCTGCAACAAAGACCCATGCAGCCAAAAAAACAAAACAACAACAACAACAAAAAAAACAGTAAGGGCAATCATATAGTCACGATGTGCCAGGAGCTGAACTAAGTACTTAATATGCAGTATTCCACTTAATCCTCAGCAACTCTGAGTTCAGTACCATCACCACTCTATACAGATGGGCAAATGGAGCCTTAGAGAGGTAAGGCTCTTTGCAGACTCTGCAGCAAACTAGGGAAGAAGGCGGAGAAAGGCCAAGGTTACACAGTAAGTGAGAAAGCAGGGACTTGAACTCAGGAACACAACCCCATGCTACTGGGCTGGTGGATAAACAGAGCCTCAGAGAGGTCAAGCGTGCCTGTGGTCACAGTGTGGTAGGTCGTCTGCTCCCTCCTTGTCCCGTCCTCTTCCACTGATACGTATCCTTTGTGAGAAGCCAAGAGTTCCAAGTCAGAAGATTCTCCTGGAATATAACCAAGCCTGGACACAGAGAAGGTCTGACAAAAGAGGCCCGCTTTTTCTCTTGGAAGGTCCTAACTTTACTTCAAGGACGTCGCTCCGATGGAGGCTTCCAGAACTCTTATTTACCACAAGGTCTGATTCCAAAAACAATCCAGAAAAGGTATATTCTTAATTATGTGTATACAGATGTCAAGAGAAAGCCTAACAAGCATGACACTTACTGAATGCTTTCTGTAAGCAAGACTGTGCTAAGAGCTTTCACTTGTTATGATACGCGTTTATTCAACGAACAGTTGAGCCCCCACTATGTTCAAAACACTGTTACAGGCACTGGGGATGCAAAAATGAACAGAACAGTCAAAATCCTAACTTGCACTGAACTTATATTTTAGTCGGGGTTGATATATATAAATATATGTCAGCTGGCGATAAACACTATGAAATAAAACAAAGCAGGCTAAGGGATGCTATATAAAAATTTATATGAAAACGAAGCAGGGGAGGAAGTGCTATTTTAGATACACTTGCGCTGGAAGCCTTCTCTGATTGTCATCTGATAACAATTAACAGTAAGGGTGAGGGCTTCCCTGGTGGCGCAGTGGTTAAGAATCCGCCTGCCAATGCAGGGGACACGGGTTCAAGCCCTGGTCCGGGAAGATCCCACATGCCGCGGAGCCACTAAGCCCGTGTGCCACAACTACTGAGCCTGCGTGCCACAACTACTGAAGCCCATGTGCCTAGAGCCTGTGCTCCGCGACAAAGAGAAGCCACCACAATGAGAAGCCCGTGCACTGCAAAGAGCAGCCCCCGCTCGTCACAACTAGAGAAAGCCTGCGCGCTGCAACAAAGACCCATGCAGCCAAAAAAACAAAACAACAACAACAACAAAAAAAACAGTAAGGGCAATCATATAGTCACGATGTGCCAGGAGCTGAACTAAGTACTTAATATGCAGTATTCCACTTAATCCTCAGCAACTCTGAGTTCAGTACCATCACCACTCTATACAGATGGGCAAATGGAGCCTTAGAGAGGTAAGGCTCTTTGCAGACTCTGCAGCAAACTAGGGAAGAAGGCGGAGAAAGGCCAAGGTTACACAGTAAGTGAGAAAGCAGGGACTTGAACTCAGGAACACAACCCCATGCTACTGGGCTGGTGGATAAACAGAGCCTCAGAGAGGTCAAGCGTGCCTGTGGTCACAGTGTGGTAGGTCCACCCGCCTCTCCACACATGGCTAAGAGATTGTGCAATTCAATCTTCCCTAATATCAGACTATTACTCTCATCACCAGCTGGAAACCAAGCCCTATGTTGAAATAAGAGGAGAAACACAACTTGGGCTCTTTGACGCCGCCTAATAAATGCTGAATATGTTCCTCTCCCATCCCCTCCCCAGGCCCCCAACACAAGATGATGTGGTACAGGGAAACACGCTTTTCTGCTAATTCTCCAGCTTGCCATTTCTCACTGGAAAACAGACAGAAACAGAACAAGAGATGACTGAGAGAGCTTCTCAACAGTGCCACAGGGGCTCTCGGAGGTGGGGTGGAGGGGACAGGCTCTGAGCAAAGGCCAGCAGCAAGGAGAAAGCAGGCCTTCTGCAGCCCCATTTCAAAGAAAGCACTCCCTCCAGCCCTGGAGTACTGGCGTGGTAGTGGGGGAAGGGCAATGCTTTCTTAAGCATCATGAGGCAGGAAAGACATACATACTGGGAGCAGGTCACAGGGCTCTCTTGAAGAAGGGAGAGGAGAATAAAGCAGGAGGCGATTGAGGAAAGAGGCTAACATTGCTTCAAGTAGAGAAGTCCAGAAGGGAAATACCAAATCCAAGGTCAGATGGTGTTTGCAGAATTGCTGGAAATCCCAGGTTGAGGGTCCAGGCCAAACTACCAGAAGAGGCTAAAGGGAAA
>NW_006785619.1:181975-184811 GCF_000442215.2 Lipotes vexillifer
GGAGAGTCCCACAAGGTTTAAACCAAAGGTCATGGTTTAGACCCACCTTCTTTTTTATTATATTTAAGTCACCACAGCACAGGAACCTATAGCCAGAGTTAATCAACAAACAAGGTGGGGAGGCAAGATGGGGGCTCATCCTAAAGACAAGCTCATTAAGGGGAGCCTGGATTTCCATCTTATATCCCAGCTGGCTTAACTTGAGAATCGCAGTTTAAACTGATCTTAAGAATCTCCCTCCTGGGCTTCCCTGGTGGCTCAGTGGTTAAGAATCCACCTGCCAATGCAGAGGACACGGGTTCGAGCCCTGGTCCAGGAAGATCCCACATGCCGCGGAGCAACTAAGCCCATGCACCACAACTACTGAGCCCGCGCTCTAGAGCCCGCGAGCCACAACTACTGAGCCCGTGTGCCACAACTACTGAAGCCCACACGCCTAGAGCCCGTGCTCCGCAACAAGAGAATAAGAAGCCCGCGCACCAAAATGAAGAGTAGCCCCTGCTCGCCGCAACTAGAGAAAGCCCGCGAATCTCCCTCCTAAAGCCTTCAGACCCTCTTGCCACCAACACACACACACACACACACACACACACACCACACACAGAGAGAAATCAATGTTCAGTCTCCCTCCTCAGCAACTTATCACCTTATCTCCAGCAAGTCAGGTCTCCTAGCCCAACACTGCACCAAACAAATTATGACCTGAATGGCAAGAAAAACTGTGTCACCTAGAGAAACCCAATTAACGACATGACTCTGCTCTCTTAATTCCCCTCTCCCCTCCAGTCATATCCGGGGCACCTGTGTGGCTGACCGCCTTTTCCCACTACTGGCCATGTTCCCTGGCTAACTCAAAAGCCAGAAGACGATTTCAACAGGGGCCTCCACAGCAGCTAACCCAGAGATGGGAAATCTTGCTCTCCCCAACACCTTGGCCTGTTGAGAAAGCCGGAAGGACACAGGGCAAAAACACCCCCTGGGGGACAGGCGGGAGTCTTCACCTTGAAATCACTGTTGCCTCTTAAGCCAGGGCTCCCTGCTGAAGAAAAACATATAAATGCTGCTGAAAGCTCCCAAATGAGGGCATGCAAGAGCCCCAGGAGGGAAAACGAATATTTCGAAGAAATTCCAGTGCCTGCTGCAGTTGTTTCCTCTGATCCCCTTTTCTATGAACCCCTCCCTGGAGAAATCTCCATCGCCTCCCCCTCCATCCAGCAAAACCATGAACACCCAGGCTTTTCCAAACCACATGCTACATGTGTTTGTGTGTGTACAGACATATAAACATCCTCTTCCCAGCCCAGGGCAGAGTTTCTGAAGACAAGAAACGCGTCCCCTCCTCCCCCAGTGCACTTGTCTTTCCTCCCAGCCCCACGCTGCTGCAGAGTTGGTAATGTAATATGCGGGGACCCTGAGACCGGAAATGCCTGGTTCTGGACTGCTGCACTTGAAACGCCAAGGCACGGGGAGAGCTGAGCAGGGGATGAGGGCGGCGGTAGGAGGTGTGCGGCGGAGAGGGGAGGCTAAAGTGCCTGCCGACCGGGAAGAGATGCAGTTCAGGGCTGGGCGAGGAGGAGAAAGGGTGATGAGGGGGAGGCTGGCAAGGCAGTGGCAAAGTCAAAATTCGAGGAGCCGAAAACGAGGAGGGGGAGGAAGAAGAGCTAAGTAAGAGCGAGGGGGGAAAGAGGCCTCAAAGCACGTCAGAGGCCAGGGAGGGGCATCACGGTAAAGATTCTGCAGGCTCAGGAGAACCAGAGGGTGACCCTCAAACACCTGGGAGGAAGGGGATCCGGAACCTGAGTAAAGGTAGAGGAGGAGGAAAGAATGGGGGCGGGGCACCCCAGGGCGGGGACCGAACTGGCTCCCAGAACCTGCAGCGCGTGGAGAGCGGAGGGGAGCGGAGGGCGGAGGCCTGGCAGCAGTGGGCGCCCGGAAGGGGGCGGGGGTCGCCGCGGGGCGAGGCTGGGGGGCAGCGCGCTCACCCGCAGGGCGGACAGGTCGATGTCGTCCAGGCTGCGGGCGGGGGCTGGGTCGCCCATGGCCTCCGCCGGGAACGGGGCCCCGGGGCCGCTCACGCTCCGGCTCGGTTATTCCGCTGCCGCCGTCGCCGCTTCTCCCCCATCGGGGGATCCCGGGGGCGGACTCCACCGCGCCTCCCGCGGAGAACCGGGAGGGGGAAGGCCGGCGGGAAGACCGACCCACCGACTGACAGGCGATATCGCCCCAGAGCCTGCAACCCGAGCCTCCCGACTCCCCCGCGCAGGCGCAGAATGGCCGAGCACCGGGGAGGGTGGAAGAGGGAACGTGACGCGAGCGCGCCGGGTTCCCCCTCCCCCTCGACGCCGACACCTGCGCGCAGGCGCAGGAGAGAGAGCGAAAGGCGCGCGCGAGGACTGAGCGACCGCGCGAGCCTAGCGTGAAAGAAGTGGGCGGTGGCCGGGGCCGCCGGGGAGCGCGCCCACCAGCTGGTGCGCGTGCGCACACGCGTTTCCTTCACTCCCCGTATTTTTTGCCCTTTCTCTCCCCCGTTTCCTTCTGAGCTCTCCTTTGACGCCTTTCCTTCCCTTTCCCTCCTCTTTCGTGTGCCCATCTGCCAATCAAGCCACCCACCTCTCTATTTGCGGGGGGGAGGGGGGCGGGACCCAACACCCTCTATTACTAGGGGGGTTGTTATGGTAACTCCCCACGCGAGGGCTGGGTGGCCTCTAGATAGGATGGGCTGTCCACCCACCTAATTGCCATGGCAACAGTGGAGCCGCTGAGGGAGGGGCCTGTTCGTGAGAACTTGGCTGGAGAAACCACCTGGGGGAAGGGGAGTGGAGAAGAGGACTGGCTG
>NW_006785619.1:184856-187012 GCF_000442215.2 Lipotes vexillifer
AATGCCCCTGACCCCCTTCCCCGGCTGCAGTGGGGAGGGTTGAGAAGGGGATCTCAGATCTCAGGATAGGGAATCCTACCGCAGACCTTTGTCTCTGCACCTCTTGTTCTGTACATAGGAACTGTTTCAACAATTATTCGTTGACTGATCCCTGGAGCTGTGTGAGGGGGAGGGGGTGGCAAGGGGAGGTGGAAGGGAGGAGAAGGGAATCTATGTCCAGCCCCTTCAAATCTTGGCTTGGGTCACCTCAGGTCTAATCATGTTGGCGTAGCACCCGCAGCCATTAGCCTCACTGGAGGCTGGGTAATGCTATATAAAGAACAAGGAGTCATGTTCTGCCACTGACATGCTGTGTGACCTTGAACAAGTTGCTTTGCTTCTCTGGGCCTTTCTTTCATTGTGAATTTGAAAGAAAGAGAAGGCCGTTTGATCTTTGAGATCACTTCCAGCAATGATGGTATCTCCAAAAGACCCCACTGTCAGCCTTAATGTAAACATCACTTAGAAGAGTTTGAATGAAAAGTCCTCGGAAAGAGGCAGACATCCTCCTTTCTGGACCCTTCTCCTTTGCACATTCCGTTGCACATCCAGTCTTGCTCCTCTCCCCGCCCCCCCCCACACACGCCCAGTTTACCTTGCTGTTGTCCTTGTCCAAGCCATAATCATCACCTACCTCCAGTACTCTTATTAGCCTCCTACTTGGTCTTCTTGACTGACCTCCTTAGGTCAATTCTCTGTCAGAGTGCATGATTTTTCTAAAACTCAAATCTGATGTCACTCTTCTGTTTAAGATCCTTCACTAGCTCCCCACTGTCTTTGGAGCCTCAAGTGTGGCAACCATGACCCTTCAAGATTCTGCCTGCTTCTCCTGCCCTGTTTTTCAGTAATCCACCATTCAACCTCACATGTTCTAGCCATATGGAAATCCCCTACACGTAGTTCCCAGAACTCAAAAGACCCTCCTCAACCATTTCTTCTCCCCCAGAATATTCTGACCATGCCCATTCTCACTCACTTTTGCTTAGTCCTTCATGTCTAAATCACCTCCTCCATGAAGACTTCCTTGACCCCCTGAGACTGAGTTTGGCTCTTCTGTTTTAGCTACCTGGCTTCAACCCATGGTAACATTTAACACTTTGAATTGTAAATGTTGAATCTCCTTAAAGGCAAGATTTATGTCAGCCTTGTTCAACACACGGCCTGGCACCCACTGGAGGTTCAGTAACATGCAAGTGAATGAAGGCCTCTGTGTCTGGGTAGGCACTGTGAAATACAGTAACTCCAGGACAAGAGCATGGGATAGTAGGAAAAACTACAGTGCTTTGTGCAAGTCATTAATCTCTCGGGCTCAATTCTATCATCTGTAAAACAGAGATAATAACAGGAAGGTTAGGATAAAATAAAATTAGGTATGTGAAGCACTTGGTATATTCAAGGTCCTCAGTAAATTTACCAATGCCTGACTCAGGAAATGTTTAATAAAGACATACTGAATCAAAGAATGAGCAAATTAAGATCACAGAGGTAGGACAGATGGCCACCCAAACCTCAAGAGGCAGTCTAACCTGGGGGCGTGGGGAGGATAGAGAAACAAGATTGGCCCTGTGCTGATAATTATTGAAGCTGGAGTATTGATGTGTGGGTACCTGAGGTTTCATCAGTCTATTCTCTACTTGTATGTATATATGAAATTGTCCATAATAACTTTAAAAGAGACAATGTGGTAGAGGAAGCCCTGGATCAGGCATCAAGAAAAGTTAAACTATTAAAAATAAGACAAATTTTAGGGCTTCCCTGGTGGCGCAGCGGTTGGGAATCCACCTGCCAGTTCAGGGGACACGAGTTCCTGCGCTCTGGGGTCTGTGCTCGGCAACGGGAGAGGCCGCCGCGATGGGAAACCTGCGCACCGCAGCTGGAGGAGGCCCGCGCGCAGCGGGGAAGACCCAACGTAGCCAAAAATAAATATATAGATAAAAATAAGACAAGTTTTGGATCCCTGGGGGTTGGACATTTCGCACAGACCCAATCACCCTCAGGGCCTCCCACCCACCTTGGGAGGCTGGATTCATTCTCTTCACCCTGGGTCTAGAGGCAACTCTTCTGACTGCAGGCCCACTGCTTTTTTTCCCTACACTGTGTGGGCCTCCCTTCAAGAA
>NW_006785619.1:187668-220596 GCF_000442215.2 Lipotes vexillifer
GGGAAAGAGGCCCTTAGTGCTGACAATGAGGCTAATTAGCAGAATGCCAATTAGTACTTGGGGACTGGCTATACATGGGAGGGGGAATTTCTTGTGTGGAAGTGGCTTCTTCAGAGGATCGGAGGCCTGGACTCAAAGGAGAGGATGGGAGCATGGCCACAGTATCCCCTCTCTCCACGCCATCATCCACAAGCACACCCCTCCTCCAGGAAGGCCTCCTAAACTGCTCACTCTATTCCCCTCTGTTTCTTCCTGCTCCTGTGGTCAATTCTGAGACTGGGGAGTGAGGCTGGGGGAACAAAGGGCAAGATCCAGGACTGTGCTAAGCTTTTTTCTAATTGCAAAATATTTCAGATATACAAAAAGATATGGAAAAAATATATAAAGTTCATATCCCACCACCCAGCTTAAGAAATAAAAGTCACCAATTCACTCAAAGAGCTCTCTCTGTATACCCCTGTTATCTTATCCTTTTCTCTCCACCTGCCGTGGGAGGTAATCCTCCTCAGTCCAGTGTGAACTACATTCTCTTGTAGACTACACCATCTATTTTCTCTCTTCCCTCTGGAGCAGTGCCAACCAATAGAACTCTGTGCAATGACAGAAATGGTCTATACCTGCACCATCCAATACGCTAGCCACTAGACACGAGTGGCTCCTGAGCACTTGAAACATGGCTGCTGTGAGTGAGGAACTAAACCTTTACCTATTTCTAATTGTAATTAATTTAAATGTAAATAGCCAAATGTGGCTGGTGGCTACTGTACTGGACACTGAAGCTCCAGGACATACGTGCCTGTCCCACGAGGGTGGGGACTTTGTTGTACTCACTGCTGTGAGTTTAGAATGGTGTCTGGCAAACAGCAGGTACTCAATAAATATCTAAGTCAATGACTGAATCTTTACAGCAAGCCAGTTATTAAGTATTATTCCCATTTCCCAGTTGGGATCACCGAGGCCCAGAGAAGTGATGTGACTTGAGAAGGTCACCAAGGTAGTAAGTGACAAGTCCAGGATTTGGGTCCAGTTCTTCCTGACCTCAAGCCTATACCCTTATCCACTCCCAGGGGCTTAGCTAAGCCTCTCCCCTTGCAGTCACTTGAGGAACAAGAGGCAGCCCCTCTGGGCCCTTCTTTGTGTGCCTCCCTCACCTGAAGCTGCACCATCAGCTCCACTGTCCTCCAGGAGTCCTGGTTTGGCCCCGCCCTTCTTTTACCCAGGCATCCCTGTGTGAACACCTGGTCTTCCCAGCACCTAACTGACGGAGCTCCCGAAGCCACAGACAAGCGGAGCGGAGCTGAAATCACAGAAAGAAGAAACCAGTGGTGTGGAGAGAGGATGAAGGGGCCTGTGCTGCTGTGTGTAGGCCTGGGGGGCAGCTGAGACAAGCACTCAGCTCAGCCAAGGAAGAGGCAAGGACCTTTTCTAGGCTTTTATTTATGAAACGCTTATTGAACTGATACAAAGTTAGAGCCTGTCATCAGCTGGTGGAGGGGGTTAGTGTGCATCCCCCCACCCCCCGTCCCCTCCCCACCATGGGCACTGAAGCCGGGAGTGGCTCCATCCTTCCCTCCACCTTGGCAGTAATGAACTGGGAAAGGCCCTGGGGCAGGGAGGGCGTTCAAGGGCAGGAAGACGAAGGGAGAGATGGGAAGGCCCAGGGCAGAATCTGGTCCTCCTGGACTAGGAGGCTGGCCCCAGGCATCCTGGCAGGAGTTTTGCTTCTCCTTTGTAGCAGTGGTTTGAACTGGGCAGCGAGGAGGACGAACTTCTCTGGACCCTCTCCTGCCTCCCCAGCCCGGGCTTGGGAGTGTCCTCTTTGGCTGCTTCTCAAGAAAGGGTCCTCTGTGACTTCTCTAGTCCCCTCCGGGGATGCCTGCCTCCCCCAGGTCTCAAAGGCACTGCCCTCGGTCCTCAGGGTGAGGGGGCAGGGAGCCAGATGAGGTAGAGCCCAGCGGCTGGTGACCTCTCCCGGGCTGGAGCTGCAGCTATGTCCACACTTCTAGGGGTATCACGCCCTCCTTGCTCCCCAGGGGGGGCAGCAAAGACTCATCCTCCAGGAACTTGAGGGGGAAGTGGACCAGGTGGCCCTGGACCTGGGTGAGTTCAGACCGGGCCAAGGGAGGGCTGACCGTGGCCAGCGGCTCCACGGCCACATACTCCCGGAGTGCCCGCAGGGAGCGAGTGGCGTTGGACGGCAGGCAGCGGAAGATCTGTGGGCAAGGGGCATGGAAGCCAATAAGGCTTGGGGAGACTGCCCAAGAGTCCAAGCCCAACTAGGCAAGACGCCCTCATGCCCACCATATCCCTCTACACTGACCCTGAGCCACTGAATCCCATGACGTCCCCAGACCCTCATCCTCTTATGAGGATGGCTGTGCGGGGGCTCCTCTCTATCGCATCCTAGACAGGATAATCCATGAACTTGCCCCTGCCAGCACCCCTGCCCACCCCCCTTGCCCACCTGCTCATAGATATTGGCATTGCTCTCAGCTGTGTCTTGCCATGACTGGAAGAAGTCATCACAGACAGGGTCTCGGAGATCGAGGTCCGGCCGGGCATCTGCCCCAAGAATCACGCTGCGGGAGAAAGGGGTCCCAGCAGGGCCAGATTAAGATCCTTTGAAAGCCTGAATACCAGAAAATTATAATGTGCCTACCCAGGTATTTCAGAATAGAAGCAATGTTAAACAGTAATATAAGTGTAAACGAGTCCAACAGAGCTTTAATTTGTCTCTACTTTGGCGACTACTTTAATGCTTTAAAAGATATACCAAATTACTTTTGAAATATTTGTTTCTCATTTTTTTGGTGTCCCTGCTTTGCCGGTAACCTTAAACTGGATGAGTCTGCCTCTTGGGAAATCCAGTACTACCTCTAAGCAATCCTCACACTTGCTCAAAAGGCAGACCCTCCCCCTTTCCACCTCTCCCACTACGCTGTAGCACCCCACCCCGGCTCTACCTGAAGCAGTGTTTCCGCAAACTCAAGGCAAACCTGCCCGCCTCATATTCCACACCATTCATGAGGGAGGCCTCCATCTCCGTGTCCTCGATCAGCACCGCCAGCTCACTGTCCCGCTTCCCCAGTAAACTCCGGTCATTGATGTTTGCGGAGCCTGGTGGGTGGTGCGGGACACACTGCGTCCTCCTGAGCCCTGGAGACCCCATCACCTCTACCCAAGAACCAGCCTGGGGGCAACACGCCTTCTTTGGCCTCCATCCCCAGTTGGGCCTCAGCTGCAATCTCCATCACCCACCTCCATCCCGTTGCCCCTGGCTGGGCCCTGCTCCACTTCTCCCCACCCTCCACCCTCCTCTCGTTGCCGGGGGCCGAGATCCAGCACTGACCAATGATGACCGTCCGGTCATCTGCAATGAGCATCTTGCTGTGGATGTAGATGAGCTCTGAGACCAGGTGGCTACCCAGCTCTCCGTGTGTGCGAAGCCCACAGATGGAAATATAGTCCCGCCACGCTGTCCCCACTGTGAGTAAGAGATGGGGGGAAGGGGAGTGAGGTGAGAGGTGCTCTCCATGTGCAGACAGAGCCCTGTCCCATCTACCTCCTCACTTCAGAAGCCCTGGTCTATATACTTCTCTCTGCAGTGTAAGGCCACCTGAGGGCTCAGGCAGTAGCCCCAGAAGCATGCAGGAGTGATAGCCTCCTTCCCTCCATCCCTGGGGCTCCAGTCCCTCATTCGCCCCTCCTTGGGGGTCCAGGGCTTGAACCCCCAGCTCCCAGCACTCACTGACTGCTTTGAGGCGATGTAGAATTGAATATTCCCCACGACACAGCGTCCTGAGGGAAGAGAATGGGTGAGGGAGGTGGAGACTGGGGAGGAGATGGGGGATGTCAGGAGAGAGGTGGACCTCAAAAGTCCAGCAAGAAGGGATCAGGACGGAGTCAGGATGGAGGCATAGGTAGGATGGGGCCATGGAGAGGCAGAGTCTGGCTGAGGGGGGCGCCGGGGGTCACCTGTAAGTGAAGTGCAGAATGGCCTGGATGGAATTACCACCACCTGTGGAGATGTCGCCCTCGAACCCGGGGAGCAGGGGCAAAAGCATGTAGACTCGGAAGCACTGCCCCTGTCTGGGGAGGGGTGGAGTCAGAGGTGTGACTTCTCCCCCAAGCCCCACCCATCCAGTTGGGCTTAAACCACGCCCACAATCCTCACACTCCGGCTGGGCTGGTCCATCTTACTTGTGGGCCTTCAGGATTCTGTCCACAATCTCATCGCCCACCTTGTTCAGCACCGTCCGCCCATCTGAGCAGCTAATGAAGAACTGATTCTGGGGCAGGGACCAATGACAGACATCAGCAGTCCGGCCCCAGCCCCTGCCCCCAGCTCCCCGCTGCCATCCCCACCCCCAGGCTCCAGGCCCTGGCCCCAGGCTTCTGCATTTCCCCAGGCCCAGTTATGCCAGTCCTCAACGACGGCTGCCACTGACACCCTAAGTCTCTCCCCTGGGATGCCCCCTCCGTTCTCTGCCCCCCCCTCACCCTGTCAGACCTCAATGTAGAGGAAGTGCTGGCTCTCCCTGATGCTGTGCAGGTAGGCGTTGAGGATGGAGTTCTCCGAGGTCCCCGCTGACCAGCGGTCCACTGACCGCAAGACCTGGGGGGGACGGCAAATACGAGGTGGCTCCTGAGCCCGGGAGAGGAGGGGTCTGGCGGGGGCTCTCAGGTCAGGGAGAGTGGGCCGGGGCATTGGGCTGAAGGGAGGGAGGCGAGGGCAGGCTGAAGTCGGAGCCTCACCTGCACGGTGGCGCACTGCACTCCCGGGAGCATGAAAGGGAGCTGGTTTGCGGTGCTGGTGGACTTGGGCAGCAGGTAGGGGTACATGGGTATCTTGTACTTGGCCTTGGTGGTCTGAGGAAGAGGGATGGCAGAGTCAGAGGGAGGTGACGAGCTGCCCCAGGCTCCCTCCCGCTCTCCAGCCTCACAGGAGGGATGGAGCACCTTGGTGAAATTCCAGCGCTGGATGAAGTGCCGGGCAAGGTCCCTGGCGGGTGAGCCATGGACCACCACCCCGACGTCCCGCCATGGCATCCGGGGTGTGGTCTCCCTGTCAATGAAATCTGGGGGTCCCAGGAGAGTCAGGGGAGAGGTCAGGGATGGTCTCTTGGGGACACTTGGGGCAGGGAGGAGGAGGGTGCATTACCCTTGACCCAGTTCATCCCATCCTCAGTCCCAGCCCTGCCTTCTGCCCCTGCTCCCCGCTCTCACGGACTTTGGAGGAAGGGGACCCCTACCCTCAAAAGGCCGATCCAGCTGGACCCAGTCCTTAGTGATAAGATTGCTGTAGTCCTTGCCCAGCCAGAAGAGCTGGTTGTGAGAGAGGTCTGGTGTAGCTGGAGGGTCTGAGCATGAGGTGGGAGGCTGTAGGGGGAACACACCCAAGCCAGGGGCAAGGAGAGGTCATGGGGCTGTACAGAGCCAGGCCAAAGAGAAGAAAGGAGCACTGGGAGACTGGGAGACAGAGAGACACACAGAGTAAGAATGAAGCAGAGAGAGTCTGATTCCCCGGTCCTCCCCTTCAGATGCATTTGAAATCCCTAGAGGAATGGGGGGAGGGGTGGGTAATGGACATGGGGAGGGGACTGAGTCATAGTATATTCAAAGCAGGTTCTTGGGGTCCCAGAAAGGCCAAGGAACCCTGAATGTGGGCTTGGAATGACTGGAGGGGAAGGCTGGAGCCGGGAAGGGGTGTGGATTTAGGTTAGCTGAGTTTGGGGGAGCTCAGGAAGGCCTTGGGGGGTTACCTGGGGGGCAGCTGACTCAGAGGAGTCCCGAAGGTCAGTCAATCTGTAGTGCAGGTCATCCCAGCGGCCATAGGCGAGGTCCAGCCCCCCCAAGAAGGCCACTACTTGGTCCACCACCAGGAGCTTCTCATGATGGGCCCACAGAGTCACGTGGTCTGGGTGGCGCATCACCTGGAGCAGGTATGGGGGAGTTCAGGAGAGTGAGTTTAGGTGGGAGAAGAAAGAGGAGGCGTTGCGGGAGAGAATGGAAAGATGGAAGGATGAGATGTTCAAGGAAAGGGAGGGTTGAGGGGATGGGAAAGTGTGGTGAGGAGGGCTACAGGGAAGGGGTCTCTGAGGGCTGAGAGTCACCTTTATGTTGGGATGTAGTAGCATCAGAGCCTTCTTGCTATAGCCACTGTTGATGGCCAAGGCCAACTCCACTTCCTTAAACAGCAGTACGGACACCCGGACACCCTCCTCCTGGTGGTCAGTGAGGGAATCAGATCCTAATGCCTCTCTCGGAATGACCCCTTCCCACCCTCCCAAACCCTTCCCCATGCTCAGGATTGCTGTATATTCCTCCTCCCTGCGTGGGGATCCTCAAAGCTCTGCCACTTACACCCTGCTTTGATGCTTACAGCAAACCTAGATTGAATATCATCTATCTGCTCACCCATCCACACATCTATCCGCCTACCCAGCATTATCTATCCACCCATTTTCCCCAAAATTTACTCATCCCCTTATCTACCATCTATCATTCATCCATCTACCTACTCACTCTCCTACTGATCCACCTTCCCAACCTCATATCCTTCTATCTATCTCCCTTTCCATCATCTACCCATCCATTCAACCCACCCACTCTCCATCATCCACATATCTTTCCTCTCACCCATCAACATCTATGGATGCTCCCAACATAGCAGACACTATGCCTTGTATTGGAACTAGTGATATTAATCAGCCCAGGGAGAGAGACAGACATGTCCACCCTGCAGTAACACAACAGAGTGTAATGGATACTGGGAGGAAAGTCTATACCAGGTAGAGGAAGGGCAAGAACAGGGAGGTGTCAGTTCTCCTTAGGGAAGGGGAGGCGGCGATGTTTGCCAGACACTGAGCCAGGATGGGCATATTTCCTCCTCCTCAAGTTTCAGATTCCCTGCCTTCCCCCATGCTACAGTCCCTTCTAACCAATCTCCACCCACAGGCCACCCCGCCACCATACCTCCCCTCCAGCCCAACCACTCTCCTCACCGCCTTCTTCTTGAGCATCATGTCCAGTCTCCAGTCATCTGAATGGGCCGGACGCTTCAGGTAAATCTCAGGACTCAACCTGGGATTCAGGGCAGCGGGTAAGGGCAAGCTAAGCTCCCGACAACAGTCACTCCTCCCCTTCCACTCCTTTTCTGACCCATAAGCTGATCTGTTGCAGGCCCTATCCTACCGCTTCCTGCTCAGGCTTTTTCCCCACTTACCACCAGTCTGTGATGAAAATCTCTTCTTGAGCTTGCAGGATGGCATCAGCTGCAGCAGCAAAGTAACCTGCCCCATTCACAAACCTGGGGGGAGGCCAAGCCAAGGAGGTCAGGGGAGTCAGAAGCCAGAAAGCTCTGGAGAGTGAAGACCGGAGGACAGTCATGGGTCAGAGGTGACAGCAGGGTCAAAGACCAAGAGTGATCAGAGAGGTCAGACAGCAGCAGATATATCAAGGTGGGATAAATTTGCCAGTACGAGCTAAATAAAATTACAAACTACAAAAGACACAACAAACCAAAGAAAATGACTAAAGATTGGGAAGATTAATACATCACATATAAAGAGTTCCAACATATCAATAATAAAAAGACATATAGGGGGCTTCCCTAGTGGCATAGTGGTTGAGGGTCCGCCTGCTGATGCAGGGGACACGGGTTCGTGCCCTGGTCTGGGAGGAGCCCACATGTCGCGGAGCGGCTGAGCCCGTGGGCCATGGCCGCTTAGCCTGCGCGTCCAGAGCCTGTGCTCTGCAGCAGGAGAGGCCACAACAGTGAGAAGCCCGCGTACCGCAAAAAAAAAAAAAAAAGACATATAGGCCAACTGAACAAAGAATAAGTACTGATATGGGAATTCCCTGGCCGTCCAGCAGTTAGGACTCTGTGCTTTCACTGCGGAGGGCACGGGTTTGGTCCCTGGTTGGGGAACAGGGTCCCACAAGCCGCAAGGCACGGCCAAAAAATAAAAAAAAGAGAGAACTGATAGTTCACAGGGGGAAAATGGCCAATCATAGATGAAAAGATGATCAACTTCATCACTAAACAAGGAAATTGATATTAAAATGAATAACACTTTAAATTCACTAGATTGGCAAAAAATAAAACTGCAGGTTACATTAAATATTAGCATACGGGGAAGTGAGTATTCTCATAGTTTGTGAGAATATACATTGGTTTTATAGCTTTTTTAGAGGACAGTTTGGTATTATCTGTCAGAATATTAAATCCACATATGCCCGATACCATTAAATGCACTTCGTAATTCTTTATCTAAGAAGACATCCTATTAAGTGCTTAACCAAAGATTATGTTCATTGTAGTATCGTTTATAAGACTGAAAGTAGGAAATAATGTAAATGCCTAATCTCTAACACATGTATTAAGTGAAAAAAATAAAACAGAGAGTGCATGATCTCATTTGCATTAAAACAAAAAGTAACATATATGCTAAGCACATGAAAATATGCAGGAAAAGATCTGGGAGGATAAATATCAAACTATCACCAGGATTACTTCTGGGGAGAAAAATGGGATTTGGGGGAGGGGGTGTAGAGAAGAACTAAGGGCCAGGGGGTAAAGGCTTGTGCAGTGAACTTTAATTTTTTTACTTAATATGTTTCCGTATTGTTAGACTTTTAATAACTAACAGTCCTGTTTGATGGTGAAGAGCAGGGTCTTGACCCAGACTAGCTGGATTTGAATCCTGGTTCCACTGTTTACAAGGTGTGTGACATTGACAAGTTACTTAACTTCTCCTTGCCTCAGTTTTCTCACCTGTAAAGTGGATATAACAACTGTACCTGCTTCACGGGGCTGTTGTAAGTTCATAAACATAAAACACTCAGAATGGTTTCTGGCACACACTAACTGCTACATAAGTATTAGCTATGATCAGTTCTTATGTTAAAAAATAAATCTCAGGCTTCCCTTGTGGCGCAGTGGTTGGGAATCCTCCTGCCTATTCAGGGGACACGGGGTTCAAACCCTGGTCCCGGAAGATCCCACATGCCGCAGAGCAACTAAGCCCGTGCGCCACAACTACTGAAGCCTGTGCGCCTAGAGTCCGTGCTCCGCAACAAGAGAAGCCACCGCAATAAGAAGCCCGCGCACCGCAACGAAGAGTAGCCCCCACTTGCTGCGACTAGAGAAAGTGCTAGCGCAGCAACCAAGACCCAACACAGCCAAAAATAAATAAAAATAAAATAAATAAAATTTTTAAATAAATAAATAAATAAATCTCTATCCCACCCCTCTAGGTCGTCACAAAGCATTGAGCTGATCTCCCTGTAGGGAGGGTGGGAGGGAGTCTCAAGAGGGAGGGGATATGGGGTTATATGTATACATATAGCTGATTCACTTTGTTGTACAGCTGAAACTAACACAACATGGTAAAGCAATTACACTCCAATAAAAAAAATCTCAACACCACCTCCAAGAAAAATTCTTTCCATGACTCCTCTCTGCCTATGATAAAGGTTAACCCCCTCAGCTTAGCGGGAGAGGCATTGATCAGACCCTGCAACCCCCAGACTCTTTACTGACCACTGCTCCTCACGCTGCAACAATGGTCAGTCTTTGTGGTTCCCAAACACGCTGGGCTATTTCTAGCTTCTCTGCACGGACTGCCCTTCTCCATTTTCTTTATCTTGCTAAGGTTAACCTCAGGGTTACTGCCTTCTAGAAGCCAGTCCTGACATCCTACGCTGGGGCAGATGCCCCTCCTCTGTGCTTGGTACCCTATATCTACCACCAGCGTGGCAAACTCCCATTGTTTCGGGACTGAATCACCTAAGGAGTCTTATCCCTGCCACTGGACCTGGCACATAGTGGGTGCTCAGAAAATGTTTATTAAATGGACGAATAAATCAGAGACATTTGAGATCACTGAGAACAAAGAGGGTCAGTGTGGTGAAAAGAGGTTAAAAAGGTCACAGGAGGTCGGAGAGGTTGGGGTCAGATATTACCCAGTTTGGGGTTCAGAAAGATCAGAGGGGAATCAGAGGGATCAGCATGATTAAAGAGGTCAGGGGGTCAGGGAGATTTGAGAAGTCAAAGGGGGAGGTTATTGAGGTCAGAAGGGGTCAGAGGAGATAAAGAGGATCAAGGACTCAGAGAAACCAAGGAGGTCGAAAAGGCCACTGATGATTTCAGAAAGGATGTCAGTGTCTCACCACCGGGCCAGGGTCCCAGGCCGGGGTGGAGCGTAGCTCTCGTGCCGGTGCAGCTGTACAAAATCTCTGCCCGGGCCGTGGGCCAGCTCGGTGATCTCCTGGGCCCACCACCGTGCCTGCCGGTAGCTGCTGCACTTGAGAATCAAGGACCTGGACGGGAACAATGGGTGGACCACAATCCTCACCCTCCACACCTCTGGCCTGGACCAGAAACCTCCCCTTTAGCTATCACCTCTTTCCTACCTCTTCCCTTAGTCCCTACTTGATTTCACAGGGACAGGGAGTGTATCCGCCTTATTCACAGTTGGGTCCTTGGCACCTAGTATTGTGCCAGCCACTTAAGTTTGTTTTTTTGGTTTTGGTTTTTTGTTTTTGGCCATGCTACACTGCATGTGGGATCTTAGTTCCATGACCAGGGATCAAACCTGCGCCCCTTGCAGTGGAAGCACGGCGTCTTAACCACTGGACCACCAGGGAAGTCCCTTAAGTTAGTTGAATGAATAAATGAATGAATGCAGTGCCCTATCTTTTGCACCAAAAGTCCTTCCCCCAGGCTTATACTCAACTCTCTTTCTCTGTGCCCAGCCTCTAAGAGCAGCCCCAAGCATCTGACTAGAACAGTTGTCTGGTTCCAAATCATGGCCGGCTCCAGGGATGTGGGAACACCTTCCTTTCTTCCATGGTCTCTTCCACTTAACTCCCTTTAGGGCCCCAGGCTGGCTCTTCACTCACCAGGTGTCTGTCCACACCAGGGAGGACTTACCTGTGGGAGGTGTCGATCCGGACCCCGTACCGTGCCTCTGTGCTCCTTTTCCCCACCTGTACCTCGAAGCCAGGGTCGAAGAGCTGAACAAATGTGATGGTGCCGGTCTCTAGGCACATGTACAGCAGGAAGGAGTCCTTCACCACCAGCCACCTGGAGTGGAAGGGCTCTGACCATTCCTCCATGCCCCTGGCATCTCCTTCCTCACCCCCACCCACTGCCCAGAGGCTCTGCTCAGGCCTCACCGCTTGGACCAGCGATAACAAACTTGGTCTCGGCCACAGCAGGTGAGGCCAGGAACACGGTGGCCACCTGAGCGCTTCCGGATCACCCCCTCCCTGTGGGGAAAACCAGGAAGAGATGTTGGATGAGGCTGAATGAGGGATCCAGACCTCCAGCCCACTGTGCACTGCTCTCTCCCTATTCTCAGCCAGGGAGAGATCCAGATGTTGGCAGATGGCGGGTGAGGGGTGTCAGACACTCACAGTCCTTTGGATCCAAGGTCTGGGATAAAGGACAGCTGACTGACTTCCAGAAACTCTGTCTGCAGAGGAAGAAAAAGGCTCAGAGGAGAGACTCTTATTTTCAGCCCCTCAAACTCTATTGACCCTGGTCCTCTGCCCCCTGCTCCATCTCAAGACACCTGGCACCAGCCTCTTGACCTTACCATGGCGTGGTAGTTGCGGTAGAAAGACATGGTCAGGAGGCGGTTGAGGTAATTCTCCAGGTATTTCTGAAGTAGTGATGGGAAAGAGAGAGAGGCAGATGGGACCAGAACCATTTGCACCCAAACACCTTCCCAGAGGACCTGGTGTCCGGTCCCACCTGTTTGCTGGCTGCATGTCTGGAGGAGCCCTCAGGACCTGCTCGGGGTAGAGAGGGCATCTCTCTGTTGTTTGCCTCTTGGGCTGGAGAATAGGCAACAGCAAAGCTGTGGAAGGGATGGGGGAGGGTCAATAGGAGGAGGGGAGGCTGGGTGCCTGGGTTCCTGAAGCACTGGAGGTGGAGTCTTGGAGGAGGCGAGGGGACCTAGAGGCTGGCAGAAGGAATGCCCCCTACCCTGAGGATGGAGACAGAAAAAGGTGGGAGGCTGCCAAGGGTACTTTGGGCATCCAGCCCTGCTGAGATACTGGCCCAGAACCATGGACAGGGAGAGCTGAGCAGGGAAGCCTTCCTGGTAACCGGGGTCAGAGGAGCAGGCCCAGTGGCCAGAGTTGGGGGGGGGAAGCAGCTGGGGGAGGAAAGGCTGTGGTCTGGGGATGAGACAGACGGAAAGCAGCAATGGGGGCTGGGGCAGTGACATCCCATGCTGCCCCACGGTGAGGGGGCACCTGCCCTTCTCAGGAGGCAGTCTTGTCCCCCTCACCGAGCCAGAGGGAGCAGACTCATCAAGACTTTGTGTCTCAGGAGGTCCCGATGCAATTCCTGGAAATGACGGAACTTCTTCTTGGTTGTCCAGGTAAAGTCACCGTGAGTCAAGCGGACAGAATACAGAGTGCAGGTGCCCACCTGGGGGAGAGAGGAACTGACTGAATGGATGTTACCTGGTTGGGTGGCAGCCCTCACTCTGGCCAGCCCTCCCCTTAGCCCCCTCCCTGGTGCCAGCCCAGCCACCTTGGATCCACTGGTGTATCTTTCAGTGCCCACCACCTGGGCTATGACGGGAACCCCAGGGGCAAACACCAAGGGGTGAATTTTCAGAGGCTGGAGGTCGTAGATGGCCAGAAAGGGGTGCATCCGGTCAGCTGACAGGAGAGAAAGTGGAAGAATGTGGACTCCAGGAGGTCTCAGCCCCCTCCTCCTCCTCTCCCTGAGGGCGTCCTCCCTGTGTACCTGGGTCCTCTCCCTCCTTCAGAGTGTCCACCTCATCGGGCTCCATCTGTAACTGGCTGGAGTCCAGGTCACCCCCAGAGGGGAAGAGTCTCTCGGAGGTCGCCGCCATCCTAGGAATATGGGGAGGCCTCAGGAAGGTGACCTGCTTTGCAGAACCCTGCCCCCCATCGCACCCCACGGTCTTCCATCTCCCACAGGTCCCCCGCTACCCCCCACCTGGCTCCCGCTGACTCCCCGTCTCTCTGATTATGGCGCATCGGTCTGCAACGCCCTGCCAACCCGCCTCTAATCTCCATCCCCTATCTCGAGCCTTCCTGCATCCAGAATGCCTGAGTCCCGCCTCCCGTCCCGTAACCAGGGTGCCGAGGAACACTCGGCCAGGCCCGGATGGCCCCGAAGTGGGGCAGAGCAGAAGCCAGGGGAGGGGCCCCGGGGGTTGCCAGGGGTCCCGAGCCACCGGGGCTCCAGCCAGGCCAAGCCAGCTGGAAGAAGGGGTCCAGGCGGGAATGAGGAAGTTACGCGTTCCCCGCCCGGGAGGGAAACCCCGAAATCTGAGCATGAGGCTGAGTCAGGAGGACCCGCAGCCCAAGCTCATTCCCGTCCCCGCCCGATTTCCTGGGCCCGTCATCTCCGCGGCGCCCCCTCCCTGGCCCCCTCACCCGGGCAGCCGAGCCGGCGGCAGCGCAGCAGAGTCAGAGCGGGAGCCCGCACCCCAGAGGGCCAGGGCGGGGCGGGCGCTCAGGGCCTGCCCTTGGGGGCGGGACGGCCCCCGGCCTCACCTCCTCCGGATTCTCGTCGGTCCTGTCCCGCCCCCGCCGCCCTCGGCCTGTCCTTGCAGTCCTGCGTGCGGCCTGGGCGCTGCGGCCGCCCTCGGCTCTGCGGGACGGCGCTACCCTCCTCGTGCATCGGTGCGGCGCCGTCTGCCGGGCTGTCAGTCTGTCCCGCGCCGTCGGTCAGTGCAGGCCCGCTCCTCCCTGTGGGCGCTCGGCCCTGCGCACCCTCCTCCGCTCGGGCACCGGCCCCCCCGGGGCCTCTCCGGCCACCGATCCCGCCAGGGCCCCTGGCGGGACGCGCCTCCGCGGCAGGGACCTGGCTGTGTCCCCTTCTCGGGCCGGCTGAGAACCGCATTGGCGTTTGTAGATAGAAGGAATGACGAAAGGCCCGAGGGCTGGTGGCCACAAATTCATTAACGTACGCAAGCTTGCATTCTTTCATTTATTCACTACTTACTGCGTACTTGCTCCGCGCCAGACTCTGAGCATACAGTAGTGAACAAAACTATCACAGGACTTGCTCTTCTGGAACTAACAGTCTAAGGGGAAACAGGAAAAATTTCTAATAGACAAAATATTTCATTTTCTTTAAAAGTAGATTTCTTTATCTCTTCTAGATGGAAGAGTGGGTTGATGGACATTTCTTCATGGACATTTGGGTTGTTTCTAGTTTTTGCCTACTGCGAATAAAACTCCTATAAACATTCCTGGGTAAGTCTTTGTGTAGAAATATGTTTTCGTTTCTCTTGGGTAAATAGCTAGGAGTGGAGTTGCTCCATTATTTTAACTTTTTAAGAAACTAGCCAAACTTGTTTGATCTCTAATTGCACACATTTATATAGAGGCAGGGTGAAGAAAGTGACAAATAAAGGCTATTTTAAATGGTCATTAAAAAGCACTTTTTAAAAAATAGATCTTCATTGGAGTATAATTGCTTCACAATACTGTGTTAGTTTCTGTTGCACAACAAAGTGAATCAGCCACATGCGTACACATGTCCCCATATCCCCTCCCTCTTGAGCCTCCCTCCCATCTTCCCTATCCCACCCCTCTAGGTCATAGCAAAGCACTGAGCCGATCTCCCTGTGCTCTGCTGCTTCCCACCAGCTAACTATTTTACATTTGGTAGTGTATATATGTCGATTCTACTCTCACTTCGCCCCAGCTTCACCCTCTCACCCCAAGTCCTCAAGTCCATTCTCTATGTCTACCTCTTTATTCCTGCCCTGCAACTAGGTTCATCAGTGCCTTTTTTTTTTTTAAGATTCCATATATATGCGTTAGCATATGGTATTTGTTTTTCTCTTTCTGACTTACTTCACTCTGTATGACAGATGCTAGGTTCATCCACCTCACTACAAATAACTCAATTTCATTCCTTTTTTGGCTGAGTAATATTCCATTGTATATATGTGCCATATCTTCTTTATCCATTCATCTGTCAGTGGACATTTAGGTTGGTTCCGTGCCCTGGCTATTGTAAATAGTGCTGCAGTGAACATTGTGGTACATGTCTCTTTTTGAATTATGGTTTTCTCAGGGTATATGCCCAGTAGTGGGATTGCTGGGTCATATAGTTTTTTTTAGTTTTTTAAGGAATCTCCATACTGTTTTCCATAGTGGTTGTATCAATTTACATTCCCACCAACAGTGCAGGAAGGTTTCCTTTTCACCACACCCTTTGCAGCATTTATTGTTTCTAGATTTTTTGATAATGACCGTTCTGACCGGTGTGAGGTGATACCTCATTGTAGTTTTGATTTACATTTCTCTAATAATTAGTGATGCTGAGCATCTTTTCATGTGCCTCTTGGCCATCTGTATGTCTTCTTTGGTGAAATGTCTATTTAGGTCTTCCGCCCATTTTTTAACTGGATTATTTGTTTTTTTGATATTGAGTCACATGAGCTGTTTGTATATTTTGGAGATTAATCCTTTGTTGTTTCATTTGCAAATATTTTCTCCCATTCTGAGGGTCGTCTTTTTGTCTTGTTTATGGTTTCCTTTGCCGTGCAAAAGCTTTGAAGTTGAATTAAGTCCCATTTGTTTATTTTTGTTTTTATTTCCGTTACTCTAGGAGATGGGTCAAAAAAGATCTTGCTGTGGTTTATGTCAAAGAGTGTTTTTCCTATGTTTTCCTCTAAGAGTTTTATAGTGTCTGGTCTTACATTTAAGTCTTTAATCCATTTGCAGTTTATTTTTGTGTATGGTGTTAGGTAGTGTTCTAATTTCGTTCTTTTACATGTAGCTGTCCAGTTTTCCCAGAACCACTTATTGAAGAGGCTGTCTTTTGTCTATTGTATATTCTTGCCTCCTTTGTCGTAAATTAGGTGCCCATATGTGTGTGGGTTTATCTCTGGGCACTCTATCCTGTATCACTGGTCTATATTTCTGTTTTTGTGCCAGTACCATACTGTCTTGATTACTGTAGCTTTGTGGTATAGTTTGAAGTCAGGGAGCCTGATTCCTCCAACTCTGAAAAAGCACTTTTTAAATAAGTGAAATATTTTAAGATGGGGGTAAAAGGAACTGCCAAACTGTTTTCCAAAATGGTTGTTGTGTTTTACATTTCCAAAATCTATGTATGATAATTCCATTTGCTCTGCAGCATGGCCAACGTTTGATATTGTCTATCTTTTTAGTGTTAGCCATGCTAATAAGTGTAAAATAGTACATCATCATAGTCTTATTTGCATTTCTCTGATGACTAATGATGTTGACCATGTTTCATGTGCTTATTGACCATTTTTATACCTCTTTTTAGGTGTTCAATTCTTTCACTAATTTTTTTAAAAAACCATGTTATTTGTCTTATTATTGATTTGTAAGAGTTCTTTATATATTTTGGATACAAATCCTTCATCAGATATATGTATTACAAATATTTTCACCCAGAATGTGCCTTGTCTTTTTAAAATAATGGTGCCTTTTGGGAATTCCCTGTTGGTCCAGTAGGACTTGGCTCTTTCACTGCTGGGGCCCAGCCACTCAGCGTGGCCAAAATAAATAAATAAATAAAATAATGGTGCCTTTTGAAAAGCAGAAGTGTTTTATTTTGATTAATTTGTGGCCTGTAGACTATTACTCAGCAATAAAAATGAATAAAGTATAAAATGGTACAGCTACCTCAGAAAGTTTCAAAATGTTAAGCGTAGAGTTACCACGTGGCCCAGCAATTCCACTCCTAAGTATATGCCAAAAAGAACTGAAAATGTATGCCCTCACAAAAACTTGTACATGAATGTCCACAGTAGTATTATTCAAATAGTGAAAAAGTAGACACAAACCAAAATGTCCATCAAGCAATGAATAGATAAACAAAATGTGGTGTACCCGTACCATGGAATATTATTCAGCCATAAAAAGGAATGATGTACTGATACATGCTACAACAGGGATGGACCTTGAAACATTATGCTAAGTGAAAGAAGCCAGACACAAAGGACCACATATTATATGATTCCATTGCTATGAAATGTCCAGAATAAGTAAATCCAAAGAGACCATAGCTGGGACAGTAGCTGGAGAGAAGGACAGGGGAGTGACTGCTAATGGGTACAGGGTTTCTCTTGACGGTGACGAGGTTATAACATTAGTTGTGATGGTTGCACACCTCTGTGAATATAGTAAAAAACCACTGAATTGTAGACTTTAAAGGGTGAATTTTATGGTGCATGAATTATTTCTCAATAAAGTTATTACAAAAAATACAAACTGTTAATACATACAACACGGGTGAATTTCAAAACCATTATGCTGAAAGAAGCATACACGAAAGAGTAGTACTATATGATTCCATTAATATAAAGTTCTGGAACAGAAAAACCTATCTATAGTGATGGAAATCAGATCAGTAGTTGCCTGTGGCAGGGAGTGGGGAAAAAGAGGGAGAGTAAAGGCCACACAGGGAACTTGGTGATGGAGATGTCCTATATCTTGATTCGGGTGGTGATTACATGGGTGTATGCACTTGTCAAAACTCATAGAACTGTACACTAAGATGTGTGCATTAAATTGTATGTAAATTTTTACTTCCATAATTTAAAAAAGATTTTCCAATATAAAATAAAAATTAAATTTAAAAAGAAATAAAATAAAATAACAGATTTCAGTCAGGCAGCATAGTCAGCAGTGCTTTCCAACCTTTCCCACATCCTGATACCCTTAGGGAATGATAATATAGCTCTTGGAGGGCATTTAGAGTCCTTGGTTAGCATACTGTGGACCTGAGGCTCGCAGCCCGGGCTCTGGCTGCCCTAAACCTGGCTGAGGGCAATACCTGCCAGGAACATGCTTGGGAAGCTCAGTGTGGCAGTTAACAGAGTGGACTCTGGGGTCAGGCTGAAGAGGGTGAGGGAAAGTACTGTTCTTCTGATAACTGCCTGTGTGACCTTGGGCAAGCTACCTAATCTCTCAGTGCCTCTGATTCCTCATCTCTGAGATCAGCATAATAATAACACTTACTTTAAAAGATCATTGACGTTTAAAAAAAAAAAGGGACTTCCCTGGTGGTCCAGTGGTTCAGACTCCCAATGCAGGGGGCATGGATTCAGTCCCTGGTCCGGGAACTAATATCCCACATGCTGCACGGCGTGGCCACACACACACACACACACACACACACACACACACACACACACACAAATCATTGACACGATCAAGTGAGATAACATGTAAAAGTCCCTAGAATCTATCTGGCACAGCATAATTAATCAATTACAACTATTTTCATAAAAGCTACTGGACCATTTGAGAACATAACATTTCCCTAACTAGTAAAGTTTCTTGTTCTAAAAAAATAAACTAGTCTTTAAATTTTTTACATCTTGGGCATTCTAAATACAAATGAATCTCATTCTAAAATATAAATGAAGGACTTCCCTGGTGGTCCAGTGGCTAAGATTCTGCGCTCCCAATGCAGGGGGGGCGGGTTCAATCCCCGGTCAGAGAACTAGATCCCACAGGCTGCAACTAAGACCCGGCACAGCCAAATAAATAAATAAATATTAACAAAAAATAAAATAAAATACAAATGAATCCCCAGCAGGGTCCAGCCTGGCACCCTTGTCGTCTGGCATTGCTGCGATGAATTTTCACTGCGTATATCTGTGCCGGCACTTGTGTGTCTGTCTCTACCATGCCTCCCCTCCTAGTCTTCTCCTGCTTCTCCGTGGGGATCAGGGACAACCCCAAAATTAAGGGGGCACAAAAGGATAGGCGTTTGAGTGGGGGATCCCCCACCCCTTCCCTCCTCCCTCTTCTCCCCCTTCCATCTCCTGGCGCCTGTAATCACCAGGCGGTCTGAGGCTAAGTGGTAGTTTTGCCCACAGTGGAGGGGCTTGGAAGCCACACCCCTCCTAGGGCGCTCCTGGACATTGTCAGCATCCCGGTCTCGTCCATTATTGAGATGGATCTGAAGGGGGCATGGTGTTTCCCATGGTGTGGCTGCCGGAGACAGCGGGGGACTGAAAGAGGAGCAGGTACGGGGGAGACAGGAAAAGGTGGGCTGCCAGGCAGACAGACAAACTGCACTGGGGAGAAAGGTAAATGCTCAAATCAGGGAAGGGAAAAGGATAATCTGCCCCCTGGGCGGGAGGTGGATTTATCACTTCGCCAAAGGATTGGCTGAACACTTTGCAGGGCCCAGTGCGAAATGGAGAAGTGGGACCCCCTTATTAAAAAAATTATTAAGAATTTCAAGACAGTGACAGCAGAGCATTACACCAAGCATGGGGGCCCTTCTGAGCGTCGCCCCGTGTCCAGTGCAGAGGTCACGGACCAGGGAAGCCAGCCCTGCTGCCAACGTCCCCTCTCCTCTCCCTGCTGATGCTAGCGACACTCACCCCCTAGGTTCCCTGGCCTCTTTCCTCCTCCTGACACACAACTCCCTTCTTCCCCCTCCAATCTCCCTTTTAGGCCTGGATCCAGCTGCCCCCCCAGATCCAGATCCCAGCCCAGCTGTAGCCTCCATCGTGGCTGAGGGAGGGATACCGTCCCTTGGGTCTGGCGCCTACTTCAACAGGAAAGCCCGTCCCTCCTTCCGCCACCAGCTGCATGACATAGCATCGGCCAACGACTCCACCATTTGAAGGGGACAACCAGGGGCTGAACTTCCAGGAGGCCTTGGCAACCTTCCTTCCCCCGCCTTCTCAGTCATCCCAGTGTCCGGCTCCCTCAGACCCCTCATGACCGTCTTATTAAATACACTGAGAATTGCCAAGTGCTGTGTGTATGTACGTATGTTTTGGAGAGGAGATGGGGACCCCGACACCAGGGCTGTAATGGGGCTGAGGTGGGAAGTGCAGCATGGGGTGGGAGTGAGGACGCAGGAGTGGGGAACAGGAGGCAGGTGTGCCTAGCAGGAAGGAGGTTTGCTGAAATCAAGCTTCAGAGTTGAGTGTGGTGAGAGCAGTTTGGAGCGGGTGCGGGGTAGGCAGGACAGCAGATGGGGCTAGGGAGCGTATTCGTTCAGTGACTATCAAATGTCCACTCCCTGCCAGGCATTGAAAATATATCAGTGAATCAAGCACAAGGAATTCTCTCTTCTCACTGAATTTGCTTTCTGGTAGGGGAGGTAGACAATAAATAAATAAGCATGGTAATAGGAGATAGCGGTAAGTACTGCTACGAAGAAAATTAAACAGGTAATGTGAGAGCAGGGTGGAGGAGGGTGGTGTTTCTTAAAATTCAAGTGGCCAGGAAAGGCCTTTCTGTTGAGGGATGTAGAGTTCTCAGGACTGTGGAGTACAAGGGAAAGAGGAATCAAAGATGCCTTGAGACAGGGAGGACTGGGAGAACAGGTTTTGCAGAAAATCAAAAGTTCTGCATTCGTTCTTTTGAGATACACATTTGGGGTGAGAGATCCTTCACTTAATTTAGGACCTCACCACCTCCTTAGGAAGCCTCCTCTGTACCCCCCGAAATCCTCCAGGGTAGGATTATATTCTAGAACCAGGTTTTCAAATGTGGCTTCCACAGTTCCCTTATCCATAGACTGGAGAAATGCAGATTAGGGCAAGACTGTCGGTCACTGTCAATGAGCACTTGGCTGGAGTGGGGACCGTCTTGCAGGGGCCAGAGCCGGCTCTCAGTTTCTTATCCGTGGGGCTGAAAGGTGACTTCCCATCACCTCCGCATGGAAATGGTGGCTTCTGGAGCCGACCCACAGCACTCCCAGTGGCCCCCCTCTCCCACT
Organism: Lipotes vexillifer; assembly: GCF_000442215.2. Lineage (NCBI taxonomy): Eukaryota > Metazoa > Chordata > Mammalia > Artiodactyla > Lipotidae > Lipotes > Lipotes vexillifer. The sequence goes on from NW_006785619.1 coordinate 208,406, forward strand.
CAAGGTCAAACTTAAACTCCATGTGCACCAAGGTCCAACTTCCTCCCAAAAGCCAAAGAAGTCACACTGCTACTTCTGACAAGATGAGGTGACAGAGGTGACTGTGAAGAGAGGGGACTGTGAGCCTGGGTCGGACATGTGGAGTCCTTCTGACTTTAGGGCCAGTAGCCTCCCAGGAGGCAGGAGGCAGGCTGAGGGGAGGTGACTCCAGTCTCTCCCAGAATTCTGAGTTCCCCCTTAGGCTTAAACAGAGAGGAGAGTGGGTTATTTGCTGGGAGCCCCTACACCAACCACACTAGTGTCACAAAGACCTGGATATGGTAATGCAAGTGTGGGGCATGATGGCCTGGAGAAGGGTCCTCTCTGGCGCTCAGGGCAGTGGTTTATACAAACAGAAATGGGCCAGAGAAGTTCAGGCTTGAGGTTAAGAAAAGAACCCCAAAGAACACAGGTTCTCACTGACAAACTATTTATTGAATTTTGTCATCAGTATGGGGTGTCTCTTGCTGTATCTTAGAATCCTAGGATTCAGGGAGGTGGTAAAGTGGCAATGGTGAATTTGGGAATCTGGTCTCCCAAAAGTACCTGCCGCTCTACCCCTGATTCCGCAATGGCTGCCAGGCGGATCACCCCTCCGCTGGAGCCATCCCGCTCCATGGCCAAAGCGAGAGCTGTGGAGAAAAGAAGAAAGTCGGGATTGGAGTGAGATGCTGGGATCATGGCAAGGAAAGAGGAATGCTGACCTGGCTTGAGTATGGGGATTTATGCTCACAGACCCAGAAGCCGCAGTTCTCACCATTGGCAGTGAATTGCAGACATTCTTCCTTGGTCATGCCCTCCCGGTAGGTAGCATCGACATAGCCATAGATATAGGAACTCCCGGAGCCCCCGATGGCAAAGGACTGTCTTACCATCATACCCCCCATGGGTACCGAATATACCTGCCAGACAGAGGGAAGAGAAGAGGCTCACCATTTGTACCCTCCCCACAACACACGTATGTTCGCCTGTCCACTGCGGAACTGGTATGCGAAAAGTTAATAGTACGTGATGTAGAGACTGGAAAGAGAACTAGAAAATGCCTGCGGTGGGGAGAGAATGAAAGGCATGGTTCCAATGTTCTCAGGGTGGTGGTATCTGACCTGCCCCCCTTCTTGGGGGTCCCAGCCCGCAATGATGATTCCTGCCATCAGGTCTTCTCGGTATCGGTAACACATCTCCTTAAAGAGGCTGGCTGCCGTGTGTACCAGCGGAGGCTCATTCAGCTCGATGCTAGAGGGTGAAGGGAGTCATAGGGAAGGCAGTGTCAGGACCTGGAAGTCAGACTATTCCGCTCCTCAGGTCCCAACTCCTTTCAGATACTTGCTCCCTGCCTGCCCACAAGTACCTGTGGAAACCAAGCTGATAAGTGACTGCGTCAGCTACTGCCTGGGTATCAGCTGCTGAGCCTGAGCGGCAGCAAAAAATACGGTCATGAATAGGGGTCAGCTTGTCAGTCACTCGATTGGCGATGTACGACCTGCAGGAAAGCAGAATAGTGAGGGAAGGACCCCACCTGTCTCCCACTTCCATCTTTTACCATCCACTCCCTCAACAGGAATTCCAGTATTTCCTGTTAGCTCTCATCTAAACTGAAACAGGCTGGAGAACAAACTTTTGCAAGAAATTCACCAAAAGGTGAAGAGAACTACGAAGCAGTAGAAGCTGGAACAAATCCTTATCTCCTGGGAGGGGCGAAACCTCCCTTCCCATAGTAGTCTATGGAGGGTAAGGATGGGCTGGCAGGCAAGGAAGGAAGGAAGGGAAAGATGGGAAGAAGACCTTTCACATATCTGTCCTGAGCTCACCCAGTGGTTGTTCTGGAGTCGGCTCCTAGAACCACGCCCCCTTCAAATTGCACTGCCATGATAGTGGTCTGGAGAAAGAGGAGAAAAGGGTGAGTCTGGGCCTCTCCATATTCTCCAGCATACACAAACCTTAATGATCCGTCTATCCAGTCCCTAGAGTATGAGAAAAGTCGTGCGCCACCAACACATCGTCAAATCTCATGGGGTTCTCAATAACCCGCAGAATACTAGAAATCCAATCTTCAAGTTCCCAAAGGCCCACCCTGACCTTAAGCTTTCGTCCTGCAAGATTCCAGAATTCCACGCTTCAGCCTACCTTCCACCTCCTCCCACACCACTCCTGCGTCCTTAGGATACCTCCTCCCCTGCCTGAGCGCATCACACAGACCACCTCTCTTCCCCGCCCCTCCAGTCCTCCCAACCCACTCCAGCCTTATCTTTCCATCGCTTCAATCCTTGGGCATATCTCGTGAACCCCGAGTCCTTCCTCACCCCTGTTGAGACTTCCCGGTTTTCCCAGTCGGGGGTAATGGCCTCAGGCCCCCAGGCTGGTGCTGGCCGTGCTCCCCGAGCAGCTGCTAAGGTGGCCGCCATCTTCCTCCTCCGGTACGGCCACAAAGCAACTGTCGTAAAGCGCTCCGTCACCCTCTTTAGTCGTGCTCTGAGGCCTTCTGGGGGCGAAGCTGCGCCGCGGTTGACGGCAGAAAGGAAAAATGTGTAGTGAACGTTCTTTGCGACCGTGAGAGCTTGATGGCAGCGTGGGTGGCAAACAAAGAAACAAGAAACAAACAAAAAAAAACCCAAACAACAAACAGATGCAAACCGTCTGGAAAAACTACGTTCCTATCGGTATACGCGGGACTGATATATCCGATCGGAGTTGCGATTCAAAGAGGCTTCAGGATAGACTTGAGCGTCCCCGATTTAGAATGACCGCACTATGTTTTCATTTCTCTGAGGTATATACTTAGGCGTATATACTAGGAGTGAAATTGTTGGGTCATTTAGTAACTTTTTGTTTAACATTTTAAGGAACTGACAGCTTTTCCTCAGCAGCTGCCTCGTTTTACATTCTCACCAGCCATGAATGAGGATTCCGATTTCTCCACTTCCTAATTGTTGTGGTGCATTTTAAATTTTACCCATCCTAGTGGGTGTGAAGTGATATCTTGTGGGGTTGTTGTTGTTGTTGTTGTTTTTGCTTTTCCCTGTGATGAATGACATTGAACATGTTTTCATGCGCTGATTGAGCATTTGTATATCTTCTTTTGAAAAATACCTATTTAAGTCCTTTGCCTGTTTTAAAATTGGGTTATCTTTTTATTGTTGAGTTATGAGGGGTTTTTTTTCCCTTCACGAGAAAAGCATCAAACTTTTTCTTTTCTTTTTTTTTCTTTTGCCGCACCGCGCGGCTTGTGGGATCCTAGTTCCCCCACCAGGGACTAAACCCCGGGCCCCTGCAGTGAAAGCCCAGAATCCTAACCACTCGGTCACTAGGGAACTCCCAACATCAGACTTTTAAAAAAATTGAAGTATAGTTGATTTACAATATTGTGTTAGTTTCAGGTGTACAGCAAAGTGATTAAGTTTTATATATATATATATATATATATTTCCATTATAGGCTATTACAAGATATTGAGTATAGCTCCCTGTGCTATACAGTAAATCATTGTTGCTTATCTATTTTATGTATAGTAGTTTGCATCTGTTAATCCCATAATCCTAATTGTAAGTGTTCTTTTTATATTCTACATATTACACCTTTATCAGACATACAATTTGCAAATATTTTCTCCCATTCCATGGACTGTCTTCTCACTTTCTTTTCTTTTTTTTTAAATTAATTAATTTATTTATCTTTGGCTGCATTGGGTCTTCATTGCTGCGTATGGGCTTTCTTTTCAGTTGCAGCTTAGTTGCTCTGTGGCATGTGGGATCTTCCCAGACCAGGGCTCTAACCCGTGTCCACTGCATTGGCAGGCAGATTCTTAATCACTGCGCCACCAGGGAAGTCCCTGGAAGGGAGATTCTTAACCACTGGACCACCGGGGAAGTCCCAGATTTTGTATTTATTCTTGAGTCAGGTTTGGTAGTGTGTGTCTTTTTAGGAATTTGTCCATTTCATTTAGGTTATCTACTTTATTGGCCTACAGTTGTTTACAGTATTTCCTTATAATACTTTTTATTTCTGTAAGATCGTTAGTAATGTTTCATCTTTTTTTTTTTTTTTTTTTTTTTTTTTTTATTTAAATGCATTAATTTTTGAAATACTGATTTAAAAAGTGATTATACATCTATTCAAGTTTTTATGTATTTTTTTTTTTTTTTTTTTTTTTTTTTTTTTGCAGGATCTCAGTTCCTGACCAGGGACTGAACCCGGGCCACAGAAGTGAAAGCCTGGAATCCTAACCAGTAGGCCATCAGGGAACTCCCCCTCTTTCTTTCTTCTTTTTTTTTTTTAAATTAATTAATTTATTTATTGCTGTGTTGGGTCTTTGTTGCTGTGCGTGGACTTTCTCTAGTTGTGGCGAGCGGGGGCTACTCTTCGTTGTGGTGTGCAGGCTTCTCATTGCAGCGGCTTCTGTTTGTTGCGGAGCACAGGCTCTAGACACGCAGGCTGCAGTAGTCGTGGCACGTGGGCTCAGTAGTTGTGGCTCGCGGGCTCTACAGCACAGGCTCAGTAGTTGTGGCACTCAGGCCTAGTTGATCTGCGGCATGTGGGATCTTCCTGGACCAGGGCTCGAACCTGTGTCCCCTGCATTGGCTGGCAGATTCTAAACCACTGTGCTACCAGAGAAGTCCCTCGTTTTTTTTTAAATACTCTTTTGTATTTTCTTCTATAAATTCTTTTTTTTTTTTGGCTGCATTGGGTCTTCATTGCTGCGTGCATGCTTTCTCTAGTTGTGGCGAGCGGGGGCTACTCTTCGTTGTGGTGTGCGGGCTTCTCATTGCGGTGGCTTCTCTTGTTGTGGAGCACAGGCTCCAGGCACACAGGCTTCAGTAGTGGCAGCACACAGGCTCAGTAATTGTGGCTCACAGGCTCTAGAGTGCAGGCTTAGTAGTTGTGCTTGGGCTTAGTTGCTCCACAGCATCCCCTCTTTCATTTTTGATTTTAATAATTTGAGTCTCCTCTCTCTTTTTCTTGGTCAGTCTAGCTAAAGGTTCGTCAATCTTAGTGGTCTTTTCAAAGAGCCAACTTCTGTTTTAGTTGATTCTATTGTTTTTCTGTTTTCTATTTCATTTATTTACACCCTAATCTTTATTATTTCCTTCCTTCTGCTTTCTTTAGATTTAGTTTGCTCTCCTTTTTTCTTTTCTTTTCTTTTCAGCTGTGACACGTGGCTTGCAGGAGCTTAGTTCCCCAAGCAAGGATTGAACCCAGGCCCCATGCAGTGGAAGCGGGGAGTCCTAACCACTGGACTGCCAAGGAATTCCCTGCTTTTCTTTTTCTAGTTTATTAAGGTAGAAGGTTAAACTGTTGATTTGAGATCTTTCTTCATTTTTAATATAGGCATTCATAGCTACACATCTCCTTCTGAGCACTACGTATGCTGCATCCCAAGTTTTGGTATCATTTTCACTAACCTCAAAATATTGTCCCTGTGATTTCTTCTTTGACCCAGTGGTTGGTTAGGAAAATTCACATACTTGTGAATTTTCCAAATTCCCTTTTGCTATTGAGAATATTTTGTGACTTCAACCTTTGCAAATTAATTGAGACTTTTTTGTGGCCTACCCTATGGTCCATCCTGGAGAATGTTGCATGTGCGCTTGAGAAGAATGTGTATTTTGCTGTTACTGTGTGGAGTAGTCCTCCTATGAACCTGCCATACTATTTCTACGTACTGCAGCTGGAGCTGGTGTTTTTTTGTTTTTTTTTTAAAGTATTTATTTATTTATTTATTTGCCACATAGGGTCTTAGTTGTGTCACGCAGGATCTTTCGTTGTGGTGCGTGGTCTTCTCTCTAATTGTGGTGTGCAGGCTCCAGAATGCGCAGATTCCAGAGCACGGGGGCTCATTAGTTGTGGTGGGTGGGCTCTGTAGTTGCAGCGCGTGGGCTTAGTTGCCCCGCGGCATGTGGGATCTTAGTTCGCTGACCAGGGATTGAACCAGCGTCCCCTGCATTGCAAGATGGATTCTTAACCACTGGACCACCAGAGAATCCCTGGACCTGGTGTTTTGAATTGAAAATATGATCCAGACAATCCCCCACTTAAAATTAACTCTCAAGATAAAGTCCTGTCTCTATAACATAGTGTATAAGGCCCTTCATGTGCTCATTCCTGCCCACCTGTCTGGAATCACATCTCTTATTTACTTCTAAATTTTTTACTGTAATAAAATATAAATAACATAAAATTTAGCATTTTAACCATTTTTGGTGTACAGTTCAGTAGCATGAAGTACATTTACTTTGTTGTGCAATCCCCTCTTTTCTTTTTGACACTCTTGTCTCCAGCCATCTGAACTATTTTTAGTGCTCATACATTCATTCAACAAAAGCTGTTGAATGTCTACTAGGTGCCAGGCACAGTTTGAGGCACTGGAAGTACATCAGGGAACAAAGTAGACAGAAATTCCTAGCCCCATGGAACTTACATGTATTAAGGGAGACAAAAAAATAAGTGCAATATACAGCATGTTAAATAGTGAATCATATTAAGAAGAAAAAGCAAAGAAGGGAGATAGGAAGATGTGTGTGTGTCTGTGTGTGTTGAAATTTTAGAAAGAATAATCAGGGAAGTTCTCACTGGAGAGACATTTAAATAAAGACCAGAAGGAAGGAGGGAAGTCATTTGTATATTTTGGGGAAAAGCATTCTGGACAGAGGGAAGATCAAGTGCAAGTCATGAGGCAGGATCATGCCTGACAGATTCAATGAATATTGACGAGGTCAGTTTGGCTAGTGCAATCAGATCACATAGGGCCTTTGAGAAGCTTTTCATCATTCTCAACTGAAAATATGATCCAGAAAATTTCCTGCAATAGGAAGCCATTGGAAAGTTTTGAGCAGGGAAGTGACATGATATGCTTTATATTTTAAAGATCACTTTGGCTGCTCTATTGAAAATACACTGTAGGGACGCAAAGTATGGGAGAGAGAAACAATTAGGAGGCTATTGCAATAATCCAGGTGATAGATGAAGTTGACTTGACAAGGTTGGTAGCAGTGGAGATAGTGAGAAATAGATTCTGACTGCTTGGAGGTGGGTACGATGAAAGAGAAACCAAAGAGTCAGGATGACTGCAAGGGTTTTGGCTTAAGGACCTGGAAGAATGGAATTGTCGTTTGCTGAGCTAGCGAGGACTGTGGAGTATTTTGGGAGGAGAGAATATTGGAAGCTCAGTTTTGGACTCGTTAAGTTTGCTATCTCTAGTTGAAATCCAAGTGGAGATGTGGAATAAGGAAGTGATATATAGTATTCTGGAGTCCAGGGGAAAGTGGGTTGGAGTTATAATTTGGGAACTATCAGTGTGTAACTTTGTTTACTATTGTGGGAGTGGAGTCATTTAATAAACATACATTACTGAGCTGAGTACCTGCTTGGTGTGAGGCAAGATGCACAGGTTTTAGCCTTGGGTAGTTGACAGGAAAGGGTGTCATTTATTGAGATAGGAAACACAAGAAGAGGTGCAGTTCTGGGAGGAGGTGACTGGATTCGTGTTGGATGTGTTGCATTTGTGGTGCCTGTGGAGGTGTCCAGGAAAGAGTTCGCTTTATGGGGGCTGCAGCTCAGGGGACAGGTCTAGTCTGGAGACTTGGCACGTAGTTGGCAACTGAAGCTGTAGGAGTGGTTGACCTAGGCCAGGGGTAGCGTGAGTCTCTCAGCGGCTGGAAACAGGGATGACACGTCTTCCCACATCTATTTTTTCCTGTTTCCCTTAAGCGCCTGCTGTCATCACACAAAGCGCCCTAAATCGATGGCTACCAAAGAATACTTTTTAAAAAATTTATTTATTTATTTATTTATTTTAGGCTGCGTTGGGTCTTCGTTGCTGTGCACGGGCTTTTCTCTACTTGCGGCGAGCAGGGGCTACTCTTCCTTGCCGTGCAGGCTTCTCACTGCGGTGGCTTCTCTTGTTGCCGAGCAAGGGCTCTAGGCCTGTGGGCTCAGTAGTTGTGGTTCGCTGCTCTAGAGCACAGGCTCAGTAGTATGGCTCACGGGCTTAGTTGCTCCGCTGCAAGTGGGATCTTCCGGACCAGGGCTCAAACCCGGGTCCCCTGCATTGGCAGGAGGATTCTCAACCACTGCCACCAGGGAAGTCCCAAAGAATACTTTTTATTCCCCACAGCTCCTCCCTTCTCCCGGAGATTGCGGATAGAGGCAGGGTCTAAAAAACCCACCCCTATCGAAGTGAGCCTCCAGGGGTGCTGACGTCACCAAGGAAGCGGGGTATATGGCGACCATGCCCCCGGCACCGGGAGGCGGGGCCAAGGGCTCAACCTGGAGCTGCACCGACCCCTCCCCAGGGCGCTTCCTTCCTCCGGCCAGTAGGCGTCAGGCCAGCTCGAGCAAGCCGCCGTCGGCCAACAAGCCCTGAGTACGGTTGTAGACGTCCTCTAGGGTGCCCGCAGCCCGGACCAGCGCGTTCCGCGCCTCCGCCTCTTTGGAACCCGGACACGCCAGCTCCAGCAAGCGGCCGCGACCCGGGAAGGCGAGGAATGCGAGGTGAGCGGCCTGACGGACGAACCAGGGGTGGTGTGGAGCCAGGGCCGTGCCGTAGGCGTCGCTGCACTGAGCGCCAGCGTCCGGGCCTCCGAGCATCCCTGTCGCCACCCGGTGGAGGCAGAGCTGGGACCAGCGTAGCGCACGGTGCAGCAAGAGCATCGTCAGTGAGCCCGGGCACCTGGCCGAGAGTCGTGGGGCGATCCCGGGCCGCTCCCACGCCACCATGGTCGCCAGCGACGTGTAGTGCGCGGCCTCTGGGCCGTGCACCAGAGCCTCGAGCGCTGTCACTTTGGCGGAGGCCTCGCTTGTGGCGAAGGCGAAGATGGAGCCGAGGGGAGTTAGGAACCTGTGTGTGATGGTGGGAAGGGTAAGAAGGTTTGAGAGAGGGCGATGGAGCCACAAAGAGGCGGGCACTGGATGGGGTGCGGGGAGAGACCACTCACCGGACTAGCTCCCTCCATCCTGCCAGGTACTGCGACAACTCCACATCCCTTTCCGGGTTCAGACTGGCGCGGAACGGCCTCATCATGCGGCCCAGCATCCCCTGAGGGCCCAGGCACTGAGGCTCTTCCCGTTCCGGGGCCTCCAAGGGTCTCGACTGTTGCCGGACCTGGGGGTGAGATAGGAGGGGAAAGGAGTGGGAGCAGAAGCCCTAGCTTGCTGGGTTCGCCAAGCAACCCAGTTGGGCTCTGAAGAAATTATTCCTTAGATCTAGATGGTGTCCCTCTTGCTGTATTCTCAGCTTCTGACGGGAGAAGGGAGAGGAGGAAGAGGGCCTGCCCTTCATCGGATCCTCAGCCTGGTGCACTTCCCCCTGCTCAGGGTTCTACCTGGAGCTCCCAGTCCCAGCCCTTCCGGGAGCATACCTGGAAAGGAGGCGGTTCCCTGGCAATGCAGGACTGGGCCCCAGATCTGCAGCCTGAGAGGGCACCTGAGGGAAGTGAAACAGAACAACGAGGGCTTGAGGAGAGTCTCAAGGGCCTGGATTTCCCGGTTCCTCCCAGAGCAGGTGAGGGAAGGGGTACTCACGGAGGCTCCGAGCCCAGAAATAAACAAGCAGTAGTGTGAAGACAGCAAGAGGAATCGCACTGTGCAACCAGCGCCGAGGGACCCGCTGAGGCAGTGCGACCCGCATGGCTGCTGCAGGGACCACCGCCCTCTCACCAGCCCCTTGCCAGGCCTTGTCCCTTTGCCTCCAGGAGGGGAGAGAAGCAGCCGCAGTGCCTGAGGTGCAAAGGGTTAATAATTAACCTACTAAGTCCCCCTCCCCTGTGCCCTTTGCCCCAGAGGGCAGCATCTGAGGAGAGAGGGATTGAATGAAGAGGATTTGGAGGATTCGATAGCAGTGACACGTCGCTACATTTCCCTTCCCTGTAAGGCCAGGTTGTAGCAAGAGGAAGCCTGGGTATTGTGAGGAGAGGCTGAGGTCAGAACCAGTTCCCCCACTGAGCAATGGTGGACCCTAAGTTGACTGTGCCTGAGTTCCCTCCACTGTACATTGAGGATAATAATATGTTCTTTTGCAGCCTTCATGTGAGGATTAAATGATATCGTATGTGCAAACACTGTAAATGGAAAAGCTTACTACAATTGTTCCATAAATCTTACCTTTTAAGTTCAAGCATGGGGCATCTGGGATTCAGAGAACACCCTCTTCTAAATTCTCTATCCTGTCCCCAGGGGATCTTATCTTATTATTATTTTTTATATTATAAATTTATTTATTTTTTGGCTGCGTTGGGTCTTCGTTGCTGCACGCGGGCTTTCTCTAGTTGCGGTGAGCCGGTGCTACTCTTCGTTGCGGCACGCGGGCTTCTCATTGTGGTGGCTTCTCTTGTTGTGGGGCACAGGCTCTAGGTGCGCAGGCTACAGTAGTTGTGGCATGAGGGCTTAGTAGTCGTGGCTCGTGGGCTCTAGAGCGCAGGCTCAGTAGTTGTGGCGCATGGGCTTAGTTGCTCCGCGGCATGTGGGATCTTCCCGGACCAGGGCTCAAACCCGTGTCCCCTGCATTGGCAGGCAGATTCTCAACCACTGCGCCACCAGGGAAGCCCAGGGGACCTTATCTTAATCTGGATGCCTGAGGTCTCAATTATATAGTTTAGGCTGTCACCTTTTACATTTTTGTAGTTTACTTTTTTTTAATCTCCAAATTGATTCCTCAATCATTCATCAAACCAACCTTTATTAACTACCTCCACATGCCAGGCCCTGTACTAGGCCCCATGAAGACAAATGTGCCTTCACAGAGCTCAGGGTCCATTGGAGGATTTATCATCTGTCTCCCCCACTGGAATGTGAGCTCTGATGAAAGACAGGGGCCTTTTCTTGGTGGCTGCTCTATTTAGCATTTAGAATATTGCCTGGGCCAAAACACATTATTTCTAAATAAGTAATATTGAATAGACAAAGGAGTGTGTATGAAGGGCAGGCAAATCAGGGGTGGTACTCCCCACAATTTTTTTTTTAAAATTAGGAGTCCCCTGGGGCTTCCCTCGTGGCACAGTGGTTGAGAGTCCGCCTGCCAATGCAGTGGACGCGGGTTCGTGCCCCGGTCGCGTACCGCAAAAAAAAAATCAAAAAATAAAAAAATAAAAAAGACCCTACCTTTCAGGGGCCTTGTTCGGTAATTAGGAGTCCCCCTGGTGGTCATAGGGGGAAAAACATTGAGGGAAAGGCTACAGGAAGCGATGAAAGAAATAGCGTCGTCTCCTGTTCTCAGTTCCCTGTCCATAAACTTTTTAAAACTGTTCCTGTCTCTGTGTACATTTTCTTTTGAGGGGAAGGGATGTCCCAGATTCTCAAGGAGTCGGGGCCCCAATCACTCACAAGATGCTTCCCAGCTCCCACAGTTCATGGATCCTTGCCCTGTCTCACTCCGATGCTCCTTCACATCCTGGAGGTCCCTGGGGTCCCTTGTCCAGTGGGATTCTGGAACCATCACTTCCATCCCTAGCCGTGGGTTCCCCATTTCCTAGTGCTGGAATGTTCCCTGGCTTGCTGACTGTGACCTTAGGCAAGTCGCTTGCAATTTCGCACCCCTAGTTCCCTCACTGGCAGAATAGGAATGGTAATTCTCACCTCCTAAAATTGTTATGTGGATTAAATAAAACATGCCAGCAAAACGCTGACCACGATTCGTGGCCTGTAGTCTGTAAACGTTCGGTAGGTTGGTGGTTATTTAAACCCGTGGGTTCTTGCTGCCCCTTCTCCTCTGGCGCTGGGAGCGTCAGTCTCCCTGAGCTGAGAAACAAGTCTGTAGGCTTCCGGAACGGATTAGTTTTGAGTGTCACTTAATCCAGGTGGCCCTTCCGCAATCGGAGCCCTCTTAGGGCAAAGGTGGTATACACCTGCACAAAGGGCCTGGGCTCACAGAGGCTGCGGGATGGGGCGGGGCGCGGGAGCCAAGCTGCTTCTGCTGCTGTGGGCGACGTGCTTCGGGCGTGCAAGAGCAGATGCGTTGAGCGGCTACACATTGGTCATCGAGGTGACCAACGGGGGGCCCTGGGGCAACTGGGCCTGGCCAGAGATGTGTTCTGACGGATTCTTCGCCAGCAGTTTCTCGCTCAAGGTAGGGGCTCAGGCCTAGGTCTCGGTGGGGACCCCAAGCAGAGGATGGCAGTCTTCTGACTAGTCCTCTGCCGCCCAGGTGGAGCCCTCCCAAGGCATTC
>NW_006785619.1:221074-245200 GCF_000442215.2 Lipotes vexillifer
CCTCCCAAGGCAGTCCTGGCGACGACACAGCTCTGAACGGAATCCGGCTGCACTGCGTGCGCGGGAATGCGGAGCTCAACACGCACGTGGTAGAGTCCCAGTCTGGAAGGTGGGGGGCAGGGGCCGAGGATCCCCTAGGGTCGGGGTATGCCCCTTACTCTCCATTACACGCATCCCCTACCGACAGGCAGGTTCCTCCAGCGCTGTGGGGAGGTTTAGACCTGGGAAGCGGGTGGGAGACTCCCAGCTCCGCACCTCGGTGGAGGTTAGGTGACTGGAGCACCTGACTGGGAAGCCCGAGGCCTGGGTCCGGCTGGAGGTGGGTGGGGGCGCCCGCGGAGACCGCGCGTCTCTGCTTTCCTCGCAGGTGGGGCGCGTGGAGTGAGCCGCTGTGGTGTCCCGGCGGCGGCTTCCTGGTGGCTTTCTCGCTTCGCGTGGAGGCACCCGTGACCCCCGGGGACAACACGGCTGCGAACAATGTGCGCTTCCGCTGCTCCGACAGCACGGAGCTGCAGGGGCCCGGTCTGTCCTGGGGAGACTTTGGAAACCGGAGTGAGCCTTGCCCTAAAGGAGTGTGCGGCTTGCAGACCAAGATATAGCAGCCTAGAGGCCTCCGCGATGACACCGCTCTTAACGACGCGCGCTTTTTCTGCTGCCGCAGTTGACACCATCGCCGCCCTCTCCCAGCCCAAGCCTAGTCCCACCTCCGCTATTAAAGCTTCTCTGTCTTGGTTTTGGTCTCCCTTGATTTAGGGGTGGGAAACTGCGTAGCCCCATCTTCCTCCTAACCTAGCATTGGGCCAGGCCCAATTAGGATTTGGTTTCAGGAGTCCATGGCAAGCTACTGAAAGTTACCGACCCATAGTTCAGAAAAGACACACTTAAACACAGTTTTGCGTACAAGTTAAGGAAGTCCCTGCCTTTCTGTGAGCCTCTGCAGACACATCGTCCCCATTAAGAGACCAGGTTGTTTCCTTTCTGAACCACCAGTGACCCCAGATCAAGAAATTTCTACCAAATTAGGAGGTGACAATGCTATATCGTCTTAAGATTTCATTTTCTAGAACTTAGGAGGCTAATATGTCTTTTCCATAGTTTTCCTTCCCCCCCTGCGCCAAAACTCAAACAGTGGCTTTTCTGTATACTGAGTCCCATTGAGGGTCTTCGTCCTTGCTGCCATCTCTGCCTGGAATCCCCCAACTGTCCAGATGGTTAGCCCATTCACCAGATTTCAGCTCCAATTTCTCTTTCTTGGACTTCATCTTATTAAAAAAGTCCATCCATCAGTCAATATCTATCCCACTACCTCCGTGTTTTTAAAAAGTGCTTATCACCAATTAAAATAAGCTATTGCCTCTTTTAAAAATTGCCCATCTTCTACCCCTGGAATGTTAACTTCTTTAAGAGCACAGAACTTGCCCGTCTTGTTTACACAGTGTTGTAGTTTATCTTATGACAGGGCCGAAAGTAAGCACATCACACGAGATGAATTGTGCAGAAGCACAGCAGCAGAGGGCTGCCGCTCGCTCAGGCAAAACAGCGCCGTCTGTCCTGCTGTGGTAGCTTTTATTAAAGCATTATCTAGGTTTACATTTTAAGACTTGTTTTCTTAACACTTCAGAAATGCCAAAGCAGCAACCTATGTTTTTATTAATTATACAAGCAATAATTGGCTTTCTTGAAAACATGCCGTGCTTCGTCCTTGAGCGCAAAAGCAGCACAAAGTTCCCACCATTATTTTGATTATACTGAAGCAGCACAAGGACATTGCCTTGTGTTCCCACCATTCTGATTATACTGAGGACATTCTCATGGATCAGCGCCCAAAGCACTCAATGCTTCTTCGCAGGCCCCCGGTTTGCCGGGGAGCGGGGGTGGGCTCAAAGCATTCAGGACTGTTCACAGTTCTGGATTATTCGCATGCCCCCGGTTTGCCGGGGGAGGGGGGTGCTCAAAGCAATCAGGACTGTTTGCAGTTCTGGCTTATTCGCCAGCCCCCAGTTTGCTGGCGCGGGGGGGGGGGGCGCTGGGGGACCCCGGGGGAGGGGGGTGCTCAAAGCAATCAGGACTGTTTGCAGTTCTGGCTTATTCGCCAGCCCCCAGTTTGCTGGCGCGGGGGGGGGGGGCTCATGGGTCACTTCTCCTTTCCATGTCCTCAGTTATTCCACTACACACAGTATTTCCAGTGCACTAATAGTTCAATAACTATTTATTAAGGAAATAACAAGCGGGGTGCAAGGGTCCCAAACACGAGAGCCCCAAGGCACGGTGTATATGGAGACCTTCGGACACTCCTTGTAAAGGGCACAATCTGAGACGCGGAAGAGAGCTCTAAATAGTTTATTCCAGGGCGGGGGCGGGCCAGGCGGGTGTCCAGGAGCGACGGACCAGGTCCGTGGAGCCTCAGTGAGGGGCGCCCTGCGGAAAAAAAAGTGAGGACTTAGTCAGGGAGCAAATAGATTTCCTCGACAGCTCCATCCCACACAGTCCCACCTCCTTCTTCCGACAATCGCCGCAGAAGACACCAATGGACGCGTTCACCAGCTGCACCCCACACAGCAAAATCTCCAGGCACGAGGCGGCCACCAGCAGCGAGAAGAGTGTCACGTTCCAGTAGACCACACCAGGCGGCTCCACGCACGAGCTCCACTGAGTGCGGTTGAGCAGGTAGGAGCCTCTGCGGGCGGGGCAGGGTCACGTGAGAGAAGGAGGTCACGCGGAGTGCGCCCCCCTCGGGGCTCCCCGCTCCGCGCAGGCGCCGAGGGGGATATGCAAAGGACTCGTTCGGCCCACGTGGAGGAAGCTGTCTCGAAGCCGAATCCCACCTAGGTTTCTCGGTCCACGTGGGAAAGGCAGGTGGGCAGTATTAGAGAATGGGGCGGGGGCGCGAATACAGGCTGAGCCTTACGCAGTCTGTTGGAAGTGGTATTCCCAGAAGCCGTCCATTAAGCATAGTGGTCCAATTCGGAGCCCGGCTCCTGATACCGAGAGGCAGTAGATGGCACCAAGTATCCCGAACGCCGAGCAGAAGACCGATCGCAGCATCTGGATACAGAGTGCGAGGAGAGGTGAGTTGGGCCGTCCCCGCCCCACTCGTGGGCAAAGCGCGCCTAGCTCCCCGCCCTCCTTTGTTACCGAGCTCTAGCCAGTCTCGTTAAAAATACATTTCCCGTCAAACTCCAGGGCTTGGAGTTCGGCTAATTCTAAGAGCCACTGGCCGCGGAGGTTCATGGGGATTGTAGTTCCCTCCGGTCAGGCCCAATGAAGCCTAAGATTTGCGGGTGCGAGGGAGCGGTAAGATGGAGCCTAGGACTCTGCGAGGAGCTCGTGAAGCTGGGAATTCTGTGGAGGGGTTTAGGTGTGATTCTTCGAAGAAGACAGATTCAAAGACCTATGCTGAGTGCCGTCTTAATTTGCATCTTACCCTGCAGCGATTCCCACAGCAGCCTGCACCACAACAGCCTTTGCCCCCTGCCCGGACGGCGGAAATTCCTGGACACAGTACCTGTGGGATCAGAGTCGATGTGATAGCGAGTCATCCAGGTCCCCAACTTGGATCAGCACTTACCCCGTATTGTGACGAGGTAAGCTTCCTGTGAGGCCTTCAGCCATTTGGACTATAGGGAGACCTTAGCTCTACTTCTCCTGGAGCACTGTGGGGCTCTGCTTTAAATTTATCTATATTTATGTGCCTACTTATCTCTGTCCAGGTTGTAGCCTCCAGGAGGATAGGGCGCAATATCATTATATCCCCCATAGATCTCAGCATACAGTAGGTGCCCAACTGAATGGGTGTCAGGAGGCCTGGGTTTAATGCCAACCTTGTGCTCACTTCACACTCCGTGAATTGATTCATCTCTCTGGGTCTCAGTTTTGTCCTCTGTAAAATGGGCTGTTCTCAGGATTTAATGAAATAACAGGTTGCCTTGATGTCAAGACTTGCTCAGAGTAAATGGTCAATAACTATAGAGCCCCTCAGCAGCAGGAAGGAATAGTGGTGTTGGAATGCCTGGCAAACTGGGATTATGGTGGAGGGTGGAGGAGCATGTAAGACTCTGATGGAAAGAGTAGGAATCCCCAAGATACAGGCTTGATCCTCTTTGTCTTTCTTTCTCCCGTGGCCCTCCTCAGAGAGCCCATCCCCTTCCAGGGCATCAGCTGCTCCCTCTAACAACTGTTGTCTCCTAAATTGATGCCTCCAAATTCAAATCTAACTGCCTGAAGGGTATGTTCGTTTGAATGTCTTGGTTTTAGCTTAAGTTCATCCAGACTCATACTAATCTCACAATTTGTTCCCCCCAATTCATCTCCCTTTGGCTTTCTTGTCTCCATCAGTGGAAATATCCTGCAGGTCACCCCGGCCTAAAAACTTGAATCCTTCACACCTAGCCAGACCTCAAGTCTTTGGGACTTTTCCTTCAATGGCTCTTGAATCTGTCAGTCCTTTTTTCTTCCCCATGGTCAATCCCCAGTCACCTCCCATGAGAAGGATATGCTCAGCCTCCCTACTATATTTTTGTGTCTATTGCCCTGTGCCAACTCACATTCCATTCTACATTGCTACCGCCAGATTAAACTTAGCTTTCAACTGGTCTTTTCCCTGATCCAGTCCTTTAGGGTCTCCTCAAAGAGTAGCCCATCAAGACTGAACTCCAGGAAGGCATTCGAGGCGTCTCACTTTTGGCTCCAGCCTTAACTTTGTTGCACCAGACCAGGTTCTTTACCTGTCTTCCCATCTCTGGAATTCCACAGCTCTCTGGATCTGTGCCTCCCTGTCTTCCTTGTCTGGCACACACCAACAAGGTGGCATTTTGATCTTCTCCAAAGGAGGGGCTGAGAGTTTTAGTTCCATTATATCATCCACAGCAACCTTACAGAAACACCTGCAGAGTTGAATGAACTATCCACCAGACACTCTTCCCTCTTCCATGTCTCATGGCATGTCTAGGGCCCCTTTGCTTAGCCTTTCGGTTTACATCACTTAGTCAGAAGCTCCTGGATCCAAAGACACCTGGAATTTGGATTTACCAATTTCAAATGACCTCTCTGTTTGTGTTTTTTTTTTTTAACATAAATTTATTTATTTATTTTTGGCTGTGTTGGGTCTTTGTTCCTGCGCACAGTGTTTCTCTAGTTGCCACGAGTGGGGGCTACCCTTTGTTGAGGTGCGCGGGCTTCTTACTGCGGTGGCTTTTCTTGTTGTGGAGCACGGGCTCTAGGCACGTGGGCTTCAGTAGTTGCAGCACGCGGGCTCAGTAGTTGTGGCTCACGGGCTCTAGAGCACAGGCTCTGTAGTTGTAGTGCACAGGGCTTAGTTGTTCTGCCGCATGTGGGATCTTCCCGGACCAGGGATCGAACCCTGCCTTGTGTCCCCTGCATTGGCAGGCGGATTGTTAACCACTGCGCCACCAGCGAAGCCCTGTTTGTGATTTTTTAAAAAATATTTACTTATTTATTTGGCTGCACCACATCTTAGTTGCAGCATGCGGGATCTTTAGTTGCGGCATGTGGGATCTTAGTTCCCCGACCAGGGATGGAACCCGGGCCCCCTGCATTGGGAGCACGGAGTCTTAGCCACTGGACCACCAGGGAAGTCCCTCATTTTTACTTTTCTAGCCAAAGTGTTTCCTCTTGTTGTCTGAACTCGTCTGTCTTGCTCTCTGCTATCTCGTCTCGTTGAAAAGAGAAGGGTAATTGAAAAGGCAGGAGGAAGCACTGAGTTTATAGCTCGAGTCTGTTTAATTTTCTCCATCTCCATGGCCACTGGCCTCATCTAAGCCACTATCATCTCCCCTGGACAACTGTAGTGACCTCAGTCTGGTCTTTCTGCATACAGTGCTGACCTCCTACTGTTTACTCACCACCCAGCAGCCAGCCGTATCCAGCGGGATATGGAGCAACTAGAACTCTCATCCTTTGCTGGTGGGAATACAATTGGCATAAGTACTCCAGACAACTCTTTGGTGATATCTGTTAGCACTGAACATTTGCATACCTTAAGAATC
This sequence comes from Lipotes vexillifer, assembly GCF_000442215.2. Classification (NCBI taxonomy): domain Eukaryota; kingdom Metazoa; phylum Chordata; class Mammalia; order Artiodactyla; family Lipotidae; genus Lipotes; species Lipotes vexillifer. Next base: position 227,080 of record NW_006785619.1, read on the forward strand.
AGCAGTTTTACTCCTAGGTATCTATCCAACAGAAATGCAAACGTACATTCACCTAAAGACATTTACAGGAATGTTTATAGAGCATTATTTAGAATAAACCCGAGTTGGGAACTATCCAAATGTCCAGCAACAGTAGAATGTTTAAATAAATTGTAGTAATACTTACACAATAGAAATAATTGTGTAAATATTAGAAATAGAAAACTATAGCACTGTGTAACAATATGGATGAAACTTACAAACATAATGTTGACCTCAATAAACCAGAACAGGGCTTCCCTGGTGGCGCAGTGGTTGAGAGTCCACCTGCCGATGCAGGGGACACGGGTTCGTGCCCCGGTCCGGGAAGATCCCACATGCCGTGGAGCGGCTGGGCCCGTGAGCCATGGCCGCTGAGCCTGTGCGTCCAGAGCCTGTGCTCCGCAACGGGAGAGGCCACAACAGTGAGAGGCCCCCGGTCCGCAAAAAAAAAAAAAAAAAAAAAAAAAAAAAAAAACCAGAACAAAAGTGTCCACTCTTGTCCACTCTGTATGATTCCATTTATATAAAGTGCTAAACAGACAAAACTAACCTCTGGGATAGAAGTCAGGATAGTGGGGCCCTTCTTGGTGTGGGGTAGGGCCTGGCAGGAGGCATGTCTGGGGTTCTTGTAATGACCCACACATCTTGATCTGAGTGCCCAGAACATGGGTGTGTTCCCTTTATAAAAATTCACTGAGCTGTATATTAAGGATCTGGGCAGTTGTCTGTATGACTTTCTAAAAAGATAAAAAGTCCTTCAACAGTTTTCTGTGCACTTATAATAAAATTCAAATTCCTCACTGTGCCTTTCAAGGGTGTAGGTGCTCTGGCCTCTGCCCTCCTCTGATTGGCGGCCTCTCCAGCCCTGAGATGTGCAGGCCTATTCCTGCCTTACACTTTGTACTCACCTGTCTGTCATGCTGATTTCTTCTTTTTGTCTTTTGGCTCTCAGTTCAGAAGTCACCTCATCAAGGCCTTCCTTGAAAATGCTATAAAAAGTGGTCCCCCACCTTGCCTCAGGGGCTCTTTACACAGCATCCTGCTTTGTCTTCTTAGATGGTCCCTACTTTTATCTGAGATCATCTCACTCGTCTGTTTACTTTATTCATTCACTATTAATCCAGTGCCTGTTAATCCAGGCCTAGGTGCCTGGCACACAGCAGCCAATGAAACAGGCAGCCCTTCCTCCTGTGGGGCGTACATTTTTGCTTCCTTGATACTGTGTGTCTCTTCAGCAGAAACACCTGCTTCAGGGAGTGCAGGGCCCTCGCCTGTGTCCCTGTGGCATAGCATTAACTGTGAATACACTTGAGAACCTTCTCCAGGGTGGCTGAGAGCATGGAGGCCAGAGGGAAGCTGGGAATGAGCATGTTGGAGGGGCATCCTTGGGGGTCTCCCCAGAAGCAGGCAAATAAGATTGTGGGGAGGTGGTGGTGGTTTGTGCTGGAGGAGGGGTGTGATGTGACAGCGGCGGAGAGGGTGGGGCTGGGAGGAGTGTGACGTCTCAGAGAGGGTTAAGGTCACAGGTATGGCGTGGAGTCCAACAGCCATAAATCCATGGGGGGCGGGGGGAGTAGGAGGAAAGACCTGGATGGGTAGGAGGGGATTGTTGGGTAAAGGAGAAGAGGTGTCCCCATTAGCTAACAGACTTGGGGCCAGTGAAAGAGACAAAGGTGAGGCATCCCCCTGAGAATTTCATCAGTCAGCCATCCTGAGAAGTGGGGAACCGCGTCAGGTAGATCTTTTATCTTCATGCCATAAAGATGTTAAATTCGCTTGACCTTCCAAAAAGTTCCCCTAGGGACTTCCCTGGCAGTCCAGCAGTTAAGACAGTGGGCACGGTTTCAGTCCCTTGTGGGGGAACCAAGAACCCGCATGCCACGCGGTGCACAAACAAACAAAACAACAAAAAAGTTCCCTGAATGGGGAGGGGGGTGGCGAATGGGGGTTAGGAAGTCCAGGAAGTCTGTGTCTCCCCTTCCCCAACTTCCCCTGACAGATCCTAGTCTCCAGGAAGCCACGGGGACCCCTTCTCCACCATACTGACCCGAGTTCTGAGTTTATCCTTAGTGCCCAGCGCACAGTGGGCATCCAGAAACCTGGGTGGAGAGTGAAGGGACATGGAAGTGGGGGAAGTGACACTGAGCTGATAGGTAGAAAGACTGATCTGCGACATTGCTCCCTGGCTCCAGATACTGTCACTGTAAACCACACCCGCACCAAGCCCATTATTGTCTTAACCTGATAACCTCCCATGGAACCAGCTCTTCCTTCTGCCTCAACCCCTGTAATGAGGTGTTCCCAGCATCTGCTCAGCAGTGGGGATGGCGAGGGGCTGGTAGGACATACTCTCTACCCAGGAGGGAAGAGTTTCAAGCAGTAAGGCTCCTTCCTTCTCATCCCCCTCAGACATTCAGCTCAGGACCCTGGGGCTGAGAACCACCCCTACAGAGTGCTCAGTGTTTGGGGGCAGCCTGGGTGGGCTCCGGTCCCCCCCAAGCCACCGCCATCCCTTCCCGGGCAGCCATCCTTTTCCCTCACTCCCTCTCCCTCCTGTTCAGGACCCCGGAGAGTGGCGCCCAGCCCCCTGGCCCGTGTGCCCTGGCCAGCCCTCTCACCATCAGGCCCCCGCCGATGAAGCCAGCCATGAGCCAGACTTGCAAGCTGAGGTGGTCCTTGGTCCAGGTGGTCTGACCGTTGGGCACTAGCAGGAGGGCGTTGGCCACAATGCAGATCAGGGAGAGGGGGATGAGGGAGAGCCCCACGAAGCGGGCGCACTTTCCCGTGCACATGCTGAGGCTCTTGGAAAGGACAGGCAGCAAGTGAAAGTGAGCCCGAGGTTCCCCGGTCCAGAGGGAAAAACAAGCCTGGAGCAAAGGTCGAGGAGGAGGTGTGGTGAAGCTGGCAGTAGCTGATGATAAGGGACAGAGGCAGGAGACATGGGGCTGCAGCAGAGACTTGGGCAAAGGGGAGGATGTGGTGGAGGAGGTGGGGGAGCTTGACACACAGAGGACGTTGCCTGGGCTCAGTGTGTTTCCTCTTTTTCTCCACACAGCTCTCCACAGAACCTCGGTCTACTCCTTACCTGCTTTGTGACTTAGCCAAGCCCCTTAATGTCTCTGTCTCAGTAGCCTCATCTCTACAAAGGGTATACAGCCAAGGTATGCCCTTGGCTCGAGGGCCGGTGGTGAGGATTAAATGGGTTAGGGAGTTCCCTGGTGGTCCAGTGATTAGGACTCAGCACCCTCACTGCCTGCGGCCTGGGTTTGATCCCTGGTTGGGGAACTAAGATCCTGCAAGCTGCGTGGGGTGGCCAAAAGAGAAAAGGTCAAGGTGAGGGTGAGAAACATTTTGTAACCGAGGACACACTAAGCCAGTGTATGGTGCCCTATTAGTCCCATAGGGAAAGTTCCTCCTGGAAGGAAACTAAAGATGGTGGTGGAGGTTCATTATCCTTTTGTTTCTTCTTGTTAATGTCTGTTTATTGAACCATCTTCCTGTTGAGACCACCACTGAGGTCTCATTGATTAAAGCATCCATCCCCCTGGCCTCCGTGTTTGATTCAGCAGTGGCCACGTGGTCCAAGCCAGTCCCGTGGGAACCAATTTCTGGTTCTTGTTGTTGGCAATCTGAGGTCAAAGAATTCCTGTTTTTGTTGCGCTGCTGCAGTTGCTGGTGGCATATCGTCACCTGCCTGCTGGAGAGTGAAGAAAATCCAGAGGAAAGACCAGTCAAGAGATGGAGAGAGACTAAGTCCCCCCCCCCACGCCCCCCTCCCCCCACTTTTGGGATCTTAGTTCCCTGACCAGGAATTGAAGTTGGGCCCTCGGCAGTGGAAGCACAGAGTCCTAACCACTGGACTGCTAAGGAATTCACAAGACTAAGTCTTGATGACATCATTTGAACGTATGGATCCAGCTATGCCTGAAACCTGATCAGTCCTTGGAAACTTTTGATTATGTGAACCAGTTTGAGTTGTGTTTCTGTCAACTGCAGGGTAGAGTCTATTTTGTTGTGTTTTTTTAAACCTCCCTCTGTTTTGAGCTGCACACAACAGCATTTTTTTTTTCACATCTCTGTTGGAGTATAAATGCTTTACAATGTTGTGTTCGTTTCTGCTGCACAACAAAGTGAATCAGCTGTATGTATACATATATCCCCATTATCCCCATATCCCCTCCCTCCCACCCTCCCTATCCCACCCCTCTAGGTTATCACGAAGCATGGAGCTGATCTCCTTATGCTTCCCACTAGCCATCTATTTTACATTTGGTAGTGTATATATGTCAATGCTACGCTCACTTCATCCCAGCTTCCCCTTCCCCCACCCTGTGCCCTCAAGTCCGTTCTCTACATCTGCATCTTTTTTCCTGCCCTGCCACTAGGTTCATCAGTACCGCTTTGTAAAATTCCATATATATGCATTAGCATACGGTATTTGTTTTTCTCTTTCTGACTTACTTCACTCTGTATGACAGACTCTAGGTCCATCCACCTCACTACAAATAACTCAATTTCGTTCCTTTTTATGGCTGAGTAATATTCCATTGTATATATGTGCCACATCTTCTTTATCCATTCATCTGTCGATGGACATTTAGGTTGCTTCCATGTCCTGGCTATTGTAAATAGTGCTGCAATGAATATTGTGGTACATGTCACGTTTTGAATTATGGTTTTCTCAGGGTATATGCCCAGTAGTGGGATTGCTGGGTCATATGGTAGTTCTATTTTTAGTTTTTTAAGGAACCTCCATACTGTTCTCCATAGTGGCTGTATCAATTTACATTCCCACCAACAGTGCAGGAGGGTTCCCTTTTCTCCACACCCTTTCCAGCATTTATTGTTTCTAGATTTTTTGATGATGGCCATTCTGCCTGGTGTGAGGTGATACCTCATTGTGGTTTTGATTTGCATTTCTCTAATGATTAGTGATGTTGACCATCTTTTCATGTATTTGTTGGCCATATGTATGTCTTCTTTGGAGAAATGTCAATTTAGGTCTTCTGCCCATTTTTGGATTGGGTTGTTTGTTTTTGTGATATCGAGCTGCGTGAGCTGCTTGTATATTTTGGAGATTAATCCTTTGTCAGTTGCTTCGTTTGAAAATATTTTCTCCCATTCTGAGGGTTGTCTTTTCGTCTTGTTTATGGTTTCCTTTGCTGTGCAGAAGCTTTTAAGTTTCATTAGGTCCCATTTGTTTATTTTTGTTTATTTTTGTTTTTATTTCCCTTACTCTAGGAGGTGGGTCAAAAAGGATCTTGCTGTGATTTATGTCATAGAGTCTTCTGCCTGTGTTTTCGTCCAAGAGTTTTTATAGTGTCTGCCCTGACATTTAGGTCTTTAATCCATTTTGAGTTTATTTTTGTGTATGGTGTTAAGGTGTGTTCTAATTTCATCCTTTTACATGTATCTGTCCATTTTTCCCAGCACCACCTATTGAAGAGGCTGTCTTTTCTCCATTGTATATTCTTGCCTCCTTTGTCAAAGATAAGGTGACCAGATGTGTGTGGGTTTATCTCTGGGCTTTCTATCCTGTTCCATTGATCTATATTTCTGTTTTTGTGCCAGTACCATTGGTTTCACTCAACCAATGTTGAGTGAAACCAATGTATGAGTGAAATAAATGCTGATATTTGTAGGCCACTAAGACTTTGTGGGATTTTTTTGTTCCACAGCAATAGCTGACTGACACAGACCCTATTATCTAAGCCACAGCTGATTGATCCAAGAAGGAGTAGCCAACCCAAAAGCAGACATGAAACCAGAGACCTGTGTGGTTGCTTGAGGTAAGAACTCTGCCCAACAGAGAGAGGTACCCTTGCTGAATGATGACTGATCAATGAATTGGATCTTCATTCTTGGGAAAGTTGACTGAAGACAACCTGAGAGTCATCAGAGGGAAGGATGGCCCCAACCTGAGAGTCATCAGAGGGAACTGAGAGAAGTATGAAAGCAGGGAGTGAGCAAAAGCCACAAGGCAACTGAATCCTTAAATAAGCAGAAGCCATAGGAAGAGAATTGTGTAGAGAACAAGTATTCAGAAACAGTGCAGGAGAAAGAAGCACAAGGCCTGGGGAGTAGAGGTGGGGAACCTGGGTCCAAGGTGAGGCAGAGGACGTGTGGTTCTGCTGAGTCGCCAGAAGTGACGTTGAACCACTAGAGCGGCTGTGATGCCCATGTCGCGGGTCTTCCCACTTAAGCCTGGAGCGGGCATTCAGCCATTGTCCTGATGGACAGGGAGTAGGGCCCAGAGAAGCTGCATATTCACTACAAGTTCATCAGTCCTGAGTCTGAGAGATGGTTCTGCTTTTCAGGATAAATAAAGAGAAAAAAAGAAAAGTTGTGTGTGGGGGGTGGTGTGTATTCATTTCTATTACATTTTGTACAACTCTGTATGCACGGAATAATAGTGTTAAAAACATTATAGGGATTCTGAAAAACTTTATCAAAACAAGGGAAAGGGCACATCGTCCTGAAGACTGAAAGAAAGAAACAGAACTCTTGAGAAATATTTACTGTAGGATTTGGAAGGAATTTTCACGAAGGGTTTCACTAGAAGGAGGAGCAGAGTTCTTTAAGGAATGAAAGACTGAGATGAAAAGGCACCAGTGCGTGTTTGGGAAAGGAGTAGAATTGCATGGAAACTCAAAAAATGCACAAAGAGGGGCTTCCCTGGTGGCGCAGTGGTTGAGAGTCCGCCTGCCGATGCAGGGGACGCAGGTTCGTGCCCTGGTCCGGGAAGATCCCACATACCGCGGAGCGGCTGGGCCCATGAGCCATGGCTGCTGAGCCTGCGCGTCCGGAGCCTGTGCTCCGCAACGGGAGAGGCCACAACAGCGAGAGGCCCGCGTACCGCAAAAAAAAAAAAAAAAAAAAAAAAAGCACAAAGAGAGCTAAAGTCCACGTGCGAAGCACTAAAGAACAGGACTGAAAGTGGGGCAAAGCGGGAGAGGGATACAGAGGACAAACTTGAGCAAGATGCACAGGAAAAGGACCAAAAGATTAGAAAAAAAGGACCAGCGATTAAAACAGCACAAGGGAAGATAAGAGGGAGAATAGAGGCGGAAGGTAAGGAAAGCAGCTGCTCCCAAAGATAAGAACAGCTGGTGGGAGTGACGTCACAGGTGACAAATCTGTGTTTGGAGAAGGCTTCCCCAGGGGCGGCTCCACTTGAGTTAGTGGGCTGGAGGGCGTACTGTATCCCAGGTGCAGTATTAAAAGTGAACTGAACCCAGATCCATCCTGACTAAATATGTGAGTTAAAGAATACAGCTCAGCAAAGTTAAAAGGCTTCCTAGAAAGGAACAAAAGTCGGTCAGGCTTGAGACATCTCTGTAACACTAAATGCCCAGAAGACAAAGGAGCAACGTCCGTAGTCATGACACAAGCTATGACTCAGTTACTGTATGTGTATGCAAGTTTCCTCTTGCGTGTGAAGGGCAAGAGAACCGCATTTCTGAGAATGCTTGGGTTTGGAAATACCACTACGTCTCCTTCTTCTTCTTTTTTTTTTTTAAAGATATTTTAACTCACCAAGAGATGAAGTGAAATAAAAACTCCAAAAATGGGGAAATCTTGGCATGAATGTAAATAATTTTTTTTTTTTTTTTTTTTTTTTTTTTTGCGGTACGCGGGCCTCTCGCTGTTGTGGCCTCTCCCACTGCGGAGCACAGGCTCCGGACGCGCAGGCTCAGCGGCCATGGCTCACGGGCCCAGCCGCTCCGCGGCATGTGGGATCCTCCCGGACCGGGGCACGAACCCGTGTCCCCTGCATCGGCAGGCGGACTCTCAACCACTGTGCCACCAGGGAAGCCCTCAAAATATCCTTTTAAAGAGAAAATATATAGTGTAAATTCTAAAAATTATATTAACAATAGTAAAGATGTCAATCATTTATTGCCGGCCATGACTAGAGTCCATTTTAAGGAAACATATCAGGTCACAGAAACTCAACTCTACTGAAACAAAAAGAGCATTTATTGGTTCAGGTAATTAAAATGTCCAAAGGCAGAACCAACTTCTGTGCGTGATCCATGAAAGAAATAATTGATAAGCCGGACTTCATTGATTTTAATTAAATAATTTTTATTAATTGTAATTTTTATTTTTTGACCACACCACGTGGCATGTGGGATCCTAGTTCCCTGACCAGGGGTCGAACCCATGCCCCCTGCAGTAGAAGCATGAACTCTTAACCACTGGACCGCCAGGGAAGTCCTGGACTTCATTGAAATTAAAAACTTCTGCTCTGTGAAAGACACTGTCAAGAGAATAAGAAGACACGTTGCAGATTGGGAGAAAATATTTGTAAAAGACATATCTGATAAAGGATTGTTATTCAAAACATACAAAGAACTCTTAAAACTGAACAAGAAGAAAAAAGAGCCACCTGATGTAAAAATTGGGCAAAAGACTTGAATAGACACCTCATCAAAGAAGATATATAAATGGTAAATAAGCACATGAAAAGATGCTCAACATCATATGTCATTTCCCTACCATAATGAGATACCACTACACACCTATTAGAATGCCCAAAATTCAAAACACTGACAACATCAAATGCTGATGAAGACGTGGAGCAACAGGAATTCTCATTCATTGCTAGTGGGGATGCAAAATGATACAGGCACTTCGGAAGAAAGTTCGGCAGTGTCATAAAACTAAACATACTTTTACCATAAGACCTAGGACTCATTCTTCTAGGTATTTACCCAAATGATTTGAAAAACTTATGTCCCCACAAAAACCTGCACATGGATGTTTATAGCAGCTTTATTCGTGATTGCCAAAACTTGGAAGCAACCAAGATGTCCTTCAGTAGGTGAATGGCTAAATAAACTGTGGTACATCCAGACAATAGAATATTGTTCAACATTAAAAGAAATAAGCTCTCAAGTCATGAAAAACATAGAGGAACCTTAAATGCATATTTCTAAGTGAAAGGACCAATCTGAAAAGGCTACACACTATGTGATTCCAACTATATGACATTCTGGAAAAGGCAAAACTCTGGAGACAGGAAAAAGGTCAGTGGTTGCCAAGGGTTGGGGGATGGGGAGAGATGAATAGGCAGAGCTCAGAGGGTTTTTAGGGCTGTGAAATGATCCTATATGATACTATAATGGTGGATCCATATCATTATACATTTGTCAAAACCCATAGAATGTACAACACCAAGAGTGAACCCTATATAAACAATGTTTTTTTTTTAATTAATTAATTTATTTAAACTATGGACTTTGGGTGGTGATGGTATGTCAATGTAGCTGCACTGATTGTTACCAATGTACCACTTTGATGGGGGACATTGATAGTGGGGGAGACTCTGCACATGTGGGGGCAGTGGGTATGTGGAACGCTCTGTACTTTCTGTTCACTTTTGCTGTGACCCTAAAACTACTCTAAAAAAATATAGTCTATTTTTTTTTAAAAGTGTCCAAGCTAAGAGAGTAGATCTTGTTTTAGAAATTTTATTGAAGTATAATTGATTTACAATATTGTGTTGGGACTTCCCTGGTGATGCAGTGGTTAGGAGTCTGCCTGCCAATGCAGGGGACACGGGTTCGAGCCCTGGTCTGGGAAGATCCCACATGCCGCGGAGCATCTAAGCCTGTGTGCTCCACAACTACCGAGCCTGCGCTCTAGAGCCCGCGAGCCACAACTGCTGAGCCCGCGTGCCACAACTACCGAAGCCCGCGCTCCTAGAGCCTGTGCTCTGCAACAAAGAGAAGCCACAGCAATGAGAAGCCCGTGCACCGCAACAAAGAGTAGCCCCCGCTCGACAGTACTAGAGAAAGCCTGTGTGCGGCAGCGAAGACCCAACGCAACCAAAAATAAATAAATAAATATTTTTAAAATGTTACAATGTTGTATTAATTTGTTCCATACAGCAGAGTGACTCAGTTACACATACATATATATGTATATACATGTATGTGTACAAATCATTACGTTGTACACTTAAAATATATACAATGTTATATTTCAATTTTGAAAAGTCTCCAAGAAGATTACATTGTGTTTTAAAATTGAGACAAAAAAACTAATGATAGGGACTTCCCTGGTGGTACAGTGGTTAAGACTCTGCGCTTCCACTGCAAGGGGCACGGTTCGATCCCTGGCTGGAGAGCTAAGATTCTGCATGCCATGAGATGCAGACAAAAGATAAATAAATTAATTAATTTTTAAAAACCTAATGATATATTAAGAAAGTCATGGAAACAAAGTAGTGCGGCAAAAATTGGATGTGAGTGAAGGTGTTGATTTACCACGATTTACCATGAGGTAAAACAGGAAAGCACCAGCAGTTTGGGAGAAAATCTCAGTGACAGTAGGGGATCAGTCTTGAGAAATGCTGCATTACCAGTGCCCTTAATGGCACAGAGGTCAGTCAGAAAATGAATCAGAAGAGTCGGACTTGGAAGAAACTTTGTGAATATTTTTACCAATTTATTTTACTTACAGTTTTCTTTTCATGTATGCACCAGAATGATTTTTTTTGAAGGGCCTAAAATAACTTAATTAGCATACAATACATATTTTAAGTGCTTAGAAAGCATTGTGCTATAATTTACCAAGCAGCATTTTTTTCTTAGTGGTACATAAAATAATAGTGTATATTACAACTGAAGATGTCTTAGAGTCAGTGGAATTCTCTGTGTAGGCCCAGTTCTGGACCCAGTGAATCCAGCACTAAACACTTGACAGATAAGGTCCCTCCCTGTAGCTTATATTACACTTTGGGAAACAGGCAGTAAACTAGAAATTAGAGACTGTACTAAGTTTTGTGAAGGAAATCAACAATGTGATGTGATGGGGAGTGACTTGGGCCAGTGGCTCCTCTAGCTCTTGTGGTTAGGGAACCAGAACCACGCTGAGACCTGGGCAAGAGGGGCCCCTACCTGGCTCTCTGCTTAACTTTATGCAGATCTCCAGGGGATCTTGTTAAAATGCAGATTTTGACTCAGCAGGGCTGGGAGGGGACCAGAGAGTCTGCATTTATAACACGTGCCTGGGTGATGCTGAGGCTTCTGTTCCCAAGGACTGCACTTTGGTGGCAAGGCTGCAGGGCGCCTGGTGTATCACAAATACTGAAACACGAGGCCCCTTTCCCTCCCTTTTGGCCTTTGAGAAGGGTTTTGCAAGTGTGGTAAGCAACTGAGCAAATGGGAATTACGAGAGAGCAGTGGGCCAGTTGGAGTGGATGGGAGGCTGGGAGTCTGCTGTTGTGTGTGTTGGTGGGTCTCGGTCAACCATGTAGGCATCTGGGCCCAGAGCAGCTCTGCTCACTCTGCCCACCTGTTCTGGGCTAACCCTCAGGCTTGCAGGCAGCAGCCCTGGTCTGGGAAGAATTTGGTTCCTTTAGCCTCTGGATTATGAGGAGGTGAGCAGGCCAATGGGGTGAATATGGGCCTGGCCTTGAGCATAGCTTGATTTATACAATAAAATATTTATTTTTTGGTTTTATTTGTTTTTGTTTTTTTGGGGGCCGCGCGGCAGGTGGGGTCTTAGTTCTCCAGCCAGGGTTTGAACTCATGCCCCCTGCATTGGAAGCGCAGAGTCTTAACCACTGGACCGCCAGGGAAGTCCCATATACAATAAAATATTTAGACTTACAGTACGTGTGCCTTCATTTGTGCTGCTGTCCTGGGCCTTACAAATGTTAGCAGTGGGCCTGCAGGATATAATAATAATAACTGACATCATAATACTGTCTCACCTGTATGCCAGTCTAAGTATTTAACATGTATTAACTCCTGTAATTCTCATAACAAACCTATGAGGAAGTGGAATGGTTATCCTCATGCCCGTTTTGCAGATCAGGAAACTGGAAGAGCCTGCGTTGGAATCCTGGCAGTTTGGCTCCAGGGTCTGTGCTCCTGACCATGGTGCTCTGTTGCTTGCACTCAGAGAGGGGAGCCTCCCGGAGGAGGCCTGAAGGACGGGAGGAGACAGCCATGTGATGAGCTGGAGGCAAAGCACATTCCGGTTGAGGGAAGAGGCAAAGGCTCTGGGGGAAAAGAGTCGTATTAAGGAACCAGAAAGAGGTCAGTGATTAGGATGGGGCAGAGCAGTCTGAGAGGAGGAGACAGGCAAGATGAGAGAGGTAGGCAGGGGCTAGATCATGTAGGGCCTTCTGGGGAGTCTAGAAGGCTTTGGAGGGTTTTAAGGAGGGGAGTGACATGATTTTAGTTAATTTTTAAAAGATCATTTTGGTGATGCCTGGCAAATGGATTGTATTGGCGGAGGGGGGGAAGAGTGGAAGCAGGGGGACCAATGTGAGGAGGCTATCACAGTAGCCCAGGTGAGAAATGACGTAGGTGTGGACCAGGGGGACGCATAGGGAGAGAACTGGATTACGGATGAGTTGAATGTGGAGGTGATGGAAAAAAAGAAGGAAAATTTCTAAATTTGGGGTTTGGGCAACTGAATGGGTAGTGGTTTTTTCCCCTGAAGTGGGGAAGTCAAAACCATGGGAGTGAGAGGTATGGAAGGAGACCCAGGCATGAGAGTGATGCTGTTCAGAGGACCCTATGAATTTCGGCTGAGGATGTTTTGTAATGTAACCTGGGTAGGGTGGAGGGTGAATGCTCTCTTAGCTTGGTGAAGCCAGTGTTATCAGCCAGATGAGGACCAGATGAAGTCTTCAGAAGGGAAATATTCATCAGATGGTGTGGAGTGTTTGAATTCAGGGTGTAGACACCCTGCAGATACAACCCTTCAGCATTTCTCTTCTCTTCCCTCTCCCAGCTGAGACCCCTGGAGACTGAGCTCGCTGCACCCACAGTCACCCTCCACTGTATGTTTGTGGTGAGTAGGCACTCAGATACCAGGAAAAATGCATTTGGCTATAATGTTTACAAGGCCCAAGAAGGTTTGGGGAATAGATTCTTTCCATAGGAAGGAAGGGGTGGTGTTTCCTGAGAGAAGGACATCAACTCAGCAGGGATTGGGAGAGAATTGTGGAAAGAGGTAGAGCGTTGGAAATGAGTTATTTGCCAGTGAGACACAATCTCGGGTGTGGGGCAAGGGACAAGGTCACTAGAGCAGGAGTTCCATGCCTGGTGTCTCTCTCCTCGTTCCCTCCAGGGGAAGATATCTAAATGTTGCAGTAAATATTGTTTACCTCCTTATAATGGGAAGCTAGCAAGGCAGAATCCTGAGCAGGGGAGGGTCACTTCCTGGTCATTGTCATCCAAGAGGCATCAGTCACTGCATCCTCATCAGGGACCACTGAGTGTTAAGGAAGAGATGCCCACAGAGGGCAGGGCAGCCGGGAATACATCGTGCTCCATCCCCCTCTACAGGTTCCGCTCTAGAGGGTCGTTAGAGACACTGTGTGGAACCATGAGAGGGGGCTTGCCCATGATCCCCTTTTTCCTTGAGTTATTTTGGGTGATGTATTCGTTTGCTAAGGCTGCCATAACAAAATACCAGGGACTGGGTGACTTAAAGAGCAGACATTTATTTCTCACAGTTTCAGGAGGTCAGAAGTCTGAGATCAAGGCATTAGTAGGATTGGTTTCTTCTGCGGCCCCTTTGTTTGGCTTGTAGATGGTGGCCATCTCCCTGTGTCTTCACATGATCTTTCTTCTTTACACGTTGGTGTCCAGATTTCCTTTTTATAAGGACATCCGTCATATTGGATTAGGACCCACTGTAATGATCTCTTTTTGACCTTATTACCTCTTTAAAGACCCTGTCTCCAAATACAGTCACATTCTGAGGTACTGGGGATTAATACTTTAACATATGAATTTTGGGGAGATACAGTTGAACCCTTAACAGGTTGGTAAGTCTCCCTTACAACCACAGAGCAAGATTAGAACAATAATAACAATCTTTATCTGTAACTCCCAGTTTTATCAACATTATCTGAGGAGGGGAGGAAACAGATATGCTTAACTTCTTGATTTAACTGGGGAGACTCATAGCATGTTATTTTACTCCTTTTTTTTTTTTTTTTTTCTTTTTTTTTGGCCATGCCACATGGCATACGGTATCTTAGTTCCCCAACCAGGGATCGAACCCATGCGCCTTTCAGTGGAAGCACGGAGTCCTGACCACTGGACCGCTAGGGAATTCCCATGTTATTTTATTCTTGACTTCAAATCAAGAAATACAAGTTAAGAATACTTTTGGAAATGTTAAAGGAAAACATTAGAGAAATAAAAAATGAGATATATGCCTTCCAAACCTCCAGAGAAGATAAAAGCAAAGAAAATGTAATCCATATTGCAGAATATAAAGCATCAAGGAGGCATAAGAAAGAGAAAACATAAAATAAGATCACTAATTATACCAAATATATGGATCAAAACAATTCATGTCACTATTTTAAACTCCTCTATGAAAAAAATTAATGTTTCCAAATTAGGCTAATCAGCAAAATTCTGTTAACAGTAGTTGCCTCAGGGGAGGGAAACAGGGCAATGGGAGACCAGAGGGAAAGGGAAATTACTTTTCACTTTTATGAATAGGTACTATTGCACATTTTGAATTTTATTAGTATGTTTTGCTTATTCCAAATAATAAATGCATAATAAAATTAAACCATATGGTATAGATGTTTTGTTAAGTGTTAATTTTATATTGATATAGGGTATATTTACAATGACTATATAACAGCCATAAACCTTTAGGCACAAAATCATATTGTATTGAAATATATAAAGTCCAAATACTTAGAAATACCCTGGGAAACTATATATATATAGCTATATAGACTAGAAAATATAATAGTGGTGAGAAACTGTGACATAACTCAGCAGTCTTTGGCAGATGAAGTAAGAAAAAATAAACAAAGGTACAAAGGTATTGAGAATCTAAATGATAATAGGTGATTGATTAATTAGCCACTCATTCAGCAAATATTTATTGGATGTATCTGACGTGCACCATGCCCTTTGCGGGATACCAGGAATACAGCAATAGATAAAGTCTCCATCCTGGAGCTTGCCTTCAAATGATATTTCTTGAACCTTGTATCTGATAAATGGAGAGCACACATTTTTCAATGTCAATGAAACATTTATAAATATTGATAAAATATGAAGTTTTGAAGGAAATACCAGATAACCCCAAACTTGAAATTGTATTGGCCACCTTCTCCAACCACAATGCAATAAACCAGAAATTTACAAATGTTTAAGTAAAAAAGTCCAACCGTTAAAAAAACCCCAAACAGGGCTTCCCTGGTGGCGCAGTGGTTGAGAGTCCCCCTGCCGATGGAGGGGACGCGGGTTTGTGCCCCGGTCCGGGAAGATCCCACATGCCGTGGAGCGGCTGGGCCCGTGAGCCATGGCCGCTGAGCCTGCGCATCCGGAGCCTGTGCTCCGCAACGGGAGAGGCCACAACTGTGAGAGGCCCACGTACCGCAAAAAAACAAAAAAAAGAAAAGAAAAAAAAGAAAAAAACCCCCAGTCCTGGGACTTCCCTGGTGGTCCAGTGGTTGACTCCACGCTTCCGGGCTTCCCTGGTGGCGCGGTGGTTAAGAATCCGCCTGCCAATGCAGGGAATATGGGTTCAATTTCTGGTCTGGGAAGATCCCACATGCCTCAGAGCAACTAAGCCCGTGCGCCCCAACTACTGAGCCTGCGCTCTAGAGCCCGTGAGCAACAACTACTGAGCCTGCGTGCAGCAGCTACTGAAGCCCATGGGCCTAGAGCCCGTGGTCCGCAGCAAGAGAAGCCACCGCAATGAGAAGCCCGAACGTAGCAGTGAAGACCCGACCCAGCCAAAAAAGAAAGATACTTCCACTGCAGGGAGCACGGGTTCAATCCTTGGTCGGGGAGCTAAGATCCCGCATGCTGCGTGGCATGGCCAAAAACAAAACAAAACAAAACAAAAACTCCACCAAAACAGTCCTAAATAATTCTTTGATCACTGAGAAAATCTGAATTGCAAACACAGATGCTTATAAACAGATGAGAATGTATCATGGCAAAACTTGAAGAATGGGCATAAATGACACTAGATTACTGAGTACTTATGATTAGCACTTATTGGTATCAGAGACATTTCATAAATTATCTTATATAATCCTCACAACAGATATGGCGTAATGCCTCTGTTGTAAATAGGCACTCATAAAAATTTGCCGAAGGGGGGTATGTGGCTCAGAGAGATTAAGTAACTTACTTAAAACCACACAGCCGACACCTGTTTTCTCAGGCTTTTTGCTTACCTGTTCTTTGTCTCTTTCTTCCCTCTCCTTTTCTTTCTTTCATATGACAAAGGTTTATTGAGTACTTACTGTGTACCAGATATTGTTCAATATGCTGGGGATTCAGTTGGGGAGAGGCAGACAATAAACAAGTCAGCAATACATATACAACTTTAGGGAGAAATACGTGTTGTGAAGAAAAAGGAAACAAGATAAGGAGGTAGACTGACAGGCTGTTTTAGTTAGCGAGGTCAGGGAAGGTCTCTCTGAGGCAGTGACTTTCCGGAAGGGAGTGGGATTTGGGAGGAAGAGTGTTCCAGCGAAGGCAACAGTAAGTGCAAAGGCCCTGGGAAAACGGGCTTGGCCTGCAAAGAATGGGCACAGCAGGCACTTCCCTGGCGGTCCAGTGTTTAATAAGACTCTGCACTTCCACTGCAGGGGGCATGGGTTCGATCCTTGGTCGGGGAACTAAAATCCCGTGTGCTGCATGGCGGGGCCAAAAATAAATACATAAAAAAAAAAGGGACTTCCCTGGTGGTCCAGTGGCTAAGACTCCACGTCCCCAATGCAGGGGGCCCAGGTTCAATCCCTGGTCAGGGAACTAGATCCCACATGCCGCAACTAAGAGTTTGTATGCCGCAACTAAAGATCCCGCGTGCCGCAACTAAGACCGGGCGCAGCCAAATAAATAAATAAATAAACATTTTATAAATAAATATTAAAAACAAAATAAACACGAGGAAGCACGGGGAAGACAGGTGTGGAGGGGAGGGCAAGGGAGAAAGGAGAGTAGAGGACAGACAGAGAGGCAGGAGGAGGAGGAACCAGCACAAGGATACCCTGGCAAAGGGGGAGGAAAACCAGGAGAGTGTGCTGTCCTGGAGGCCAACACAGTGCTTCAAAGACTGAGCGCATTTAACAACTCTGTTAAATGCTGCTAAGAGAGTGAATACTGACCATTGGGCTTGGCATTATCTCAGCAAGGGTACTCTTCATCGGAGTGGTTGGGATGTGAATGGAGAAGAAAGGATGACCAGACATTTGAGGAATGCATTTAACATGAATGACCAAAAAAATAAACAGAAAAACAGAAATTGCAGGGAATAGATATCATAAGAAGCACTGGTGGAAAGATGAGAAAGTTCTGAGGGTGGGGCCGTGCAGTGTTGCCATCTGAGACCAGAAGGGGAATTTCAGAGAGCAGAAGAGAGTATGGAGCAGAGAAATCATAGGATGGCTGGGTGTGCTAAGAGCCCACTTGTGATTTGTTGTTACACATTCAAAGTGAGATTTGTCAGCCCACTTGTTTATCCCCAGCTGTGCTCAGTTGCTCAGGGAAAGTCTCACTGTTGGTGGAGTCTGGTTTGACCCTTCTTGCAGTTTTGCAAGGAAAATGGTGGGACAAGAGCATTGAGAGTGTGTGCGAAGGAATCATTATAGTCATGGACCTAAACTGGGTGAAGTGGGATGTGAAGATGTGAAGAGGGTGATGGACAGTGAAAATGTGGACTAAAGAACCTGAAAGGTTGAAGGATTGTTGAACTGAGGATATCAGAGAGGGGCCTAGAAGGATGGATAGTAGTGGGGTGCTGGGAATCAGAAGGTTGGAAGAGGTGCAGTTACTGATAATGACAGGGCTCTAGGGTTTGGCCATTGGAGCATGTGGCTGAGGAGGGGTGGAAGAGAAGAGGGCAAGGAGCTGAGAGGTTGGGCTGTTGGATGGATTATCTCAGTGGATGTCTTAGTTACACAAATGAAGACATGATTAAAGATGGAGAAGTAGGGCTTCCCTGGTGGCGCAGTGGTTGAGAGTCCGCCTGCCGATGCAGGGGACACGGGTTCGTGCCCCGGTCCCGGGAGGATCCCACATGCCGCGGAGCGGCTGGGGCCGTGAGCCCTGGCCGCCGAGGCCGCGCGGCCCGAGGCTGT
>NW_006785619.1:245300-253424 GCF_000442215.2 Lipotes vexillifer
TCCCAAACTATAAAAAAAAAAAAAAAAAAAAATGTGGAGAAGTAAACATAAGCCAAATGCTCAAGCCCTTGATGAAGCTGGTAGATGTCACAAGATGATTGCCACAGGAAGGGTAATGGCTGGTCCAGTCTCCTGGCATGTGCTTCAAAGAGGCTGGGGTTTTGGAGGGAGGAGAAATTTTTTGGAAGCAAAAACATACGGTAAGAAAGACAACTGCCTCATCTCAGAATTTGTGGAATGTGGGAGAAAAAATATTTCTGCAAAGGGTTGCAAGAGGGTAGTGGCTTTGGAGGAGCACCAAGTTTCTGAGAGCGAGAAGGCAAAGGGAAAACCAGGAGAAGAGGTGGATGATTTGGGGCATCTTGTTGATCTTAAATCCCAGAGGGTCTAATGAGAGGATCTGGGGCAGGAAAGGGAGGAGGTAGGAGATTGAACCCAAGAGGGGATGAACAGAGTCATGTGGGGATAAGTCAAGGTGACAACGGGTATGTTGGCAAGTGTGGTCTCCTGGCGTGTTGACAATGAAAGCGTATGACTTTGTTTCCTGGGCTCTAGGTGCTGTGCTGTTCTCTTCATGCCCCTCGGCTTTACAGCAGCTCTTTGGCTTCTGTCTGTGGTTCCTGTCTTCTAGGCCTCAGATCTGTGTCCACGAGGCTGGGCTGGGACTAGCACCCCACACAGGCCCATGTTGTCTTCCTCATCCTACGCTTCTACCTCGGTCCCTGCAAACCACCTTCCTCCTTCCTTGGCCGGAAACTCCATGCAAAGTGTCTCAGGCATATCAAATCCCCGCCCACCAGGGAGGCCCAGACAGTCTTGGGTCCTGCTTTGGTTCCCAGCTGAGACACTTTCTACTTCCTCTTTCTTTTATAATAGAGAAAATTTAGGAACTGCCTAAATGTCCCACTAGGCCATGTCACATTCATAAAGTAAACTAATATACAGCCATCTGTATAGACAGATGAGACAAAGAGACTGTCTAATGACATAAAAAGCTGTTCATAGGGGCTTCCCTGGTGGCGCAGGTTGAGAGTCCGCCTGCCGATGCAGGGGATGCGGGTTCGTGCCCCGGTCCGGGAAGATCCCACATGCCGTGGAGCGGCTGGGCCCGTGAGCCATGGCCGCTGGGCCTGCACGTCCAGAGCCTGCCTGTGCTCCGCAACGGGAGAGACCACAACAGTGAGAGGCCCGCGTACCGCAAAAAAAAAAAAAAAGCTGTTCATAACATATTATACATTTATTTATTTATTTACTTTTTATTTTTGGCTGCGTTGTGTCTTCGTTGCTGCTCGCAGGCTTTCTCTAGTTGCAGCGAGCGGGGGCTACTCTTTGTTGCGGTGCGCAGGCTTCTCATTGCAGTGGCTTCTCTTGTTGCAGAGCCTGGGCTCTAGGCACGCGGGCTTCAGTAGTTGTGGCGTGAGGGCTCAGTAGTTGTGGCTCGTGGGCTCCAGAGCGCAGGCTCAGTAGTTGTGGCGCACTGGCTTAGTTGCTCTGTGGCATGTGGGATCTTCCCGGACCCGGGCTCAAACCCGTGCCCCCTGCATTGGCAGGCGGATTCTTAACCACTGTCCCACCAGGGAAGTCCCCAAAAGCTGTTCATAACATATTGTTTTATTAAAAGAGCAAGCTAGTTAGCATGATGTACAGTATGATTAAAGTTTGTAAAAATATGTACATTTTGATAAAAGAGACTGTAAACACACCAAAATGGCGACGGTGGTTATCTCTGGGTGTTGGGATTGAGGGCCATTTGAATTTTCTTTTTAGGGTCTTCTGTATTCTCTAAGTTGCCCAATCGTTGCCTCCAATTTGCCTCCCTCTCACTCTCTACCCTCTCAAGGCTGCCACCACCACTCTGTTGAATACTCTCTTGTCTTTGTTGTGAAGTAAAGGGGACATTTCTTCACCTTGATCTGACCTGGCCTAAGCAGTGTCTGGCACAGCTGAGCACCCTTTCTTTGTTTCTGAACGCTCCTGGTTTTCCACTGCTCTCAGCACTTCTCCCTCTCCTAGTTGCCTCCTCTTCCTCTGACCATCCTTATCTCCACCGGGATTCCATTTTGAAGGCCGCTTCTTCTTTCTAGGGTCCTCATCCACTCTTTTAGTTGTGTGAGTTCCATCTCACATGTCAGTTGCCTACCGGAATCTCTACCGCGAGGTCCCATGAGCATTTCAAACTTAACAAGTCCCACCCTGAATTCATTACCTTTCTCTCCCACCCCTTCCAACCGCTCTAACTCCGTCCTTCCTCTTCCTGTGAGCACACGGCACTTCCTTCGAAGGAATTTGTCCTGGCTGGGAACGTTCAGCTCCTTCTCTGCCCTCCCTTTGTTCCAATATAATTGCTCACCATCTGTTATTTCTATCTCCTCATTAGCCCTAGGATTTAACCTGTTTCTCTCCAGCATCAAGGCACCATCAGCTCTTGCCTGTATTGCTACCAAAAACTAACTGATCCGTCTCAAGTCTTACCCTCTCACAGTCCATTTTCCCTCCAGCATAGCAGGAATAGGTTTCTAAAAGTCCTTTAGGGAATTCCCTGGCTGTCCAGTGGTTAGGACTCGGTGCTTTCATTGCCGTGGGCCAGGGTTCAGTTTCTGGAACTAAGTTCCCTCAAGCTGCGCAGCCAGAAAAAAAAAAAAATTCCTTTAGTAAATGCTGAGTGGCTATAACATCCCAGGCACTGTGCTGGGGCATAGTTATAATCAGACAGACAAGGTCGCCCCTTTCATGGAATTCACTTTTTAGTGTGTATTAGAGGAGGAGGGGTAATAAACATAAATAAATGAATGACATAGTAAAATAACTGTGATACGTGCTCAAAGAAAATAAAAGAGTAATGTGATAGAGAGTGATGGGGGTAAGGGATCCTTGTAAATTTCATGGAAGCAGGGACCATTCTCTTGTTTTTTTCCCCCCCGCTGCGTCTCTAACACAAAGCCGTGTGTGCATTCAATCAGTATTTAGTAAGTGAATTATTAAGGTGGGCAAATTTGTAAATTAAACGTTTTTATTACAAAAGTACTGTGTGTTCACGGAAGAAAAATGAGCAGGACAGCAAAACAAAATGAATAAACAAATCCTTAGTAATCCCACTGCTCGGAGATAACAATATGCTTTCATGTAGGAGATGGCAAGAACTTAGGAAGAGGTTCTGTTTCTGGCCAAGGGAGTGGGGAAAAGTTCTTTCCCCTCAATCCACCAGGGACCTAGGCTGCCCTTTTATGGCTGTAGGGGATTTACAAGGTATTATCAGCGGGTGTCTACCCTCATCTGTGGTCAAGGAAGGTCTCCCTTCCTAAGGAAGTGAGCTTTAGGCTGAGAAGGAATTAATTGTGCAAGAAAACAGGGAAGTTCCACACTGAGAGAGTGTGGTGTCTTCATTTAGAGCCCCTGGCTCGAGGGTAGGGAGGGGGCAGGAAGCAGGATGAGATCAGCCTGGGGAGGTTGGCAGCGGCCACATTAAAAGGGACTTGTCATCTGGATCTAACTGCCAGATTATAGAACTAAAGGATATAGATGAACAGATTAAAAAAACACCCAGGGGAAATAATCAGCCAGATCCAGAATGAGGAACATTCTACAGCACAAGTGATTTAGTTTCTCATTGAATCAGTGGACTGAAAATAAAAAAGGGAAGGAGGTCTGTTATAGAAAAAAACAAAAAAACTTAAGAGAGATAACCGAAAGCCATGTGTAGATCTTATTCATTTCTTGATTGTAACAAACCAACTGTAAAAGCCATTTCTGAGATAATTCAAGATATTTGAGGGCTTCCCTGGTGGCGCAGTGGTTGAGAGTCTGCCTGCCGATGCAGGGGACGCGGATTCGTGCCCCGGTCCGGGAAGATCCCACATGCCGTGGAGCGGCTAGGCCCGTGAGCCGTGGCCGCTGAGCCTGCGTGTCCGGAGCCTGTGCTCCGCAACGGGAGAGGCCACAACAGTGAGAGGCCCGCATACCGCAAAAAAAAAAAGAAAAAGAAAAAGAAATTTGAATGTGAACTGGGTATTATGATAAGATATTAAAGAACAATTGTTACTTTTATTGGGTATGATAATAGCATGGTTGTTACATTTTTTAAAAGCCTTTATTAGTTATAGATGCATATAGGTGAGCTAACTGATGTCTGGGGTGTGCCTTAAAACACTCTGGGAAACAGCTGGGGTCGTGTGATATTGTGATGTAAGAAATACATATTTTGGTCTTCATCCCAGGTTCTTGGCTCAAAAGTGTGGAAAACCCTTGGAATTTCCTGAGTGATAAGAGGTGAGAGGAGTGTCTTTTGTTATACTTAACAGGCCCCTTTGACTATACCTGAGTTTATGCTAATGAGGTGACTTTTGGTGGGTCCTGGATAGCTTTAGGATTATTCCTCAGGAATAACCTCCTGTGTGTCTGGTTGGCATACAGCCATCTATGATTGTTTAATAGTGAACTGTGGGGTCCTGTATCAACCCAAACATGCTGTTCTATCCTGAGCACTTATAAACAAAGATACTGCCCCTAAATTAGTCACTCTCACAACCCATTTTAGTAAAGGTCCTTCAGGAAGCTGATGATACCAATCTACAAAATGAAGCAACTCCTTTACAACTATATTCCTGGTTTCAGTAGATCCTTGGTTTTTGCCTTCCCCCCAAGGCTGACTAGAGGCCTTAGAGGTACTTTCTGTTGTCCCAGCCTAATTATTTACTGGATAGCTTTGAGGCTAGTGGCCAAAACTCAGACTGACTCAAACCCGAGCTTAGTCTAGCACCAAAGTCCAAACCAGAACTCTTTTAAAATTTCATTTTAGCTATTACAAATAATCACCAAGGGATTGTATATTTCACTTTTTTTCTTATTGGTTTGCATTTCCTTATGCATCTAGTGAAACAACTTCCTGGGAGTTGAATCCAACTTTAAATTCCATTTGTTACTTTTACCTTTAGTAACAGTGCAGCACAGCTGCTGCTCCATGCCATGGGTGACCACATGGCCACCCAGGAATCAAAGGCTCTGCATCTCTCATCTTTTTATCCTTTCTCCTCTCAAACCACATATTTCTGTGAGCTAGGGCCAGTCTAGCAAATCTCACTTCTGACACCAACTATTAGCTGTTTTTACTAATAGCACCTTTGACACCAAATAGGTGTTTTGTTCTTGTTTGTTCTCTCACACCAACCAATTCTCCAACTACCCTGACACCGACTGGGTGTCCTACAATTCAATCAATTCTTTTTTTTTTTTTTTAAACAGGGTATGTATGTATGTATTTATTTATTTTGGCTGTGTTGGGTCTTTGTTGCTGCACACAGGCTTTCTCTAGTTGTGGTGAGCAGGGGCTACTCTTCATTGCAGTGCTTGGGCTTCTCATTGCAGTGGCTTCTCTTTTTGCCATACCATGGGCTCTAGGCACGTGGGCTTCAATAGTTGCAGTACACGGGCTCAGTTGTTGCAGCACATGGGCTCTAGAGCACAGGCTCAGTAGTTGTGGTGCACAGGCTTAGTTGCTCGATGGCATGTGGGATCTTCCCAGACCAGGGATTGAACCTGTGTCCCCTGCATTGGCAGGCAGATTCTTTACCACTGCGCCACCAGGGAAGTCCCAATTCAATCACTTCAGACACGAAATACCCAGAGTGAGCACAGACTGCCACAGGTTAAGGGCTCAGTCCTAAAAGACTGCCCCCACTTCAGATGCTAACTGCAAGCCCTGGGCCCTCTGACCAACTGACTATAAACTGAGGCTTCCTGTGATCTCCTTCTCAGGTTCAATAATTTGCTAAAATGGCTCACAGAACTCGGGAAAACAGTTTACTAATTATTACTGGTTTGTTGTAAAGGAACTGCAAAATAGAAAAGAGGTATAGGGCAAGGTGTGGTGAGGGAAGAGGGGGTAGCCTGGAGCTTCCATGTTCTCTCCAGGTGTGCCAGCCTCAGTACCTCAGTGTGTTCATTAACCCAGAAGCTCTCTGAACCCCATCGTTTAGGGATTTTTTAATGCAGGTTGCTTGGTGATTAGCTTTATCTCCAGCCCCGCTCCTCTCCCTTGGAGAGCAAGGGGTGGGGCTGAACGTTTCAGCCCTCTCATCACGCGGTTGGTTCCTCTAGTATCTAACTTCCATCCTGAAGTTAAATAAGGGCCCACCTAGAGTTACCTTATTAAACTCAGGTATGGTTGAAAGCGGCTTATTATGAATAACAAAAGATGCTCCTCTCACCTCTGTCACTCAGATTATAGAAGCTCTTGTGCCAGAAATGGGGCACGCAGGCCAAATATATATTTCTTATATTATCACATTATCACAGGGAGTAATAATAACATTTGAAAAATGTTGATAATTGTTGAAGCTGGGTGATGGGCACATAGAGATTCATTATGCTGAATCTTCTGGGCTTTTGTGTATATTTGGAAACTTTGATAATAAGATAGTTATAATAAAAGAGGATGACAGAAAGAGAAGCAACTTACAAGCCATACTAAAGAGTCTGAAATTTTAAACTTTTTTTTTGAAATAATTTTAGATTTATAGGTGGGGTGCAAAGACAGTAGAGTGTTCCCAAATACTCCTCACACATCCTCCTTATCACTTTTTCTATAACCACAGCATGTTTATCAAAACTAAGAAATTAACATTGATACAATACCATTAGCTAAACTGAAAACTTTATTTGAATTTCTCCAGTTTTTCCATTAATTTTTTTTTTCTGTTCCAGGGTCCAAACCAGGATACTGCATCGTATTTAGTTGTCATGTCTCCTTAGTCTCTTCCAATCTGTCACCGTTTCTTGGTCTTTCTTTGCTTTTCGTGACTTTGATACTTTTGAAGAATAGCAGTCAGGGGTTTTGTAGACTGTCCCACAGTTTGGTTTTGTCTGGTGTGTTCTCATGATTAGTCTAAAGTTATGGATTTGGGGGAAGAATACTACAGAGGGGATGTGGCCTTATTGCATCATGTCAGGGAGCATGACTTCTTATTAGTCAACATGACTTCTTATTTCTTGTAAACCTAGTCACTTGGTGCAGGTGGTGTCTGCCAGGTTTCTCCACTATTTTTCCCTTTCTATACTTTGTGATGAGAGTCATTAAGCCCGGCCCACACTCACAGGGATTTTAAAAGTAGAGGAAAGTCATTGAAGGGATTTAAGCAGGGAGTAATGTTTCGAATGTCTGTTTTGGAAGGAACACGAGATATGGTGGCATTTGCAGTGGGACTGGACATAAACTGCTGGATGTTGAGTGACCAGCAGCCTGACTCAGCTGGAGCTGGTTCTTTATGGGACGTGAAGGATGAGAGAAGGTGGAGTCAGGGATGGCCATGAAATTTCTAACTTGGACAGTTGGATGGCTGGGGTCTTTCACTGACTCTAAACCAAGGTTGTGAGTGCCCCTAGGAGGTTGCATGCCTCCCCTGCCCCCGCCCTCGCCCCCTCTCCCCCCCAGAGAGAAGCCACTTTCTGTTTCTCGGTCTTGCTTGACTCGGATCCGGTCCCTGCCTGTTACTGAGGCCGGAAAATGCCTTGTCAACACATTAGAAGTTTGGGATTACCCAGAAGGGCAGAATCCCAAGTAAGAGAGGGGACAGATTTCGAGGAACTGAAGAAAGATGGAAGAAAATGTCATTCGTAAATCCTTTAATCCTCTTTCCATTTAAGGACCCAGTTATGAGCGTTTGACTCGGTGGTTTCAAACAAGTAATTTTAATTACCTTTTCGTGTTCCGCCAACTGGCCTCCCCCTCGGCCTCGCCTGTTTCGTGTTCCTTTCTGAGGCGTGTTAGGGGAGGGGGTGGACTTCTACCTCTACGCCCTCACCTCCGCCGGCGGGCCCCCCGCCCAGGTTTCTTTTCTCCTCGGCGCCTACGGGCGGGGGCGGAAGGAGCGGTAGGAGGTGCGGCGCGAGGCGCGGGCCCTGGCGCCGGGCGGGCCCAGCTCCCTGGCGGAGGCTTGTAGACCAGGTGGAAGATGAAGGCGTTGCAGTACCTGAGGGGGGCGTGGCGCCATCAGGGGCGGTGCCAAGAGGCCGGGATTTTCCCAAGGGGCGGAGTTTGTGGGCTCCGAGTTTCAGGGGGTGGGGTTAAACTTAGGTCTCTGCCAACCCGAGCGTAACCTGGCTTTCTTTTGCTGAGGGGTTGGGGCCGGG
>NW_006785619.1:253605-278466 GCF_000442215.2 Lipotes vexillifer
GAGGAGTTGGAGAGATTTTTGTGAGCTGGATCTAAAGAGGGGTGTGTGGGCGTTGTCGAGACCCTCCAGCGGGGGTGGTGGGAGTGCGGGCGGCGAAAGCAGGGTGTAGGGCTGGGCCAGGAGGGTCCCAGGACCGCAGAGACGAGGGTAGCGGTGGGCCTTTCAGGATGCGTGGCCAGAAAGTAAGAAGGCCTTACCAGGGCATACAGTTGTCCGCCGCTCTGAGGCGAAAGGGGGAGCGAAAAGGGTTGGGCTGTGGAGGGCTGGTGCCCCCTCCCGTGGCCACCGCCATGGTCTGGTCGTCCATCACACAGCCGTACTCGCTGCTCTCGGTGAAGAAGGCCGGCACTCGGAGGGACTGGGGTGGGGGCGGGGCCTCAGACACTCTCCGAAAGGCTCCCAGCCCCACGTACCTCCCGAGGACCCAGGCGGACCGGGATGGGGAGAGGCACGAGGCAGGCACAGAGGGGGCCAGGAGGACCCGCTGGCACACCCCAGGTCTGTAGAGCAGATGATGGGGAAGAAGGGACTTTCAGAAAAGGAGGAGGGACCGGGCAGGAGGTGAGAGAAGGTCCCTTTTGTCCCATCCCCCACCTGTAACCGGGGCAGCGAGCTCAGCCAAGTGTCCTTTAGACCAAAGCCAGAGTTAAATCCTGCGGAGGAAAGGAGAGCAGGGAGAAGCTGGCTCCCAGGGCCTCCTCCCACCTCCCCCATGCTCCTACCCCAGGCGCTTACCGATAACCAAGTCAGGCTTGGGCCCCTGGAGCAGGTGGTAGGGCCGTGCAGACACCTTGATCTGCAGGTCCCTGCGGCCCCCCTTCTCCTTAGTCCCAGAGCTTAGCCGTGCTGATACCCCGGAACCAGGACGGACAGATACTTCGAGGTCATCCTGGGGAGTTTGGAGTGGGGTGGAGAAGCCAGTGGAAGTTTCGGTAGTGGGAGATGCATCAGGTAAGACAGGGGAAAGGAGGCAGGGATCGGAAGGGCAGAGCCCAGCTGGGAGGACAGCAGGAGGGTTAGGGCTAAAGAGCAGGGCCCCCCTCAGCCCTCACCCTCTGCAGGGTAAAATTCTGCTGGTCACTCTCAGGGGGCAGGCTGTCACCCACAAACTGCAGCTCCAGGGCCACGTGGGGGAGCAAGACCAAGAGCTCCTGAAGGGCAAAGAGGACAGATCTGGGTCCCAACCTGCGTCCACCTCCACACCCAAATGCTCAACCCTCAGGCCTGGAGGGACTTACCCAAAACACCATGATGAGGTCAAACTCCTTCCCAGCCTCCACCACATGGATTTTCAGTGACTGTTTGTTCAGGATGTTGAGCTCAGGGACTGGGTGATAAGCTAGCCATTTAAGAATACGTCTCCTCCTCCCCTCCCTCCTGTCCCCTACCACCCCCCTGGCCCCCCAGCTCCACGCGCTCCTCCCCCTGCCTCCGCCCTCCTTACAGGACTGGGGCACCAGATGGGTGATGACGTGGTACACAGTCAGCGGGTAGGTGAGAAGCACAGCCATGGGGGAGTCCAAGCTGAGGCCCCGCCACGTGTAGTAATCCTGCCACGAGCCTGGGGAGAGTGGGTTACTGGGGACCTTGCCCCAGGCCTGGACCCCCACCTCTCCTGTCCAATAGGCCCTTTTCTCAGCCACCGAGACTGCTGGCCCTCCAGTCCCCGTCCCTACCCCTATCTCCCTCAGGGCCCCTCCAGCTCACCAAAGAGGCCCCTGGGTGGATCTGGGGGCACAGGAGGCATCAGAGCAGGCCCATCCCCCTGAAGAAGCTGGTAGGGATCTCCTGAGAGGATGAAAGAAGAGGAGCCTGGTGTCAGGGAGGTCCCCACCTGGCCTCTTCCTTCTTCCAAAGGAGCTGTGTTCCCTGAGAGAGGGCCTGGAGCTGCAGCAGGAGGAATGGGGAGCTGCCTAGGGATGGGGCTTCTGGATGGGCTGGGCAGGGGTGAATTTTCTGAGGGTTGAGGAGAGGCATGAAATGCCCTGGTGGTGGTGGTGAGGTTTGGTGTGTATGTGGAGGGGCTATCTAGGACCCAGACAACTTTTTGCTCTCCCGTCCTTCCCTCTAGTCTGAGGGACTTATGCCTGGAGAGAGGCCCCACGCACCATTGAGAAGAACGCTGAGGGATGGCGTGCTGCCCCGTGGGTGCCCGGGGGTGCCAGGGCCTGGAATCAGCATGCTGAGCTGGGTCCAGTAGCCACGAGTGAGGCCTCGTGAGGCCAGGAAGGCCTCCTTGTTAAAGGTTTCACTGGTCACCTCTGGACAAGGATGAGGGGAGGGGTTGAGGGCCTGGTGGCCAGCATTCCAGGCTTTGGCTCTCCTCATTCTCTCCCCAGGACCCTGAGTCTGAGTCTGGTTCTAGTCAGGCAGAGAACTATTAACATTTCTGAGTGTCTACAGCGTAGCCCACAGAACCCACATAACAATTCCATGGGTTTTAACATTTGTTAGTCTGCCCATTTCACAGTTGAGGAAATAGCTCTAAGAAGTAAAGCAATTTGTTTCAGGTCACCAGTTAGTGGTGAAGCTGAGAAGCAAGTGTTTGAATCCCTACTCCCGAATCCCATAAGTTCTCTCAGGGACCAGGGCACTCAGTTCTCAGCTCCAGAGATGCTGTGTCCAGCCCCAGGGGTCTAGCCCCCAGCCCCAAATACCCAGCACCCAGCTGTTATTCCAGGGATCTAGATTCCAGCCCCAGGCACTTAGCCTTCAAGCCCACGACCCTGTTCCCAGGCACCTGGGGCCCCACTTCCAAAGACCGGGTCCCACTTTCCCCCACCCATCCTGACCTCCTTAGGGTACCTGCGGTGTAGGTAAAAGGCAGAGTTGCCAGTTCTCCGGCCCGCTGCATGAAGGCTGCAAGCCTTGGGCACCAAAATCGGTGGCTCGCGTCATCTGGGCATCGCTTCCAGTCAGCCTGGAGACAAGCCTCTCCGCAGTACAAGACAGCGCCACACTGGGGGCTGGGGTCACGGGGGGTGGGGGGGTGGGCACTCAGTGTTAGTGTCTGTAGGTCCCCTGTCTGCTGTCCATCTGTCCTGGCGGCTGCCCGTACGCACTCAGTCTGTTTGTACTCTCTCTGCCTATAACAGCTTTTTTGTGTGTGTGTCATCTTCTTGTTTCCCTGTCCCTCACTCTGTCTGTCTGCAGGGCCCCCCACCAGCCTGCTTCCTCTCTGTTTGCCTGACTGTTGGGGTCTTCCTTCCGCTCCCTCCATCTCTGCAGGCTGCTCACCAGGGCGTTAGCTTCACTTCAAAGCTATGCCTGTGACAAACATGGCAGGTTCGAGCCCGAAGGGAGGCAAAGGTGAAGCCAGGCCGGGGACCCCATGTCCGCATCGGGGTCTTGGCTAGCTTCACTTTCAGCCTTGGGACCAGATTCTCCAGCTCCCTGAATGGGGGTGGAGACGGCATCAGGCTGGGGGGCTCAGGAGCCCAGGGCCCCAGGCTTCCCCACCCTCTACCAGGTTTCTGTACCGATGCAGCTGGGCGTCTCCCACAGCAAGCTTTCGGGGCTTTCGGGGGTCTCCAGAGCCCATGGGGCAGGCCATGCTGTGGCAGAGGAGAGCATAGGCCCGAGGAGCCAGGTTCTGTGTCCATGAGCCCCTGCCTGCACTCCCCTGCCCTCCATCCATCAGCAGGTCAATGCCCAAGATGGTGCCATGTTCATCCGTCACCAGTAGGAGGCAGGAAAGGTGCAGGGGGGCCGCCTCTGGGGGAAAAGGGAAAAGTCGGGGGTGGGGGGCAAAGACTGTCAGGGTCAGGGATACCCAGCCCACGGGGACTAGGAGACTGAGCGAAGGGGACTAGGGAGAGAGGGCACGCCTCATCGGAAGGGGACTGCGGCTACACAGAACCAGCATTTGCTGCCAGGTGGAAATGTGGGCCTGCTGTGGGAACTTTACATTTTTCTTGAGAAGGGGTAACTCCAGACTTCTGGAAGTTTTTTCTTTTAATGTTTAAATGTTGGCTCAAATTTAAAAAACAAAGAACATTGTGGATCAATGAAGACACCTTTTTAGGCCAGATTGGCCTGAGGGCCACCCATTTGTGACTCCTAACTGGATTCTGAGGGGCAGAGGAGGGCTTTGAAGGGGAGTACGCCTGGGCGGGGACAGGGCAGGGCCAGCCCTGGGTTCTTACCACTTCTCTGTCCCTTTCTCCTCTCAGGCCCTGGTTCGTCCTCCGCCCTGTCCTCTTGGCAGCCGACCTCGCCACCTCCTGCCTCCTGCTGGGCCTCGTCTGCCTCCCTTGGGGGGTTTGCTTCCCGTGGGGACTCCCTGCTGGTAGGGGCTGGCTCCCCATCTGCCTCTGTTTCTACTTTCTCGGTGCCTGCGCCCTCCTCCCCGCCTTCCTCCAGGCTGACGAAGCTGACATAGGGGCTTAGGTCCCGCAGGTGGAGTGGGGGCTCGTCTCCCAGGAGCCGGGCAGCCCCCAGGCCTGGTGCAGGGCCTGGCTCTGCCCCTTGCCCCAGGCTGATGCCCACACTACGGTTGGGCAAGACGTGGAGCACCCAAAGGGCGCGGTCCTGGGGCAGCCTTCTGATCTGACCCTCCAGCTGCCACCAGCAACCCTCCGGGCTGGTCCCCACGGCCCCACGCTCCGCCACGAACTTGCGGAACCAGCCAAGGAGGAGGGTAACGAAATCAAGGAACTCATCCCGGTATCCAGACACAAACTCCATGTCTTCAGGGGAACAAGGCCTGGGCCCAGACTGAGCAGAGGGAGGGATATATGGTGAGAGAGAGGTACTCGGGAGAGTTTGGGGCTGGGTCATAAAATGGGGGGAAATTGTGGGTTTGAGGGTCACTTAGGGTGGAATCTATGGATGAGTGTTAGGAGTGAGGAAGGAGTTTTCAGGGCGGAGGATGGGAATTCAGGGTGAGAATGGGGTCCAGACTTGAAAGTGGGTGATAGGGTTAAGGTTGAGTAGTCGGGAGGGAGATGGTATTTGGGGCTCAAAATTTGAGGCTCAAACCCTCAAAGGTAGGGTTTGAG
Source organism: Lipotes vexillifer (assembly GCF_000442215.2). NCBI lineage: Eukaryota > Metazoa > Chordata > Mammalia > Artiodactyla > Lipotidae > Lipotes > Lipotes vexillifer. The sequence continues at coordinate 258,606 of NW_006785619.1, forward strand.
TTGAGGATAGAAGTGGGAGAGGGCTAATCCTATGGGCAAGGGTTTGGTGAGGAGGGAAGAGTTTTGGATCCGTCTGTGGGGTGTGGGAGGAGGGGGACAGGAGCTAGGGCATCTTCGGCTGGGATAGGTTTGGCGGTGAGCCCCGGTACACCTAGCCCCTCCCGTCCGGTCCGCTACTCCGGTACCTGCAGCCGCCACCACTTTTCGAAGGTAAATACCTCGGGGTGGGGCGTGACGTCAGGCTGCCCGAGCCCCTGCCGGCTCCTCCGGTTGCCACGCCCCCCGTGTCTTGCGCTGCGCAGAGGCTCTCAGGGCAGTCAGTGTGCTGCTGGGCGCGCGGACTCGTCTGCCGCGGTCACTCCAGCCATGTGACTGGATTCGTGACTGGATCCCGGTGCGCCGGACTCGAGCCCGAAAAGTGAAAGCCTCTCGAAGGAGGAGGTCCAGCCGACTGACCTGCGGAGGGCGGGCGGGGCTGGCATCCCCGGGCCGAACCGGATCAGCCTAGTGGGCAGTGCCCACCCGCCGTGCCTGGCCCTGCAGCCTGGACTTTCTTCCGCTTTCTTTCGCCTTCTGCAAACATTCCTGGCTGCCTCCTCGACGGGGCACTGGGCTGGGTGCGGGAGCGCGGGCAGAGGCGCTCCGCCTCCCGGAGTTTCCCCGACGTCCCAGGCTGGCGATCACGCGGCTACAACGGTACTGACCGCACTTACTGGTTCGAGACGGTGAGGGCGCCCAGAGGGAGGCGCCACCACCTCGCGCCTCGCCTCGGCCCGGCCTTGGTGCCGACGGCCTCCGTCTCCCGCAGAATCTCAGGCGTAGCGGGAGAAGGAAGCGAAAGCCATTGAGAAGCGGGCTGGACGTCAGGCTCCGGAGCACGTCTGGGAGTCAGACGGGACGAGGCGGGCCCGAGATGATGCTGGTCTCGGAACTCCGGTTCCTCTTGTTCCTACTCTTTCTAGCGTGCCACACTCCTCCAGGTTCGTCAGGGGCCCGGCTGGTGCCCAGATCCCCGAATCCGGTGAAGGGGATGGGGGGCACGAGGGCCGCGGGGTTGAGTTGAATAAGTGGGGAGCCAGGGTCCCCAAGGCAGCCGGGGCAGGGGGAGGGCCAGCTGCCTGGGGTTGGGGATGGGCTGGGGAACACCAGAGCCCAGGTGTGATTATGGACGTGTTTGGGGAGTGTGATGTGTGAGTTGAGCCCTGTGGGTGGAAGGGGCTCAGATCCCCGGGTCTAGGGGAGAGGCTGCAGTGGGGCTGTGGGTTGGAGGCTGAGTTTACCGCTGCGTGAGCCCCTGAACCTGGGAAACTGTGCTGACCACCTCGGTCCCGCTCAGGTGATGGCAATGAAGGTAGCATCGCTGGCAGTTGTCCCTGTGATAGAAGAATTTCTTCCCACTCCCCTCTTAACGATCAATACATGGGACATCTCCGAAAATACCTGAAAGTCTATCAACGTTGCTCTTCCTACGTCAGGTAATCTCAACCACCCCTGGGAGCACAGAGCCTCCGGGTGCCTCCAGGACCCTATCTGGTCAAACTTGAACTCCTTCTGGGAGGACCCCTAGTCCTTTCTATAGTCCCCATAACATCAGGTTATGTGTGCCCTAATTCTCCACACCTTAGTTTCCCTGTCCCGCCTGGAATTTCCCAGTCCCAGCAGAAACTGCTGAATCTTGGCAGTGACCTCACTTCTTTGGAACGAGGAAAGAGCTGGGAAAGTGGGGGGAGGGAAGGGGGGTGGAGATTGGAGACACAGCTGAGACCACGTCCTTCCTTACAGGTTCCAGCTACCCTTGGGAAGTGTGTGTGGAGGCAGCAGTGACCGGTGGGTCCAGGAACTGATGCGCTGCTTTGATCGTGAAGGTGAGCGCGTTCTCCCTCCTCCCCAGGCTCTGTCTCCAGGGTCGGCCGCCTCCACCTTACACTTTTCTTTGCCTCAGCGCTTTCCCCTTTGACACCTCACATTCCTATTCTGTGTACTTTCACTTAAGTCCCTGTTTACCAGAAATCACTCACCGTCACTTCCAGGATTTTTGCCAATTCATCCTATCACCTGTGCATTTACTTAATGTTTTCCTTGAAATCAAGGCACTATTTTTATTTTCCAGTAATTTATTGTGGAAATTTAAAGACATACATAAAAGTTGAAAGATTTGTACAGTGAACATCCATATACCCACCACCTAGATTCTATATTTGATTTTTATATTTTATGTGTGTACATAATAAAGCAAATATATTTTATATTTTACAATGTCGAGTCTACAGCATTTTAACTACATTTGCTTTATTGCACGCCCATCTATCTATCCATCCCTCTATTCCTCATCAACCTGCCTAATATTTTTTGGTGCACTTCCAAGTAAGTTGCAGGGTTGACTATACTTTATCCCCAGACACTTCATCATGTATACTATTAAGGAGGGTTTTATATTTTATTGTTCCTTTTTTTTTCTTTTGAGGTAAAATTTACAAACAATGAAACGAATAAATCTTAAATGTACACAGCCACTTCTGAAAAACTTAATGGCAACTAGTCCTAAGCAGGAACATCTGTGAAGTCACAAATTTGATATGCTGGTTGTATTTTTCTCCTAAAATAAATACACAACCATTAAGACACAAAGTGTTCTTCCAGGTCCCAGCTAAAGTTGCTTTCTGTAGCATTGGTGGTACCCATACTGCCCTTTGGCTACGTAGACCTACCTTATTCATTTACTCTTCCTGTCTACTCTGGCCTTTAGTACTAAAATTATCCCTGCTTTACAGCTGAAAGAAATGAATCCCAGAGAGGTTAAGAGACAAGGGGCAAGGTCACAGCTACTTTGTAGCAGAGCCCGGGTTCCAACCCAGGTCTCCTGACTTCCCAGTTCAGAATCATGCTCGCGCCTGTGGTTCCATGTTGTGGTTTGCTCACTTCCATCTCCCCATGTTTCCCCTCTGCCCCTGCCTTTCTTTCCTGGCATTTAGCTGTTCCCTTGATGTTCTCCTTGACCCCGCTACCCTTCCCTCTATCTAGTTCACCTTATCCCCTCATAGCCCTGATTCCTCACTTCTTGCTTCTTCAGAATGTGGACGTGCTCACGCCAGGAGTGTGGCCCGCCAGGGACATGCACCTCCCCGCAGCACCCAGGTTCCTGAGCCCACAGAAAAGACACCTTCAGCCACGGGCACCCCCGCACAGAAGTACCTGCCATCCACCCTGCAGCCTACCCAGCAGCCCACCACTCCAGAAGGAGCACCTTCGCTGGACCAAAAGCTCATCCACACCAATGAGACTACCACTTACACTTTGGGCCACCGTCTGGGGGCAAGGCCTGGGGCCAGGGGGAACCAGAGGCAGCTGGGAGAGAATGTGGGTCCTGCAGCTGGGACATCAGCCATGGTGCCAGTGCTGTCCCTCTTGGGCATCGTTTTCCTCCTCACTGGAGCCCTGCTCTACATGCTGTGCAAGAAGAGGAGGGAGCAGTCACTGCAGTGTCCTCCAGGTAAACTGGGCCTCTGAACCCCTCCTCCAGGGATCCAGAGGCTCCTTGGCAGGGATCCTGCCCACAGTAGCTCTCAGGCCGGCAAATGTGGAGGCTGCCTGCACCACGGACAATAGGCGATGAGGGGAGAGTCAGCCAGACTACAGAATGGGGAGGGAGGGAAGCCACCATAGGCCCAGGGACCAGAGCATGGCCTTCAAAGCCAGGCAGTGCTTGAGCAACATCAAGATGGCAGCTAGAGCAGACGAGTGGGAGATGAAGCGATGGAGGAAGGTGGGAGCTATTCATTCAGTTCACACATCTTTATTGAGCACCTACTGTGTACCTGATCTATAGTCAATGTTTTGGAAGCTGATTCCCCAGTTCAAGCTATCACCCCTTGCCCCCCACTCCCCTGCCCAACTTCCCTTGATCTCAGAGCTCATCTCTCAATTTCTTTATCTTTTCCAGATTTGCACCTTCATTATGTGCACGTGGCAGCAGACGCCAATGCTTAAAGAATGGAAGCTTGTGAGGGCAGATTATGATTTATTCAGTATCAAATGCAGTTAATATACTAGAGCAATCCCTGGCACATGGTAGGCACTCTCTACATATTTGTCGATGTTTAATACACAACTAACCAGCCACTGCCCTCTCTTAGACGTTCCGTTTTTTTTTTCTATGCTGTAATGTAAAATCACCTCTTACACTAGATATTTTGTACAAATTCTATATGTGGATTTTTTAACTACTAAAACTTATTTTTATAATTATTGACTCTTCTTTCTGCAGACATTGGTCTCATGCCCTTGCCCCCTTACCATGATTCCTGGCTTCAGCTTCTCTGCTGATGGCCACCTGACACCTTACCCCTCAGCGCATCCCCCAATCCCTGCCAACCTCCTTGTCCCAAGTCCCTTGTGTCTTGTCCTTGTCCTTGTCTCTTCACACCACAGCAGTGTTCCTCCCCAACTTCAGCCCTCTCCCGCTTTCCCACCCTCCCTCCTCAGTAGCTGCCATACAGCCTGGTTTTACTTCCTCAACCCCTTACATCACCCATATATGCCCCAATGAGAGTCTGAGCTCCTTGTTGTTAGTGTTATTGTTTTTATTATCAAAACCCTTAGTTCTCATTTTATCGTTTCCAGTGAACAAAAATGTGTCTTCATTGGTCCAAGTCTACCAGAAGCCTGGGGCAGGGACCTGAGGAAGTGGATTGGGTGTCTTGAGTCTCTGTCTCCTGTTCTGAGCTTGTCAGCGCTCGGTGAAGTGCATGGCAAGAGGAGCCAGGGCACAGCCAGGCATGGGCTTGGTCTTTAAGGTTCTCCATTCCCACCTTTTGTGCCTTCGTCCTCATGGCTTCTGACCAGCAGCACATGTACGGGGCAGCCCATGCTCTCCAGGTTCTGTCCTGGGGTGTAGGTGGAGCTCTCCTTCCAAGCTTTTCACCTGCTTGGCCTAGTTTTCCAGCATCTGCTCACAGGTTCGAGCCACCTCACTGAGCTTGAGACGAGCATAGTCCACTCGCTTCAGGGCCATCTGACAGTCCTTCCTCGAAGAGTAGCTGGAGCCCTCATGGGGCTGCCCTGTGGCCACCTACAGGACATTTAGATTGATCAAAGAAGCACTCCTCCCCTTTCCCATCTCCCCAACCAGGCATCAGGTCTCTTGCCTCATTTCTTCCCTGAGTCTGAATTTGCTATGCCACGTGGTTAGCTGGATTACCTAGGGCATATCACTGAATTTCTGTTAACCTCATCTGTAAAATGGGGATGACAGTAACTAACTACTTTCTAGAGTTGTTATAGGATTAGATAATGCAGAGTGTCTGGCACACTGTAAAAGTTTAGTAAATGGTAGTTGCTGTTATAATGACCTCAGAACCCTTTCAATCCTGTTCCTTTTCTCAGGAGGTAGCCATCTGGGGCTCCATACCCCTGAGGTCTGGTCAAGTTTCTAAGAGCATATCCTGTGGCTTTCGTATTGTTTACACACCCTCTCCCAAGGGAGGGGTCCTGCCAGGGTCAACAGGCCTGCTGGGAAGGGCTGGTCTTGCTTAGCTCTCGAGACCAAAGCTCTGCCCGGGACTCCTGAAGGCTAAAGGCTAAGGCAGTGAGCTGGGGTGGACGTGTTGCACGGCCCAAAACACACACACACACACACACACCTGAGTGAGATAGCGGATCTGAGCTTTGCACGGCCCAAAACACACACACACACACACACACACACACACACACTACAGACACAAAGACACACCACAAACGACACACACACACACACACACACCTGAGTGAGATAGCGGATCTGAGCCGACAGCTCCGCCTCCACGTGCTGCACCGACGCGGTGAAGGCGGCTGCCTGTCGGTCTAGGAGCCGCTCATTGGTTTTTTCCTTGGAAAGTTCCAAGATCACTGTACCTGCCGGGGTGGAGAGTGGGCGGGGCTATCCGGAGACTGCCAGTATAGCTGCGCCCCAGAGCCAGCCCCACCCACCCCTGCACCCACTTAGGATCCCTCCTAACCCCACTCCCAGTCACCGGTCGGCGCATGTGCACACGGTCGGTCTAGCTCACGCTCTCGCTGCCGCTCCTCCTCTGGTCGTCGTATCCCGAACCTGCATTCTGAAGAATGGCTCCAATTTCCCGCTCGATGTCTTCCAGGGCGCGTAATCGCTCGTTCGCCAAGCTGTAGGTAGCCATCGTTACTCCGGGATTCTCTTCTTTTGCGAAATGCTGTGGAAAAGTGCCCGGAAATGGCTGTTGGTTTGCGCCCGCGCAGAGCGCGCCCCTTAGCTAACACTACAGTTCCCGGGATGCTCAGCACCGTCTCGCCCTTCTCGGTTCACCTGGTGAACTACAACTCCCAGGGTCTCCTGCGCATGCCCAGGTCTGCGCCACCACCGCGTGACCACCTGTGGTAAGAGGCAATATCGAAATATTCACGCCCTTCAAACCTGTCCACCTTTACGACACTGGCTTGTGGTCTGTGTTTAATTTCTTCTACAAGAATTTAGTGAGCGTCTGCTGGGTGCTAGGTCATGATGGTGGGAGCGCTGGGGTATTACAGAGTGGACAGCCATGGACCCTGTGTTTGCCTATCCCACTCCGCCACCTATCGGAGCCTGGGGAAAGCCGGACTTGGTGAGTGTGACCTTATTCGCCCTAGCGATTCCCCCTGAACGGGAGCCCTGAAACACGGACTGTCAGTATATTCTGAGAAGCTGGCTCCTATCAGCCTTTTCCCTCTCTGATCGCCTGTTAATGTGGTTGGCTCTGGGAATACAAAGGTGAGTGAGGTGGACTCTCACGTGATAGTGGGATAAATGTTTCGTTAGGGCTACGCCCAGGGTGTGTCTCTGGGAACACAGAGAAAGGATTCTGGGAGGAAATCCTGCTTGAACTAAATCTGAAGGCTTAACCAGGTGGATGAGAGCTTGGAGTGGAAAAGCGGAAGGCACAGGCAAGCGCATGGTGGTGTGAGGGGACTGACACATTGGAAGTCCAGCAAGGGGTTCAGTTTGACTGGAGTGAACGCAGTGTGGTGGTGGATAGGTGTGACTGGGGAGACTGGAGTGGGGAACCAGATGAGGAAATGGCTTGCAAGCTAAGGAATTTGGACTTTATTTTGAAAGCATTTGGGAGCCTTTGAAGGATTTTCAAGAAGTGTATTCTGACCAGCTGTACCTTTTAGGAAAGATCAATCTTGACAGTTTATGGAAGATTGAGAATGAAGCCAGTTTGCACAGGGTTAGCAAACGAGTGGAGACTTTCAGTTAAACTTGAGGGATCTAGCGTTTAACTTCACTCCTTTACTAAATTCTAGGAAGATAGCAATAAGGGGATTTTAGAAAGGAGTCAAGGAGACAGAGGAGTTAATAGCAAAACTTTAAATAGAAATTGCAAGACAGAAGGGTGTGTGGTAACTGATTTAGCAGTGAAGTAATTAAGCTAGCAGTGAAGAAAGCTTAGAAGCAACTTTTTTAAAAATTTAATTTAATTTTTTATTAAATATAGTTGATTGGCTTAGAAGCAAGTTGATTTACCCTTAAATCAGTGGCATCACAGTACAGCTGGGCTGTAGGTAGTACTAAAATTAGGGGGATTATTTGAAGTAGTTAGACCCCCCTATCTCCTCCTTTATATCCTCATATATCTTGGCAGCTACTCACCCCCAACTCATCAGATTGCTGGAGGTTTCTTGGTTGGAGATGGAAACCAGAGAGTCTTTGGCATGGAGGGCACCTGGGCATGACTGTATTTAAAACAGATTGAGTGAAAGTTTATTTACTGAATGGTGGTTTCTAGAACTCTGGCAGCCAGGCTTTGCCTTCCAGGTCAGAGACTGGAAGACTCTCATCTGGGGAATTTGACTATTCAGAGGAAAGATCTAAGGGTATTAACATCAGGGGTACTCCAGCAAAGCAGTTAGCCGGATCACCCCATAGTGAAACCCGCAGTTGATAAGTCCCAACTGTGTCCACAGATCTTCTAGTCAACTTCTTAGCATGTCACCCTTAAAATGAGCAGACATAAGACAAAAGATTTTTAGATGTTTACAGAAACTTTCTAACATGGAAGGCAGAGACCAAAATAAACAAAAAGAAAAACCCAATCAAACCAAAAAATCCCCCCCTTCGATGACATAGAATAAAACTTAAGGAAAAAAAAAATATTGACGCGCTTAGGTCAGAGATACTATAATAAAGGATTGAATCCAAGAAAACACACTTGAAAAATAAAACCATGGGGCTTCCCTGGTGGCGCAGTGGTTGAGAGTCCGCCTGCCGATGCAGGGAACACGGGTTCGCGCCCCGGTCCGGGAAGATCCCACATGCCGCAGAGCGGCTGGGCCCGTGAGCCATGGCCGCTGAGCCTGCGCGTCCGGAGCCCGTGCTCTGCAACAGGAGAGGCCCGCGTACCGCAAAAAATAAATAAATAAATAAAACCATGAGGGAAAGAATGAAAAATTGAGCAAAAGGGTTGAAACAGAAATTGAAGCACTCTCCCAGCAAGTAAAGCAAAAGAAAGAAGGTGGCATATAGGAAAGATGACGTGAGAAAATTAGAGAATCAGTCCAGGGGGCTTAAATTCTCTGAGAACAGAGAAAACAAAGGGAAGAAAGGACTTGTGTTTCTAGATGAAAAGGACCCATTAAGTGCCCAGCATCAAGGCACATCGTGAAATATCAGAACACTAGTCTCACAGAAAAGGGTCTTGCAGAAGCTTCCAGAGAGAAAATAGACCACATGCTAAGGATCAGCAATCTGAATGGCCTTGATCCTCTGAATACTAACACTCCACACCAGTGGAGCAGCGCCTTCAACGTTTTGGGGGAAAGTGATTTCCAATGTGGAGTTCTGTACTCCAGCTGTAGTAGGGTGAAGGCTAAAAATGCAGTGGCTCAACCAAATAGAACTTAACTTTTTCTCAGAAAACAGTTTGGTGTGGGTAGTTCAGTGTGCTCCACAAATCAGACCGAGACCAAGGCTAGCAAGCAGTGCAGCTCTGCCATCCTTTAGGCTCGTATGCTCAAAAGTATGGTCTTCAGGCCACAGCATTGGCATTACCTAGATGCTTTTTAGAAATGCAGGATCTCAGGCCCCACCACAGACCCACTGCATCAGTATCTGTATTTGAAGATCCCAGGGGATCTGTATACCCAGTATACTTTGAGAAAAGCTGCTTTTCTCTTCCAGGTGATCTGTATGCACAGTAAACTTTGAGAAACGCTGCTTTGCTCTGGGACATCGCTGTGAGCAATGTCAAAACTGGGTTGCTGCCCTCCGTGGGTTGCAGCTGGCAGGAAGGCAGAAGAGTAAATATGGAGGAGGCCCACCTGTCTCGGAGGTCCGGCTGGGGAGTGGCACATATAATTTCTACTCACATTCCTTTGAAGAAAACTCAGTCGTGTGGTCTTACCAGCTCCGGGGTTCTGGGAAATCCAGTCCTTACCTAGGTGGCTATAGCTATTGTTCCAGCACCATGGCAGAATAGGTTTTAGGGGATATCTAGACTCTCACAACAGCCCAATTATCAATAACGAAGATAGAATAAGGACATTTTGATATGTACAAGGTCTCAAGTTTCTCTTCCAAGTACCCTTCTCCTTTTTCAAGGAGATGGAAGAGATAACATCTGTTTTGTTTTGAATGAATTGAGAGGATACCCAGATTTTTGGAGGAGAGTATAGAGCAGAATCAGTGATAAATCAGAGAATAAGCAAATTTAAAGAGTGATAGTTATTCAGGGAAAACAGTTGTGCAAGAAGAGAAAGGTAATCATAATAGACCACACGACGCAGCTATGGATAACATTTGCAATAAATCCTGGATGTTGAGCTAACCCCGAGTGATAGAATTCCCTTGGGAGAGCTTCCCATGTTGGGGCAGGGGGGGCGAAAGGGCGCTCAGGCTTCACCTTCACGTGGCAGGAAGCCCATAGACGACGCTTAAAACAAAAATCAAGAAGTAGCAAAACAAGCATGTTGTTTAGAGATGGAGGTAAATGCCAACAGAGACATCGAACGGAGGTGAAAGTAATTGCCTCTGAGGAGAAGGAAATTGCAAGGGGAGGGAGTTTACTTTTTCTTGTAATAGCCCTTGTAGTCGTATCTGACTCCTTCAACTATGTGGATATACAACTTTGAAAATAAAAATTAAATAAACATAAAAAGCGAGAGAGGAGATAGACTTTACTGTGAAAGAGCCCTGAGTGTGGAGGAGTGTGTTTTCTTTGGTTTCCTGCCTTTATCCCTCCCTTTTTCCCTCCTTCCCTCCCTGCCTTCCTTCCTCTCTCCCTTTCTTCCTTTAAGGGAAGAGACCTGCGCGGGTTTATTTACCATGGAGGAAGAACCAGTAGGGAGGCAGAGTTTGAAGAGATGGGGGCGGTTTGATGAATCAAGGTCTCAGAGGAGGTGGGAGGGGGAGCGATCTGAGCACAGGTGGAGGGATTAGCTTCGACCTGGAGGCGGCATCTTAGCTTTGGTTGTGTAGGAGAAATGGTGTCGATGTCGGTGCTTGCTTGTAGGAGGTGGGAATTAAAAATCATTCATCCCTCAGAGTCTAATCTCTGTGAAGAGCGGGAGAAGTCACTCTGAATGTGAGGAAGGTTTAGAAGAAGGATTAGAAAATTAGTGAGTTGGATGGGAGCAGGAATAGGAGGTGACCAGGGACGAGGAGGGGGACAGGGGGTTATCAGGGGTTTAGGGCCCAGCTGAGGTTAAAGGCCATAGGTTTGTAGTGGCCCAAATCCATACCCAGCGCCTAGCACAGTGTTGGCACCTAGGATGCGTTAAAAATATTTGTTGGATGAATGAGTAAATATGTGGTTGTGTGATTTTTCTCTGGCAGTGCCTCAGCAGCCCCATGTTGGAGGGGACAAGGGCGGGGTGGTGGTTAGAGCCAAGAGTGGGGTTTGAGAGCAGGTTTTGTGAAAGGAGGAACAGTTGAAGGTGCTGATGAGATAGTGGTTGATGTGATGATCCTGAAGTTTAGTCTGGAAAGAAAAGGAAGTGTTAAATTGCGAGAAAACAGAAGGGCCAAGAGCTTGGTGACAAAAAACCAAGAAGTCATTTTAAAAAAGTGATTATAATTGGCTACATATTAAATATAAAAATTATGAATTATTAAAAATACCAGAAGCAAAATACTTTGAAGCTAGAAGTGATGGTTGCACAACATTGTGCATGAACCAAGTGCCACCGAATTTTACACTTTAAAATGGTTAACTTGGGACTTTCCTGGTGGCACAGTGCTTAAGAATCCTCCTGCCAATGCAGGGGACACGGGTTTGATCCCTGGTCCGGGAAGATCCCACGTGCCGCGGAGCAACTAAGCACATGAGCCACAACTACGGAGCCTGTGCTCTAGAGCCCATAAACCACAACTACTGAGCCCACGTGCTGCAACTACTGAGCCCTTGTGCCACAACTACTGAAACCCGTGCACCTAGAGCCCGTGCTCTGCAACAAGAGAAGCCACCACGAGAAGCCCGCACACCACAACGAAGAGTAGCTCCCGCTCGCCGCAACTAGAGAAAGCCCGCGCATAGCAACGAAGACCCAATGCAGCAAAAATAAATAAATAAAATAAATAAAGTGGTTAAATTTATGTTATATGAATTTTACCTCAGTAAAAAGAAAAAAAAGCTAGGAACAAATTCAGAAGACAAAGTGGGAAAAATATGAGCAAAATAAATGACAAAGGGTTAATTGCTTTACTATATAAAGAGTTCTTAGGGTACTTTAAGAAAAACAACATCAACCCAGTAAATCGGGTTCATCCTCACTCATGATCAAAGAGATGCAAATTAAAACTAGGGTGATACCATATGTCATCTGCTTGATTGGCAGTAATGAAAAAGGCGCTCACCCTTTTTTTTTTCTCATTTTTTAAAGAAGTTTTTATTGAAGTATAGTCGATTTATAATGTTGTGTTAGTTTTAGGTGTACAGCAAAGTGATGCAGTTATAGGTATATATATATATATGTACTTTTTACATATATACTTTTTTTTTTTGGCCACACTCTGTGGGATCTTAGTTCCCCAACCAGGGATCGAACCCGTGCCCCCTGCAGTGGAAGCGTGGAGTCTTAACCGCTGGACCACCAGGGAAGTCCCTGTATACTTTTATATTTATATGTTGGGTTGGCCAAAAAGGTCGTTCGGGTTTTTCAGTAAGATGTTACATAAGATGTCCGAACTACCTCCGTAACATCTTACAGAAAAACCCAAACGACCTTTTTGGCCAGCTGGATATATACTTTTATATACTTTTTCAGGTTCTTTTCCATTATAGGTTATTACAAGATGTTGAGTGTAGTTCCCTGTGCTACACAGTAGGTCCTGTTGGTTATCTACTTTATATACAGCAGTGATGCTTTACCCTCTTTGACCCACCAATCCAATTCTACTTTTTTTTTTTTGACCACGTGGTGGCTTGTGGGATCTTAGTTCCCTGACCAGGGATTGAACCTGGGCCCTTGACAGTGAAAACAGGGAGTCCTAACCATTGGACTGCCAGGGAATTCCCCCACCAATTCTACTTTTAAGAGTTTGTCCTACAGATGCACTTTGCATGTGCAAAAAGACATATCTTCAAGGATAATTATTGTAATACTGTTTGAATTAGCAAGAGTGGACATCCTTCATGTCCATCAATAGAAAATTGGTAAAAGTAAATGACATCTAGGCAATGGAAAGCTAGGCAACTCTTCTTAAAATATATTTATTTTATTTATTTATTTTTGGCTACGTTGAGTCTTCGTTGCTGCGTGCAGGCTTTCTCTAGTTGCGGTGAGCGGGGGCTACTCTTCATTGTGGTGTGCGGGCTTCTCATTGTGGTGGCTTCTCTTGTTGAGGAGCACAGGCTCTAGGCGCGCGCAGGCTTCAGTAGTTGTGGCACGCGGGTTCAGTAGTTGTGGTTCGCGAGCTCGAGAGCGCAGGCTCAGTAGTTGTGGTGCAAGGGCTTAGCTGCTCCATGGCATGTGGGATCTAACCGGACCAGGGCTCGAACCCGTGACCCCTGCATTGGCAGGTGGATTCTTAACCACTGCGCTACCAGGGAAGCCCCTAGGCAACTCTTTAAAAGAATGAGGTAGATCTATGTGGATTGCTAAAGGAATGGTCTCCTAGCTGCATTATTAAGGGAAAAAAGCAAGGTGGAGAAGGTTGTGCATAGTGTGCTACTATCTGTATTTAAAATAAGGGGGAAATATGTTCATATGTATATGACTGTGTCTGAAGAATGTCTTTGGAAGAGTAATCAAGGAACTGCTGATAATGATCGCCTCTGGGAATGAGAAATGGGAGGCTGGGGATCAGGGGCAGGAGGGAGCCTTCTGTTCACTCTTTACTATTTGGATTTTTTTTTTTTTTAAGTTATGTGCTTGTTTTACTTAAAAACATTAAAAACGTGAAAAGCTAAAAGAAAAAAGGCATTGTTTCTCAAAGCGTGTGCTAATTCAAAATCCTGATTCATGGATTCTTCCTGGGATCGACTGAATCAGAATTGGGGAAGGTAGAAGCCTGGGACTCTGTGTGTTTACCGCGTACCCCAGAGGATTCTGATTCACCTGAAAAAGTTTGAGATCCACGGGCCAAGAGCTCAGAGGTCAAGGAGCAGGTTCGTGGTTGTCAGAGGGATGATGACAGTTCCTTCACATGAAGAAGACCAGAGCGTGCAGGGTAGGCTGCTACTGTGGAGAGGTAAGCAAGGTCATTGGCATTTTGGCAGCACTTGAAGCCTGTGGGTAAATCATGATTTAATTAGATGTCATGAGCCATAACATAGACTAAAGGCCTGTATGAGTGGCTCCATTTGCCTCACCAGCCTCATCTGGAACTACTTTGCCACTGGCTGTCTCTGTCCCAGTCCCTCTGGCCTCTTTCAGTCTCTGAAATGTGCTCTGTTCCCTCCTGCCTTCACACGTGGTGTTACTTTTTTTTTTTTTTTTTTTTGTGCGGGCCTCTCAGCGGGCCTCTCACTGCTGTGGCCTCTCCTGTTGTGGAAAACAGGCTCTGGACGTGCAGGCTCAGCGGCCATGGCTCACGGGCCCAGCTGCTCTGCGCCATGTGGGATCCTCCTGGACCGGGGCACGAACCCGTGTCCCCTGCGTCAGCAGGCGGAATCTCAACCACTGCACCACCAGGGAAGCCCCGTGGTGTTACTTTTGCCTGGGATACTGGAACTCCTCCTCATCTTCCAGTACTCTGCTCAAAGGTCACTACCTCCAGTGAAATCTTATTCCAGCCCTAGCCTAGGTCAGAGCTCCCTAGCTCCTGCATTTCTCCTTTGGAGCACAGATACTGCAATGATTTAATGTTTGCTTCGGTCACTGCCAACCCTATACTATGCCTGGCACATAATAGGGGTTTAAATCAAGATTGTTCATCGAGGGCTTCCCTGGTGGCGCAGTGGTTGAGAGTTCGCCTGCCGATGCAGGGGACACGAGTTCGTGCCCCGGTCCGGGAAGATCCCACATGCCGCGGAGCGGCTGGGCCCGTGAGCCATGGCCGCTGAGCCTGCGCGTCCAGAGCCTGTGCTCCGCAACGGGAGAGGCCACAATAGTGAGAGGCCCGCGTACCGCAAAATTAAAAAAAAAAAAAGATTGTTCATGGAATGAATGAATGAGCCTTAAGAGAAAAAGGAGAAAGGTTGGGCTACAGGAATGGGAGTGGGTGGTGGGGTGAGGGTTGTCAGTGGAGTACTGCTAACTCCCTCCAGCCTAGCCTGGGGTTTCGGCCAAGCCTCTGGGAGTCCCTGATGGATGTCAGAGGAGCAGCAGTAGGATGTAGCTTCTTGGACTTGTCCACAGCAGCATGACTCCCTTTGGCTGCCCAGAGCCTCGGTGTCTGTGTTACAGTGTAAGGACCAGGCTCCACAGAGATGTGTGACGTGTGGCTTCTGCCTGCAGTCGTGGTGCCGCTGAGCCCCAGGAGTGGACAGCTTGAGCAATCATAAAGAGCAGTGGAAATGAACACACTCAGTCACGACAGGTCACCATGCAGTTGTATGTGTCAGCTGCAACAGGGAAGGGCCTGCCCTGCGCACCTCCCAAGAACATCTAGTCTGCAGGGAAGTGAGTTATTCCCTCTGTAAATGAGTGAGTTTACTTTGCGGCTTTACCAAACTGTACCTTTGAGTTGGGACTGACCAAATCAAGTTTCCATGTTTACCTTGGAGCTCAGGTACAGCTCAACCATTCAGTAAACGTTTACTGACAGCCTGTGGGCCGGCCAGGTGCCACGTGGGTGCAGAGAAGAGACTGCATCCTCACTCACAGCTAACAGTCATGGATACGCACACTATGTGCTCCTTAAACGCTGCATAGAAAACACACACGCTCATGCCTATTAAAAGGTTTATTTTCTTCTTTATGCTCAGAAGCAAAGAACTGGCCTTGCCCCCCAAAGGGTCTCATCCTGAAGGAATGGGAGGCAGAGATAGTGACAGGAGGAGGTTTTGGTGAGGTTGAATGTGGGAGCTCTACCCCCCCTTCCCCTACTATCCTCTTCAGTGTCCCCCTCCAAAAAATTTAGGTACAAACCCAGCTTGCCACCCACTGGGGGGCTGGGGAAGCACAGCCGTAGTCAAAAAATTAATGCCCACGATCCACAAGAGATGGGTCCAGTGTGTATCTGGTGGGGGATGGGGGAGGGAGGGAGGGGAGGGGTTGGTTGAGGAAGCCTCTGGGTGGAGGGGAAAGGAAGAGAGGCTGGGATCCCCCCCCCCAGTGACAGTGCGGGTCTTGGTCCTGCCCCTATGTCTCCCAGCACCATCCACGCCCTTCCTCCAGCCCCGCTTCCTAGCAGAACTGGTCGTCGTAGTCCTCGTCCTTCATCCCCTTCAGCCGAAGCCGGGCAAAGTCCTCAAACACGATGTCGTCATCTGTGGCATAGCTTGGTGGTGGAGAGAAGGGGTGAGGCGAGGGCTCCAGCCCTCCTTCTCCACCTCCCACACCCTCCCGGAGACAGAGGTGCCGGGGCAGCCGCGGGGCTGGAGGTATTTGCAAGAAGGGACAGAGAAGGGGAGGTAATTGGCAGCTCACATGGCTAAGTCCTCTCGATTGGCTGCTTCAACCATCCCTCCCCCAAAAGAGAAAAACAAGGAGGGGCAGAGGGTAGGTTTGAACGTTACAGGAATCTCTGTCCAAAGAGAGTCAAAGCTAGGAAGGTGGCGGGTGAGTCTCTTACTTGGTATCAAATTCAATGAGGTTGGTGTCCACAGGGGCATCTGTTTCAGGAGCAGCTGAGGGGAGGAGGAGAGAGGGGGGGTGGGGGGTTGCTGGAAGGACCGGCTTTTTCCTCCACTGGCCTTGCTTCAGGCCTTCCCTGTGGGGCTTGGGTGGGTGGCAAGCTCACCTGACTGGGGTCTGGGGAGGGTGATGTGGTCATGGGGTTTGGGGTGCATAAGAACAAAAGGCAGCTCCACGGAGACATCCCTGGGGAGAGAGAGAGGCACGGTGAAGAGATGACACTGCAGCGCCAGAGGAAAGCCCTGCGCCACCGCCCCACCCCAGCACCACTCACCCGCCTCGAGACACCACCAGCTTCACCTTGACCCTGTAGGACACCAGGATTCCCAGCACCTCCTTGTTGGCACCCTCCTTAACGCTGCAAGTGGGAGGAGGAGTTGGACCAGAGCCCATTGCCCTGCACCCTAGGCTGGTCTCGTGTAAGGTACCCGGCTGCGTCCTTCCTCTCATCTTCTCAGTTCTC
This sequence comes from Lipotes vexillifer, assembly GCF_000442215.2. Classification (NCBI taxonomy): domain Eukaryota; kingdom Metazoa; phylum Chordata; class Mammalia; order Artiodactyla; family Lipotidae; genus Lipotes; species Lipotes vexillifer. Next base: position 275,296 of record NW_006785619.1, read on the forward strand.
TCCAGTAAAAGCCCAAGTCCTTGTGACCCAGCAGCCCTGCACTGTCTTGCTCTCTATTAGCCCTCTGACCTCACTTCCTGCTCCCACGCTGGCCTCAAGGCCTGCTGTGTGTGGTCGTGTACAGAGGCGCCAGTGTGGGTGAAATCCAGCCCACCCTTGGCGGAGCTGTTCCGAGAGGCACGGGGCCCGCAGAGGCCAGCAGTGGCTCTGCAGCCCCTCCTGCCGCCTCAGACACACGGGGCCGTCTGCCTCCGCGTCTTTGCGCCTGTAGTACCCTCTGCCCGGAGCGCTCTTCCCCTGCGCATCCACAGTACCTACTTCCTTTACATCTTTCCTCAGAATTCACCTCTGGATTACACCACCCCCAACCCCGCTGCGGCTTTATATCTCCTTTTTCTGCCTTGCTTTTTCTCCTCAACACCTATGACTAAACATGCTATATATTTTGCCATTTATCTGATCTGCCCGGCCTCTGTCTCCGAGAATGTAAGAGATGTTTTGGGTCTGTTCTGTTCACCGATAGAGCCTGGCACACACCTGGCGTGGAATGAGTGTCTGTCTCCTGTGCTGCAGGACTTCCCTCCCCCAGCCCCCCCTCACATGGTGCTGGATGCCAGGTTTGTGTCCTCGTGCTTGAGCTTCCCGTCCAGGGCGAGACCGCGCTTCTCCCGGTTGTTGCTGAGCAGGGGGGTTATGGTGTACACCTTACAGAACGTGGAACTGGGCGACACCTGGTCACTGGGGGATGGGGACAAGAGAGCGAGACTCTGGGGGCGCAGATGGGGTGAGGGGGCAGCTCCCCCCCCGGTCACTAGCCCCTGCCCTCTTTGGGCACAGGTCACAGGGAGGAGGTTTTGGCTCGACCTGCTCAGTAAAATGAGCAGCTCAGAGCCACTCAGCTGGAGGGAATGCCCTTGTAAGTGGAGGCAGTTCGGGAAGAATTGCCACCCAACCTCACGTTCCCTGGGCCTACTATTCTCCCCGGAGGTTGGGACCCAGGGCTGTTGTGCTACTCACTCTTGTTCGATCTGAGCCACAGGACACTTGTACTGGGCGGTGCTGAAGAGGCAGATGTCGGCGTACTGTCTCACTGTGGGGTGGGGTGGGGCCAAGCAGCTCCACATGGAGTGCCGGCAGCACCCCCCTCCCCAACTCCAGACCCAGGCAAGGGCCCCGGCCCCAGCGCATCACCGCCTCTGCCCCTCTGATGACCCGCACCCTCCCCATAGCAGTAAACCCCATCCCCATCTCATCCTGGGACAGACAGCCTGAGTCCTTTGAGCCCCTTGGGTCTCCCCACTGGGCTATGTCCTGGGGCTGAGCTGATGCCTGAGGCCACATTTGCAGCAACTCCCTCCCCTAAGACGCTTTTCCAACCCCCATGTCCTACCAGAGACTTTGATCTTCTTGACAGTCTTGGTGGAGTTGTTGGTGACGTGGACATTGACATTGAGGGGCTCCCCATGGTAGTACAGCTTTTGAGGGGGGGGTCAGGTTAGTCGGATCTTTTTTCTCTGGTCCCATTATTAGTGTGCCCCCTGACACACACACACACACACACACACACACACACACACACACACACACACACGCACACGTTGCTGGGCCTCCTCCCTCTAAACCCAAGCCCACCCCCAGCTAAGGCGGCCTCCTTTAAAAACACCATCCTGACATGTGGCTTCATCCCTCCCCACCAGGTCTGCAGCAGCTGGGTCCCCACCCCACCTCCTTGTCCAGGGAAGCCTCAAGGTGGAGGGACCGGTCAGACATGAGGAAGTGGCGTGTGGTTTCAGCCGAAGGCTGGGGGCCGGGTTTCTCTGGGGCAAACTGCACCTTTCGGATCACCAGACGCACGGAGTTCCTGGGGGCAGAGATGAAGGGTGAGAGGGTCAGTCCTCAGATGCCCAGACACTGGCTCCCGCCTCCCACAGGGGCCTGGGGCTCCTGGGACTCAGAGGGATGGTCAGACCTGAGGGGAGGTTGCTTCTCTCACCTTTTGTGGCTTTTCTCTTCTAGTGATTTGGCACAGAAGGCTCGAATCTCAAAGTCTACCCCACAGGCCTTGGGAGGGGGAGAAAAGGTCACATCTTACACAAGGCCTCTGCCACTGCCGCCACTCCCTTCCTTCCCACTTCCCTGTCTTGGCCATGGACTCTTGCCCCACCATGGTCAGGGGAGCGTAGGGCCTGGGTCTTCCGCCTCTGCCTTCCCGAGGCCCGGCCCGGCAGAGGCTCGGTCCTCGCTGCACAAGGTGAGCCCCTCTATTCAGGGCCGTGCAGGTCAAGAGCAGGAGGTGTCGCGACTGAACAGTGACCATTCCATACACCCACCGCCATCGGGGACATTTCCCTATCCTTAGTCCCACCCTGACGCCTCCTCCCGCACCCCCACCCCCCGGGTGTGTCCCCTGGCTCTTGCTGGACCCTGTTCCTCCCGTACCTTCCCTGTGTCCTCTGGGCCTGGCTGCAGGGTGACGGAGCAGGGCAGGTTCTGGGGTATCTGTGGCAGAAGAAAAGAGTTCAGTTCTTCCAGAAAGCCCCAGAATCTTCCTCCCAATCTCAACTTAAGAGGTTGGAGGACTCCTGGAGAAGAGAAAGGAAAAAGGAAGGGGCCCCAGGGGGAGGCAAAGAGGCAAGGGCTTCCTGAGTGCAGGGTGACCCTGAAGGGGGGGTCCTAGGGTCCCTCCTCACTGTTTCTCCCAGACCTGCCCTTAACAGGTGCCTCACCCCCCCACCCCCCCAACACAGTCCCAGACGCCTTGCTCTGCAGAGGGTGGGGGTGTCCTCACTGTGAAAAAAAAGGGGTGGGCATGCTTGCCCAGCTTCCTCAGCAGCCGGTCCTGCAGGCGGGTGGGGGGCCGGGGCGGGTTGGGCGTTGGGGGGAAGGCCTGGTAGTTGGCGATGAACAGGTCCTTGCGGAAGGACAGGCCCAGCACATCCAGGTCTTCGCGGCCATAGCGGAAGGCACAGGTGAGGGTCACAAACACTGGCAAAGGTGGGCAAGGTAAGGTGGTCAGGAGCCCCCCTCCCACAGTCCCCTCACTTCCTAGCAGCAGCTGCTCCTTCCTCAGCAGCATAAAACCTGCCTGAATCCTACTCCTGGCTTCCGCCTCGGCCCTCCGTCTCCCCAGGGCCCCTCTCAATGCCAGCCCATTTCATTTCTCCACCTCCC
>NW_006785619.1:278499-282704 GCF_000442215.2 Lipotes vexillifer
AAAGCCAGCCCATTTCATTTCTCCCCCCCCCCCTTTCCCTCCCTCCCCTGGGGCCCCCTGGACTCAGGGCCAGTACCTTTGCGGTCCTTCAAGTAGTCAGGGTCCACTAGCACCACGCCATCTGGGAAGGGGACACATGAGCTCAGTTCCTGTCAGGGCCTCTGCTCCATTCCTGGCCCCAGGAACTTCCTCCCCTCAGGAACTTTCTCCCCTCTTGAGGCACATGATGCCACTTTCTGGACACACTTACCTACAGGATCCACTTTGTCCAGGTGATCTACAAAGTCCCGCTTGCCCAGGTACACGGTGAGCTGAGGATGCAGAGGGGTCACAGGGAAGACTGGGTAGGCGGGTGGCAGGGCTTCAGAGCCCTCAGAAGTGGCTGCCCTGACCCTGGTCTTCCCAGGCTGGGGTATCTGAAGGAGTTTCTCCTGGTTTCCTCCCAGTAGGGTTGGAAGAGGAGAGTGGTGGGCTTTGCCGGACTAGCCAATCTTGAGGCTTTTTAACTGCTCCCTAATACCTTTTCGCACTTCTGAACACCAGTCGGGTGTGTATATGTGTGTGCGCGCGGGTCCAGGAGGACCTGGCGCTAGGCAGGCAGGCAGAGAGCCTCACCGCATGTCCTCAAGGACCTCTGGGATAAACAGGCCATAGCCTGGGGGGATCTTATCTGTTGCCAGCTCCAGGCACCCTGGGTTGGCTCCTAAGAGGGCTCCAGGCGTGAGCTTCTGGCCCCTCCCCCTTGGTCTCACTTAGGGACCCAAACTGAACTGAGCCTGTCCCCACCCAGCCCTGTTGCTGGCTCAGGCCTTTGCGTCAAGGGGCTTCAGGAGGGAAGGAAGTTGGCTCTTAGCTGTCACAGGAAGTGGGGAGCTTGGGGTTGGGGATTGTCTAGGGGCAGGCTGGGCCTTGTGAGGGCCCAGGGAGGGTTGGGAGAAGCACGTGGGAGACTCACCTTGCAGTTGGGACTCGACTTCTTGAAGACCCTAACAAAACAGAAAGGGAAACCCCACTGCCTCCCTCAGACTCAGCAGGGACCCTGGTGCGAGGACCTTGCCCCTCCCAGCCTGAGAAGCAGAGCTCACCCGAGACTCCTTCCTGGAGGCTTTGGGGCCTTACCTAGCCCTACCTGTTCCCACTTCTTCCCAGAAGGAAAGGTAACCAGAGGTCCTTAATACTCCCAGCATGGCAGCCCCTCAAAGCTGGTTGCCATGGCAATGCCCCCACCCCACCCCCATAGTTCCCCTCCTCCCATGGCAGTGGCCACTGGTTGCCAGAGGAACCACTCAGGCTCTTCCCAGAGGACCTCCCCCAGGGGAACCTGAATGGGCAGGTTGCAGTAGTGTCTGTGTAAGGCCTAACTCTCTTTCCATCTCTGGTCTCCACCTCCCACGAGAGCTGGAGTACTTGAAAGACCAATGGCTCTAAAATGGTTTCTATTATGGGCAGTACCTAAGTGTGACCCTACTCTCCATTAACCTCCAACTGTCCCCATCTCTGATCTCAGCAGCTTAAAAGCTTATTTGTCTTTCAAGGCCCAGCTCAGATATCACCTCCTTTAGAAAGCAGATCCAGCCCAGACTCTGGTCACTCCCTTTTTTGGGATTCCTGTCACATGTTGTTTATGCTTTACCTATGGTGTGATAGCGTGCAAGGGCAGTTAGCTGTGTATCATCTATCTCACCAGATAGACTGTGAACAGCAGAGGCCTTATTAATTTGGGTGTCCCCAGCACAGCACCAGCCATGAGACAAACACGATGATGCTGGCTAACATTTATTGGATGAATGGTCTATGCTCAGCACTGTTGCAAGTATTTCATGTGTGTTATCTCATTTAACACTCTTAGCAACCCAATGATGGGAGATCCTAATGTTCCTATTTTACAGGTGAGGAGACTGAGGCACAGGAGAGGTCAAATATTTTACCTAAGGTCACAGAGAGTGTAAATGGTGGAATTTGGGTGCAAACAGGTATTCTGGCTCTTCATCATTAAACTATTGTACTATCCTGCCTATGTTATTGGCATTAGGTTTGTTGGAGTGAAGGAGATTCACTTTCCAGTTGCTGAAACAATCTAGGCCTGGACTCCACCCACTGCTGGGAGGGTAGGGAGGTGTCTGGCAACCCCTGTGTCCTGGCCACTGTGGGCCTCTTCTTTGCTGCACCATCTTACTCCTCCCAATCCACTCTGCCTCCGTAGTGATATCTGTGAAGGGTCCTCAGGTAGCAGAAATTGAAATCCTGCCAATTGGCCCATCCCTCCTCCAACTCCACCACCCCAGTTTTTGCTATAACAACTTCACATGCCCCTTCTTCCCAGAAGGCCAAGCTATCCAAAGACTATAAGGCATAGGGTATGGAGGCCCCCAGGTATCCCCATCTAATAAAGAACAAACATTGGTAAGGTGGCAGCTAGGATAAGCACCCTATCTCCTGTCCCCACTCGGGGGCTGACTGCTGTGGCATCCTCCAGCTCTCCCTCCCGTTTGCTTCTGGTTTTCCTCTTTGTCCTAGTGTTTCTTCCTATTAGGAAAACTGGCAGAGGCTTGGGACAGCCGCAATCCGTTGGACAACTGGAGTGTGGCTCTGGGGTAATTGCCCTGAAGCAGCTGCAGGGCACCTGCCCTTTGGATCCTAACCCAGCCAGCCTCCTGCGGGCTAGGGAGGAGCAGTGTGTATACTGAGGTTGGCATGACCAGAGAGGTACCCAGTGAGGGGGTGGGGGGCAGCAGAAGCAGATGCCCCTTCACACTTCCTGCTATTCTCTCCATTTCCTGTGGCCCAGAATTTGATGGGGGTGGGAGGAATTGTGCCAAGTCAGCAGTCCCCCTTTGGTCCATCCGTCCCCCTCCCTGAACCACATAACGGAAATCTGGGGCCTCCCTCAAGTCAGCAACTTCCCCTTTCTCTGTGTTTAACCCCTAATCCAGGACACCAATCCTCCCTCCGATCATCTCTCCAATATCAGTTGACTTGGTGCTCAGAAACCTATGCTTTCCTACTCTACGGGTGGGGAGTGGTAGGGCTGTTAAAATTTTTTTGCAGACAAGTGACAGACCAGAACCAGGCCCCCATTCCTGATCCTCTCCGGAGAGAAGCAAATAGCCCCAATCTTTTTCCTCTTTTGCTCCTGCTCTCCAGGGATTCAGGGGTTCACCCACTGCCCCCTTGGAGGTGTTGGGTCACAACAGGAAGTGGATTTTGCTAGAGACCAAAAAAGAGAACTCGGGGTGTCAGTGGAAGGAAGGAGCCTCGATTGCACAGAAAACATCCGGGGAGTGGATGGCGTGCCCAGGGCAGATACAGCTTCCCCTCACCCCCGGGAAGAGGGGTAAGGCCCAGAATCGGGGAGGGTCGCCAAGCACTCTGCTCCACCAAGATGAAGCTGTTGCTCCTAGCAACCCGGGGGAAGGCAGAAGTTTGGAAGCGGAGCCACCCGGCCCTTGGGACAGATTGGGGCAGCCCGACTGCCTGTGGGTTACTGGACAGGAGGCTTTCCAGTGGCTCGGAACGAGTCTAGTGGGGGGATCCCCTCCTGGCATCCAGCCTGCCCATACCCGTCCCCTCGGGGCCGGCCACCTGCTCCGCCCTCCTCCGCCCCTGCATCGCAGCCTGTAGTGGAGTCGTCCGGCCCCCACATCTCTGCGAGAACCCAGATGCAGCTTTCCTGATCCCCTTCAGCCCTCGCTTTCTGCAGGGGCTGTGGCATGCGTTCCCCTCATCATCCCCGAGGACCTAGGCGTGCGGCCCCGGATGGCTGTCCCCTAGGGACCCAGGAGTCCGACCCCCCGGATTCTCTCCCCCGGGTCCCTGTCTGGGGACCGTCCCGGCACCCGCCCCGAGCCGCCGCCCACGTTCCGCCGCGTGGCCCCACCTCTCTTACCTGGTCCCGGGTTTCTCCCCCATGGTGCGCGCGCCCGCCGCCCGCCCGGTTCGCGGCTAGCTCGCAGCCTCCTAGCCCGCTGCCAGGTCCCTGCTCCTCCCCGCGCCACTGCGCACGCGCGCCCCCGCTCTTTCTCCACTCCCCCCTCCCCTCCTTTCCCCCCGCGCCTCGGATCCTGGGGAACCGGGGCCAGATGCGTCAGCCCGGATCGCGCGCGCCACGGCGCTGCTCGCCCTCTCTTCACAGACACGCGCGGTGATTGGCTCCACCCGCTCCCCTCAGCGCTCCAGCCCCACCCTGCCCGAAGGATCCCTCGCTG
>NW_006785619.1:282756-285547 GCF_000442215.2 Lipotes vexillifer
ATCTCTCCGCCCCTCCGCACCCGCTTAGGAACTGATTTGGCCTCCTCAAACGAAGGCGCCCGCCTTCCAAGAGATTAAAGCCCTCTGATTGGTTCCCTGCATCCAAGACCCTGCAGGGGTCCCCTCCCCTTTGTTTGCTTTCTCAGTGGCGGTGGAGGCGAAGGCGGTGGTGGGGGCGGTGCAGGAGCTCAAGCACAGTCTAGGCAGGAGGACGAGGGGAGGCACACGTGGGTGAACGGTTCCAGTTGCGTGATGCTCGCCTATTGCGCGCCTCTCACCCGCTCACCCCAGAGCTTGTAGCCGTCTTTGGCCCACCCTCCCGCTTCTTTATTGCGGTGTGTCAGCTCCCCCTGGTGTCTGTCTTTGATCTTTGCAGGGTTACTTTACCGAATTTCTCTTAACCACCCTTCTGCATCCGTTCATCAAAGCTAACATCCATTCATGTACGCCTGCATCCATCCATGCCTATTTTGTGCTAATCACTATGCTAGGAGATGGGGACCCAGACATGAATTTACATGGCCCCTACCTTCCTCGTATGGTTGAGGAGACATATAAAGAGGTATTATGATTCTAGGAATGCTGTAATAGAGGTATGACTCAGAAGACAAAGTGACTCCCAGCGCTTGACTGGGGGAGGGATGGAGGCAGTGCAGGCTGTCCAGAGGAGGGGACATTTGAGGACAATCTTTCTGAAGGGTGGGCAGAAGTTGTGAGAAAGGGTTTTCCAAAGAGAGAGAAAGGCAAGGGGCACATCCTGTTCTGAGGTGTCTGTGGGGTTAGAGGGCAGGAGAGATAAGGCTGAGGAGGATGGCTGGACCAGGAGTGTGAAGGATATTGTATAGCAGGTAAAGGAGTGAGACAGGGGCCTCCCGTGGAGGAGGACACATGGATCCAGTAGTGGTATTTTTAAGCCAAGGGGTGGCTTAAAATCTTCCTAAAGGATGAGATTTCTTCTTTAGGAAGATAATTCTGGGCAGTGTGGAGGGTGGAGGGAGTGGGGCACGGCTGTTGTAGATGAAAACTAGTCAAGGAGAGATGATGAACAATAGAGTGGAAGGGAGAAAGGGGGCCAGGCTGAAGAGTCATTTTTAGGGCAAAATTTATTTATTTATTTTTTTCGGTACGCGCGCCTCTCACTGTTTTGGCCTCTCCCATTGCGGAGCACGGTCTCCGGACGCGCAGGCTCAGCGGCCATGGCTCACGGGCCCAGCCGCTCCGCGGCACGTGGGATCTTCCCGGACCGGGGCACGAACCCGTGTCCCCTGCATCGGCAGGCGGACTCTCAACCACTGCGCCACCAGGGAAGCCCCCTTTAGGGCAAAATTGAGCGGACTGGGGGAGGATGATGGATGATGGACATTCTAGACTTAAGGAGCTAACGTATTCTCTTTCTTCCATCTCTTTCTCCATACTCCCCTGTCTCCCCCAAATGAACTAACTTCAACCTTCTCCCTCCACTTTTCTGTGCAACAAAAAGTAATGTGCACAACAAGTTTCTGAAATCATCTTTAAGGTTCAAATACAGGCCTTACTAACCAGCTGCTACCTCCCCACCCCCCAGTTCTCCCACCACCTTCTAAGCTCACTCTTCACACCTTTCGAGCTTTAGCTCATGCATTTCTTTTAAACTCATGAATCACTTTTGTCAAAGGGTCATGACCAGAAGGTAATGAGATCTATATTGCTACATAGCTAAAGTGATTTTGGAGCTGAAAGGTAGTGGTCTGCATGGCATTAAAGCTACTGTATTAAAAAAAATACTAATATAAAGACAACTTTAGAATATTAAAGAAGGCTGGAAAGAATGAAAGAGATACACCATATAATCATAGTGGGAAAAACCATCATTATAAAGACATCATTTCTCATATTGCCTATAAATTTAATGCTGTATCAAAATAACAATGAGACTTTATTGGCGGGGGGGGGAACCGGGTTCTAAACATTATCAAAAGAATCAACTTTCACATATAGTCAGGAAAATTCTGAAAAATTGGAGTGAAGCAGGCATTTGTCTTACCAGATAATTTGTTATGTTATGATAATTAAAATAGTGTTATTGGTGCAATCATACTAAACGTGGCAATGAAACAGAATAGAGTGTCCAGATACACACCCACATGGTAGTATTTCAAGTCCATGGAGAAATAATGGCAGATTCACTAGATAGGGTTGGGACAATTGGCTATCCATTTGGGAAAAAGTATCTCTCACACCTTAAACAAAATGAATTCTAAATGGTTTAAGATCTAAATGCACAGAATAAAACTATAAAAGTATTAGGAGAAAATACATGAGAATATTTTTATAACCTTGGAGGTTAGGGGAAGCCTCGCAAGATATCAGACCCCAGGGCTTGAAATAATAACAGCTTACACTTTATGTACAATATCTACCATGTGCCAAACATTGTTCCAAGCATTTTACAAATATCAACTCATTTAATCCTCACAAGCCTATGAGTGAATGTTCTACAATATCCCCACTTCATAGATAAAGAAGGGGAGGCACAGTTAAGAAACCTGCAGACTCACACAGCTTGCAAGAAGCAAAGCTGGTGTTTAAACCCTGCAGTCTAGCTCCAGAGTCTGTGCCCTTAATCACAACACCTTACTTGAAAAAGGCTAAGAAATTAAAAAATAACAAAATAAAAAGGCAAATTGGAAAAAATCCCTTGCAACCTTGCAACACAGATAACAGTCAAGAATACATTCCCTCATCTACAAAGAGTTCCTACAATTAATAAGATAAACAATCCAATAGAAAAAGGGGTAAAAGTTAGGGAAAG
>NW_006785619.1:285557-312658 GCF_000442215.2 Lipotes vexillifer
TAATTAATAAAGAAGGAACACAAATGTCTACTAAACATATGAAGTTACTTCATTTCGCTAATGATCAGGGAGAACCAATTGAAAGGAGATATTCTTCTTCATTATTCAGTTGACAAAATTAAAAAATAAACCTAGTTTTGGGATAATGTATAAACTAGAGAACACTGTTCTACATGGTTGGCTGGGCTGTTAATCGATGCAAACTTTCTAGAGGGCATTTTGCTTAGTTCTTGTCAAAATTAAAAAAGGCATTTTCTTACATCCAAAACTCATTCATTTATTCACTCAACAAATATTTACTGAGCACTTTTTATGTGCCAGGTACTACTGTTCTAGGGGATGAGGATAAAATAGTGAAGATGACAAGACCCTTCTCATGGGGTCTGTATTTTAGACAGAAGAAACAGTCAGTGAGGACTTCCCTGGAGGCACAGTGGTTAAGAATCCGCCTGCCAATGCAGGGGACATGGGTTTGAGCCCTGGTCCGGGAAGATCCCACATGCCGCGGAGCAACTAGGCCCATGAGCCACAACTACTGAGCCTGTGCTCTAGATCCCGCAGGCCAAAACTACTGAAGCCTGTGCGCCTAGAGCCCGTGCTCTGCAACAAGAGAAGCCACTGCAGTGAGAAGCACACGCACCGCAACGAAGAGTAGCCCCCGCTCACCGCAATTAGAGAAAGCCTACGCGCAGCAATAAAGACCCAACGCAGCCAAAAAAACACAAGAGTCAGTGAATAAGTAAGAAAATAAATTTTGGATAGTGCGATGAGCTGTAAAAAAAATTAAATAGGGTAATGTGATAGAGGGTGATGGGGGTGAGAGTGGGAACTTCTTAAAAAGGAGCCCTTTCTGAGGAGGGCCAGATGGTGTCAGTCATACAGAGTCAAAGGAACGTTTCTCCAGGCAGAAGCAGCAGCATGTGCCAAGGCACTGAGGTGGGAATGGGCTTGCCAGAGGATAGAAAGTAGGCTAGTGTGGCTCAGGATAGGGAAAGAGAGGGAGAGGGACTTATGTGGGATGTGTTGAGGTCACAGGTGGGGTTGTGGGGATTCTAGTAGGCCAAGGTGAAAAGATGGGACTTCATTCACATGATATTTGGAAGCCACTGAAGGGCTTTAAGCAGGGAGTGACAAGAACTGACTTCCATCTGCAAAGACCACTCTGGTTGCTGCGTGGAGAAGGGAGTACAAAGGGCCAAAAGGGGAGCAGGGAGAGCAATGAAGAGGCCACTGCAGGAGGCTAGCATAAGAGGCCAGGTGAGAGAGAATGGTTACTTGGCCCAGAGTGTCACTGGAGATGGAGAAATAGAGAAAAATGAACCCCACTGGGTAGTATATTTTGGAGGCAGAATGCCAGGACTTGAAGAAGGATTAGATAAAGTGCAATAAAAGAGGAAAAAAGATCACCCTTGCATTTGAATCGGGGATTTGAATTTTATTAGATTCAAATTATGAAGATTTTGTGTACAAAAAAATGCACAGAAGTATTAGGGTGTTCACTAAAGTGTTTGTATTAAAAAAAAAAAGGTGTTTGTATTAGTGAAAAACTGGAGCAGCTGTAAGTACTCAGCAATAGAATTGTGAACTCGTGGTGCGCCCATTTCATTGTACCGCGCCGCTTAAAAAACGACGTAAAGTTGCCCACAATATATATCGAGTGACAAAAGCCAACTACAGGTCTTCCCTGGTGGCGCAGTGGTTGGGAATCCGCCTGCCCATGCAGGGGACGCGGGTTCTTGCTCCGGTCCGGGAGGATCCCACGTGCTGCGGAGCGGCTGGGCGCTTGGGCCGTGGTCGCTGAGCTTGCGCGTCCGGAGCCTGTGCTCCGCGGCGGGAGAGACCACAGCAGTGAGAGGCCCGCATACCGCAAAAAAAAAAAAAAAAAAAAAAAACAAAAAACAACCCCACAATGGGAGAGGCCACAACAGTGAGAGGCCTGCAAAAACCAAAAAAAAAAAAAAAAAAAAAAAAGCCAAGTACAGACCCCGCTCTTGTAAAATATACTCTGTATTTATGTGTTTGTGCATAGACTAATATTAGGAAAGCATACACATTACTGGTGGAAGGACTTGGGGGGGAGGGAGTTTCTTTTTACTTTATGCCCTCTTTATTGTTTGAATTTGTATTTGCAAGGCACGTGTATTGTATCATTTATGTCGTTGTAAATGTAGTTAACAATATCTATGATTTCAGACAACGAGGCCAGCTCCTTAGGTATCAGTGATGCCTAGATCGAAAGTGTCCTGAGATTACGCTACGTTAAAGGCTAGCTTTTGGACTCCGGCGCCTGTAGTCCTGACCACGTGTTCTTTAAGAGCCACTGGTCCGGCCTCCCGCCCTCGACCCAGCCCACCGACCAGGCCTTGACACCCCGGGAACTAAACACCCACAGCTGTGGCACCCAGGCCCTTCCACGCCGCGCATGCCCCCTCCCAGCCGGCGAGCGGACTGCAAAGCGCAGGACCAAGGCCCCCCTCCTCACGCCCCTCCCCTCGAGGCGTCCGTCGCGGGATATTTGCGTCATCGCGCCACGCCACCTCTAGAGCCCGGGTGAAGATGGCGGCAGCTGTTCTTAGCGGGCCGTCTGCGGGCTCCGCGGCTGGGGTTCCCGGCGGGACCGGGGGTCTCTCGGCGGTGAACTCGGGCCCGCGTCTCCGCCTGCTTCTGCTGGAGAGCGTGTCGGGGTTACTACAGCCGCGAGCTGGGTCCACCGTTTCTCCTGTGCACCCCCCAGTCCGCTCGGTCCCACATTTGCCGGGGCTCATGTGCCTATTGCGGCTACATGGGACGGTGGGCGGGGCCCAGGTGAGTCTGTAGCCCGCAGGCCCGCGGCCCTGTTGGAGGGTTGGCGCAGCTTTTGTGCACCGGAGTCTTGGTGCACTGCAGCTGCAGTGGAGAAGTGGAGGGAAGGAAAGCTGGGGGCAGAAAGAGGGTCCAGGTATCACTCTGGACGAGATTCACGCAGTGATTCACGCATTTCTCCTTTATCAGCCGTGAATCAAAGAAACTCGGGAGAGAAAGGGCCTCGTTTTCTCTACTGCTAAGCTATCGGTAGACACGCATGAATGGGTTCGATCCCAGGCCCCGTCATTCACTAGATGTATGATCTTTAGCTTCTTTTTCATCTGGAAGTATCTGTTTGGGGGATTGTTTCGACTGAGTGAATGGATGTATTCAACAAATATTTACTGAGCTCTTACTGAGGGCTAAATGTTGGGCCCTCCAGTTATAGATGCGCTGGCGATGAACAAAATGTTACAAAACACTATGAGAATTGTATAGTAGGGACCTCTAACCTAATCTGGAAAATTGTAGAGATTTTCTTGAGGTACTGGAGTTTAAGTTGAGATCCCCAAAGATAATCATAGGAGTTGGGTAGGGGAAGAAAATCGGAGGGACGGTTCAGTCAGCGAAAAGCTCATGTGGGAAGGTCCTCTGGTAGGAACTGGAAAGAAGGGCATTGTGCTTGAGGTTCAGAGATGGAGGGGAAGAGAGTGGGCGCTATGAGGTGAGTAGGCAGTGAACAGATCATGCAGCGCTTTGTAGACTGGTTTAGAAGAGTCCTTTGGATTATACATAGAATAGAATCTAACTTCCATTCTGTCCTACAAGCTAGAAACCCAGATGTCATTCTGAACACTTTCTTTTTGCTCACACACCTCCGTATACAGTCTGTTAAGTCCTTTTGATTTTATTCTCTTAAGTAGCTTTCAGATCTGTCCGCTTCTTTCCCATTGCCCCCATCCTGGCTTTAACCCCCATCATCTTACCCAGATTCTAAGAAGACATAACTCTCTAACCTACGGTAGGTTCACCTTTAATATTATCTCCCGTGCTCCATCTTCTCCCGCTAACCCTCCCCCAAATTCTATTCATCCTTCAAGACCCGTGTACATGAGTTCTTCCTTGTCCAACATTTGTTACCAGGATCTTCCCAGCTCTATGCTTCCTTCCAGGAAGAGGGTTTTCACAACCTGCTGGGTGGTTCAATAGTCTTAGCCCCAAATTTATTAGAGATGACCTCATTTATTAGTCCTCATTGAGGGTGACAAAACTGTGCCTCTGATATCTCAGCCCAGTTCCCCTCCTGTGATTCATGTGGTTCCTAAGTATTTCTGAAATATTATCTATTCTGTTTATAAATGTGTGATTTCTGTCATCATCTCTTTCAAATCTTCCCCTCCTCCCTCAAGGTGAGCTACATGAACTTAATGTCTTGCTTAATTTCTCTTAAGTGTCTAAAAGCATTTTTTTTTAAATTGAAGTATAATTGATTTACAGTGTTGTGTTAATTTCTGCTATACAGCAAAGCGACTTAGTTATACACATATATACGTTCTTTTTTATATTCTTTTCTATTATAGTTTATCCCAGGATATTCAGTACAGTTCCCTGTGCTATACAGTAGGACCTTGTTTATCCATTCTATATGTTTTGATATAGTTTATATCTACTAACTCCAAACTCCCAGTTCATCCCTTGCCCACCCTCCCTTCCCCTAGAAGAATTTTGAGTAAAGAATCTAAGGGTGATGTGGGAAACACCTTTAAATTGCCTGTACTATATTTTTTGGGTGTATCTTGCCTTGAATTTTTTTCTACTTGTCTGTGTTGTATTGAGTTCTCAGAACATGGAACTGTGTGGTGGGTTTCCTTCGCTTCCTTGTAGATTTTCATTCAACAAAAATTTTTTGAGTATCTCTTATGTGTTACCTACTATTCCTCATCTCTAGGTAGATAAGTAAGACATCATCCTTTTCCTCGGAGAATTTCTAGCTTAGCTGAGATGAGAAATGAAGGTAAGTAAATAGGCCTGGAGCTTGAGAGAAAAAGAGGTCCATTGGCCCATCCACACTTAATCACCAATTTTGTTTTCCCACAGGTACTGCAAACTCAGTAGTTCCAAAATGGAACTACCTGAGCACAGTTCACAGTTTCTGGCTTGCATTATGGCAGCGGGTCTCCTTGCTGTCAGTCTTGCTCTTTTTAATTCATTTCCCACATAACAGCTGATCCTGTTTGTAAAATCCTTAACCTGTTTCCTGCCTTTTAAAATCCTTAAGCACCTGAACTTTCCTGCCTCAGGGCCTTTGCACCTGTGCTTGGAATCTCTCCCTGTGCCGCCTCTCCATACCCACCCCCCTCCCCCGCCGCAATCCCCCAAATCTTTTCAACTCAATGTTTGTTTGTCACTGCCTTTGGGAAACCTTTCCAAACCACCTATGATTAGCTGTTCTTTATTACACCATATGGAAATTATTCATTGTACATATACACTCAACCTCCTTCCCCCATACCCACACAACTGGGCTTTGATTTGTTTTGTTTTTGTGTGTAGTTAAAAAAAAAAAAAAAACTGGAAAATTTCAGATGACACAAAAGTAGAGAAAATAGTATTTTGAACCACCCCCACCCCAGCCCATGCTGTCTCTATCATCCAGATTTAACAGTGAACATTTTGCCAGTCTTGTTTCATTCCCACTTTCCCAACTTTGCCTCCAACCTCCCCTGCCCCCGGAGCACTTTATTTTTATTTATTTATTTATGGCTGCATCGGGTCATAGTTGCGGTGCAGGGGATCTTTCGTTGTGGTATGTAGGCTTCTCTCTAGTTGTGGCATGTGGGCTCAGTAATTGTGGCACGCGGGTTTAGTTGCCCCGCGGCGTGTGGGATCTTAGTTCCCCTACCAGGGATCGAATCTGTGTCCCCTGCATTGGAAGGTGGATTCTTAACCACTCGACCCGGGGAAGTCCCTCCCACCCCGGAGCATTTTAAAAGAAATCCTGTATCTCATTTCCCTTATAATTGCACATACTTTGAAGGACAGAATGTCTTGTTCTGCCTTGTGTCCCTAGGGCTTTGTACTGTCCCATTCTCTAGCCAGTACCCAGTGATCTTCTTAAACATATCAGTAAGATTAGAGCATTGTCCTGCTTAAAACCGTACACTAACTTATTGCACCAGGCCTTAAATAGTGTGGCCTATGCTGGCCTCTTGACCTCCCCTCACACGACTCCTGGCCTGTCTTCACTGTGCTCCAGCCACCCAGGCTGATCTCATTTCTGCAGCAGCTGACGCCACTGCTCATCAGTTCCTCACTCTTTGCTGGGAAACTCCTGGGGAGGTGGGCTGCTTGTTTAGATCCCAGCTTCCATGCCACCATTTCAGAGGAGCCTTTCCTGAGCACGCTGTTTTAAAATACAGTGGTCCTTCCCATTTCAGTCATTTTCTGTCAGATTATTCTGTTTTGGTTTTTTCCTAGTGTTTATCACTGTTTGAAATAAGTTAACTTATTTATTATCTGTCATGTTCTCTCTTCTCTTCTTACCTTGTTTAAATTCCATTATAATCACTTCCTCACCCTCTGCCTTCATTGTACTTGCCCGGCAACACCCCGTCTGTGTTAAATTCAACTCTGTTTATTTGGTGCCTATACCTGTACAGCTCAGTATGGCTGGAGATACATGTATCCTGGCTGGCTGGTCTCACTTTAAATTCATGGCTGTCATCTTCTCAAGTGGACTCTTAGTGTTGTCTAGCAATCCTGTTACATTTCCACTTTCCTAGACAACCTCTGATTACTTCTCTCCATCCTCACTCTTAGCTGATGACGTCACTTCCCATTTCAGTGAGAAAACAGAAACAGGGGGATGGGAATTCCCATAGGCTGCCGCCACCACATCTGCCAGCTTACCTGTGTCTGTGCTCATATGCTCTGCCTTCCCTCCCATTACTAGGGGTGAGCTGGTCCATGCCCCTACTAAGGCCAGCCCTCTGCTTGTACATGACGTCTGTCCCCTCTGCATGTACACAAGTCCATTGCTTCTCCACTTGTTCATCATCAGCTTTTCCCGCTTTGTTAGGTCATTTTCATCAGCATATATCAAAACTGCTTTAAAAAAAGTCCCCCTTCCAGCTCCTGCCCCATTTCTCTGCTTCTCTTTATGGCAAAACTCCTCAAAAGTGTTGTTTGCACTTGTACTTTCTCCCATTTTTTTTTTAAATAATATTACTTTGAAATGATTTACAATTTATAGAAAATTTGAAAGAATATACCCTTCACCCAGATTCCCCGAATGTCAACATTTTAAATGCATATTTGTTTTATCATTCTCTGTGCATATTTTTTCTGGGTCCATGAAGGAGGAAGTTGCAGACATGATGCCCTTTTGCCTGTAAATTCTTCAGCGTAGATTTCCTTAAAAACGACATTCTCATACATAACTGCATTCCATCATCAAACCCAAAATCAATATCAGTACCATAAGTGATTTAATCTATAGATCTTATTTCAGTTTTGTCATTTGTGCTAAAAGTGTCCTTGATAGCAAAAGAAAAATTTCTTACGATCTTGACATTTTTTGAAGAGTGCAGGATAGTTACTTTATAGGATGTCCTTTAGCTTGGTTTGTCTGCTGTTTTCTGATGATTAGGTTCAGGTTGTGCAGTTTTGGCAGGAATACTGCAGAAATGATGTGTGACATTCTTGTCGCATTGTATCAGGAGGCACGTAATGTCTCTTTGTCCCATTACTGGTGATGTTAACTTTGATCATGGGTTAAAGTGATGTCTGCCAGGTTTCTTCATTATAAAGTTATGGTTTTTTCCTGTGGGGAGATTATGTAATTTTGTGTCTTGTTACCCTTTCACCGGTTTTTTTTTAGTGTCCATTAAAGATTCATCCCTGAACGAATCATTACCCTGATGGTTGTCCCTTAGAACTCATCCCGTTTAGGCTTTTAGCCTAACTCCTTCACCAGAATGCTGCTTTACCAGGTAACTTGGTAAGTCTTGAGGGTCAGCAATGACCACTGAAGATACCAAGTTCAAAGGTCAAATTTTGGTCCTCCTATTACTTGACTTGTCTGTAGTATTTGTTACAGCTGATGACTCCTTTCTTGCAAAATTTTCTTCACTTGGCTTCTGGGATACCACTCTCTCTTGATTCTCCTCTTACCGTACTGGGCACTCCTTTGCAGCCTTCTTTACTGGCTCCTCCTCTCTAACCTCTCAGTGTTTGGGTGCCCAGGAACCCAGTCCTTGTACTGCTCTCTTCCTCTATTTACACACTCCCACAGTGAGCTGATCCAGTCTGATGACTGACAACTTCCCAAATCCATACTCTGACCAGGATTTCTCCTAACTCCGGACTTAGCTACCCAGTGCCTATTTGGCATTAAATAGACATCCCAGACTTAACACCTGAAACTGAACTCCTGATTCTCACCCCCAAACCTGCTCCTCCTGTGGTATTCTGCTGCCTAGTGACAACTCCATCTTTCTAGTTGCTCAGGCAAAAAACTTTGGAATTAGCTTTGTCTCTTTTCTTTATCTCCCACCCATATCCAGTGTGTTATCAAATCCTGTGGGCTCTACCTTCAGAGTATAACCACAGCTTGAGGCTTGAATCCCCACTGTTACCACGCTCTTTACACTGCCTCGTCTGTCTCCTGGATCCTTAAAATAGCCTCCTACTTCTGTCTGCTTCTGCCTTCTTGACAAGGCAACTCAGGTGTTGTGGATGTGTTTTAAAAAATAAATTATGTCAAGTAATATCCCTTCTCTGCCTAATTCTCCTCTACCCCATGGCTTTTATCTTATTCAGAGTGAAAGTCAACGGTTGCCTATATGACTCCAAAAGGTCCCACCCTGCTCCCGGGGCCTTGTCTCTCCCGCTTAGTCTCCTCTAGTGACGGTTCACCTCCTTGCTGCTCCTCAGATACGCCTGGTGTGCTGTCATCTCACAACCTTTGCTCTTGTTCTCTGCTTTGCCTGGGACAACAAAAAGTTACCAGCATGCCTTTTTTTTTTTATTAACAGTTTTATTGAGATGTAATTCACATACTTACAATTCACCCATTTAAAGTGTACAATTCCATGGTTTTTAGTATTTGCAGAGTTGTGCAACCATCACCATGATCAGTTTTAGAGCATTTTCATCACTCCCAAAGGAAACCCTATACCCATTGGTAGTCACTCCCCATTTCCCCCCAGACCCTCTCTGCTCTTCAGCCCGAGGCAACCACTAATCTACTTTTTGTCTCCATAGGTTTGCCTGCTCTGACGATTTCATAGAAGTGAATCATACAATATGTGGCTTTTGGGGTCTGGCTTCTTTCCCTTAGCATAATGTTTTTAAGGTTCATCCATGTCTCAGAACTTCATTCCTTTTTATGGCCAAGTAATATTCCATTGTATAGATTTTGTTTTGTTTATCCATTCATGGTTGATGGACATCTGGGTTGTTTCCAGTTTCTGGCTGTTATGAGTAATACTGCTATGAATGTTCGTATATGATTTCTTATGAGAACACGTGTTTTCATTTTTCTTGGGCATATACTTAGGAGTGGTGTTGCTAGGTCATATGGTTAACTCTAACCTTTTGAGGACCTGCTGGGCTGTTTTCCCAAGTGGCTGCACCATTTTATATTCCTGTCAGTGCATGTGAGTGTATCAGTACGCCTTGC
This sequence comes from Lipotes vexillifer, assembly GCF_000442215.2. NCBI lineage: Eukaryota > Metazoa > Chordata > Mammalia > Artiodactyla > Lipotidae > Lipotes > Lipotes vexillifer. Next base: position 295,024 of record NW_006785619.1, read on the forward strand.
TCTCACTTTCCTCTGCTCAACTAGCTTCTTAGAGAGGGCCCTGTGTCCACTCCACATAAAGTGCTGTCTCCCTTCCCTACTCCAGCCTCTCCTTTCCTTCCTCAGTTTATTTTTCCCCTTAGCACCTAGCACCCCCCAACATGCTATTTCTTATTTGGTCATTTGTTTATTTTCTGTCTCCTCTAACTATAATATAAGCTCCCTAGCACCTCAAACAATGTCTCACATAAAGTAGGTAAATAAATGTTTATTAAGTGAATCAACATTTCCCTTCATGAGAACAGGGACCTTACTTATTTTATTCAGCTCTGTATTCCTTCATCTGATTCAGTGCATAAGATGTGTTTGTTGAAAGAATGAACGATGAGTACAGTTAGGGAGATACAGGGGCCACCAGAGGAGTCTGGCCATTTAAGCATGGAGAGTTTACTCGTGGGAGGGCTGAGGAGGAGACCTCTTTCAGGGCTGCCAGAATGTGCAGGAAGGAAGCTCTGGTTGACTTGGTTTATGTTGGCATTAGCAGCTCTAAGGGAGCCAGGAACAGGAGGAGGGGGATTTTGGGTGAAGGAAGAAGGGATCAGATGAGTTTAGTGTCCAGTCAGCAAGCATTTAGGGATGTCCCTCTGCGCTGGGTGCTGTCTAGGGAAACGGAAGGAGCCTGCCTTTGAAGTCTGGTAGCTGGGATGAGTCGGGCGGTTTAGCCTTCTGGGTAACACTAGTTCGTTGGGTGGGAAGTTGGGGAGGGGACAGGTGGGATGTAACTTGAGGAAAGCCCACGGGACAGGACAGGCTGCTGTGTGTGTCACCTACTGAAAATAGGGAAAAGGTTGTCGGCCTCTAGAGGAATGGTCTTTTGGCCTCAAAGGAGGTGTTACTTCAGAAAAGGCTTCGGAAACACCGGGGCAGGGAAGCGCTTGGAGAAATCCTGTGTCTTTAGCATCCTATTCCCAACTCACTTCCTTGTCTTCTTTCCTCCAGAACCTTTCAGCTGTTGGCGCGTTGGTGGGTCTCAGTAATGCACGTCTTGGTTCTATCAAAACTCGGTAAGTCTTTAACCCTGTTTTTTCTCCAGGGGGATGTTTCTTTAGGAAGAGGGCTGTGTATCTGTCCATCCACTGTCACCACCCCACAGATTCCTGAGATTTCTCCATGCCCAAGAAGGTGGAGAGTTTGATTCTTTTCATGAGTTCACTTGGCTTTGAACCCCACCTATTCCAGCTTCCAGATTTCTGTGCCCCACCTTCTGTTCCCTTCTTTCCTCACTGCCCGCACCTCACTCCAAGTCCTCCAAGTATTTCAGGAGTTAGAAGCCGCCGTGGATCTGGAGGTGATGTGTTTCTCTAGCCAGTGAGCGTTAAAGGGCGATGAATTGCTTTCTCTGCAGTCTAGCCACCACCCACTTGTCACTCACCTTTCTTACAAGGTTTGAGGGCCTGTGTCTGCTGTCCCTGCTAGTGGGGGAGAGCCCCACAGAGATGTTCCAGCAGCACTGTGTGTCCTGGCTTCGGAGCATTCAGCAGGTCTTGCAGGTAAGGATTCAGCCGCCGCCCTGCCTCCCTTCCCTCCCGCAGCCATGCCGTATTCTCCATTCTGGATGTGGTACATCTTTGTGGCTTAGACATTTAGTTCTGAGGACAGAATAATTAGAAGCAGTCTTTTTCTAGCAGGGAGGATGAGCTTCAAATAGAAACATCCTTTTAAACGTTTTGATTTTTTTTTTTTGCGGTACGCAGGCCTCTCACTGTTGTGGCCTCTCCCGTTGCGGAGCACAGACTCCGGACGCGCAGGCTCAGCGGCCATGGCTCACGGGCCTAGCCGTTCCGCGGCATGTGGGATCTTCCCGGACAGGGGCACGAACCCGTGTCCCCTGCATTGGCAGGTGGACTCTCAACCACTGCGCCACCAGGGAAGCCCACGTTTTGATATTTTTATCTACTGGGTTATTTTAATTCATCTGACCTTTCATACTCTGTAACCGCTGTTTCACATCCTTATTAGCTTTTGTAATGAGTGACATCTCTAAAGCTGCTTTTCCTAGATGTTTAATCTTTTTAAATAATTAGTTTACTAGATTTTTTTTTTTTGGCTGCATTGGGTCTTCGTTGCTGTGCGTGGGCTCTCCTCTAGTTGAGGCTAGCGGGGGCTACTCTTAGTTGCGGTGCGCGTGCCTCTCACTGTGGTGGCTTCTCTTGTTGCAGAGCATGGGCTCCAGGGGCATGGGCATCAGTAGTTGCAGCACGTGGGCTCAGTAGTTGTGGCTCTCAGGCTCAGTAGTTGTGGTGCACGGGCCTAGTTGCTCCATGGCATGTGGGATCTTTCCAGACCAGGGCTTGAACCCGTGTCCCCTGCATTGGCAGGCGGATTCTTAACCACTGCGTCACCAGGGAAGTCCCCCCAAATTTAAAAAAAATTTTTTTTTTTTTTGGCCATGCCGTGTGGCTTGTGGGATCTTAGTTCCCCAACCGGGGATTGAACCCATGCCTTCAGCAGTGAAAGTGCAGGATACTAACCACTGGACTGCCAGGGAATTCCCCAGGTTTTTTTTTTTTTTTCCTACTCCTCTCTTCCTCTTTTAACATTTAAATTTTTTTCTGCTTTTACATCCTTTGATGACATCCCCACTTAGTTCTTCCACAAGCATGTTCTGGGCACACATGGCAGGTTGTGTGCTAAGCTCTGGTGGAGAGATGTACTTGGACCCTGCTTTCAGGTGTTTAGAGTCTCTTGCAGGGGTTGGGAAACTTTCTAGGTGTCTATAAATAGTAAAATGTTTTAGGTTTTACGAACCCCATATGGTTTCTGTTTTTTTTGGCTGTGCCTCACACACATGGGATCTTAGTTCCCCAACCAGGGATCAAACTCGTGCCCCCTGCAGTGGAAGTGTGGAGTCCTAACCACTGGACCACAAGGGAATTCCCATGGTTTCTATTGAGTAGTGTTTCTTTGTTGGTTTGTTTTCCAACCCTTTAAAAATTTAAAAAACATTCTTAGCTTGTGGGCTGTGCAAAAACAGGCACCAACAGACCATGGTTTGCTGATCTGTGTTGTAGTGGAAGAGAATAATATTTATTTTTTTAAGTGCTTTTTATTTTATTTTAAAAATCTATTCATTTACTTTAAGTATTTATTTATTTGGTTGTGCCTGGTCTTAGTTGCAGCTTGCCAGCTCCTTAGTTGTGGCACGTGGGCTCCTTAGTCGCAGCATGTGAACTCTTCGTTGCGGCGTGCCCGTGGGATCTAGTTCCCTGACCAGGGATTGGACCCGGGCCCCCTGCATTGGGAGTGCAGAGTCTTAACCAAGGAAGTCCTGAAAGAGAATACTTATACAATGAGTGTGAAAAGATAAACTTCGGTAGGTGCTCTGGAGGTAAAGAATGTAGTTCTCTGAGAGCATGTAAGGAGAGAATCTGACCCAGACTGGGGTGGTGATCAGGGTCAGTGGTTCAGGGAGGGCTGTTCTGATGAGTAGGAGTGAACTGGGCTGAGAGTTTTCTAAGTGTTCTAAGCCTGCAAAAGTCCTGAGAGAAAAGGAGTTTGACTCATTTGAAGAATTATAAGCAGGCTGGTGTGGCTGAGGTTAATGAGATGCGACTGGGGAGGTAGGTGCATGGGGACCAGGCTATGTGTGGCGTTGTAGGCATATTAGGGAGTTTGGTTTTTATTCTCAGAACAGTGGGAATTCATGGAAGGTTTTGAGTAGGGGGAAGGAGCTGGTGGTAGTGGTGATGTGATCAAACTTTCATTTGGAAATACCACTCTGGCTGCTGTGTGGAGCCAGGATTAGGAAGGAGCCAGCATTCACCGTACCCTGGACTAGAGCAGCAGCTGTAGACATGATGAGAAGTAGGTGAGAGATTTAGAGGCAAAATAGACAACAGGTCCTGATGATGGAATAGCGTCAGGGAAAGGATGTGTCCAGGATGACTCCCGGGTATCAGAACATTGGAAGACAGCCAGGTTCCAAGAGGAGTGGTGAAAATAACATGAGTATGGTCTTGGGCATTCAGTAGAGGCCCCCAGGAAGCATACCCTTGACCTAGTGTACGTGGAAGTGACCAGATATCTCAGAGGGTAACCCTGAGGTTTCAGTGGTGGGGACTTCAGTCAATATGTTTTACAAAGAGGAAGAGTCCTTAGCATTTAGATGGCAGCTGCAGCTGAGGATGAGGCTCAGATGATCAAGCTGAATACTTATACAGACTGGATCTTGAGGCGCTCCACAGTCAGGGGTCAGGTAGAGAAGGATGAGCTTACAAAGCAGACGAGACAGGGCTTCCCTGGTAGCGCAGTGGTCGAGAGTCTGCCTGCCGATGCAGGGGACATGGGTTTGTGCCCCGGTCCGGGAAGATCCCACGTGCCGCGGAGTGGCTGGGCCCGTGAGCCATGGCCGCTGAGCCTGCGCGTCCGGAGCCTGTGCTCCGCAGTGGGAGAGGCCACAACAGTGAGAGGCCCGTGAACCGCTAGTATAAAAAAAAAAAAAAAAAAAAAAAGCAGACAAGACAGAGCAGCAGAAAGGAGATAACCAGGATGGTGGGTTGGATGGAATCCAAATACTTCAGGGAAGACGGAGGAGTCATTTCTCTTTATGCCCTTCTGAGCTGGAATAAGACAAGGACTGAAAATTTTTTATCAGATTTAGCAACTCAAGGGGTAATGAGACTGTGAAAGTGTTTTTGGTGGAGCAGCGGACACGGAAGCCAGGTTGCTCTGGGACGAGCAGTGAGTGGGAGAAGGAGTGGAAGTGGAGAAGGTAGGCAGTCCTGTCAAGACATCTGGCTCTGCTGGTAAGAGAGAGAAACGGGGCAACAGCTGAGCTTGGGCAAGTGGAATATGGGCTCAGGAGAAGGACTTTTAGGATGGGAGAGACTGGAGCATGCACAAATGTCAGTAGGAAGAATCCTTTTGAGAGGGATCGGAGAGAGGGGGCCAGTTAACAGGGTTAGGTTCTGAGAAGAAGGGAGGGGGGACTATCTAAAGCACCGAGGGATTGTCGAGGAGGGATTGTCGTCGGATGGGAGGAGCATCTCCTCTAGTGGGACAGGAGGAAGGAAGGAGAGCGGGGATGAGGATGGAGATGGAGTTTTCAGTTTGATGGTGGGAAGCTGAGCGAGTGCCCATCTTTGGGCTTCAGCTTTCTCTGAAGTTGCGGGTTAGGTTATAGGGAAGTGATGGTGGTGGGAGAGGGGCTGAGTAGCAGAGGGAGTTAACCAGCGAGAGGTGCAGGAGGATTGCTGGACAGTGTTGAGGCCTGCTTGTGGTTGGTAGGCCCACTGAGTCGGACTTTCTAACAAGCATTCTTGTTTGTTTCATTGACACGTGGTGTCTGGTCTAGCAGGGGGTAATGTGCTGAAGGCTCTTCCCTTAGATACATGTTAATTTTCTAGAGAAGTCCTTCTTTATAAATTCAAGCCGTTTTTCCTCCGTGAATTCCACAGTAGGTCTGAGACAGCCAGAAGCAAGCTTGGCGAGATGGGGGGGTTTTGTTTTGGCTGAGACTTTTCTTGTGGTTTGAGAAGTGCTCCTCTCCATTCTTAGCAGGGAAATGTAGTATGGGAGCAGCAAGAAACTCGTGAGATGGTCTAGTCAGGCAGATCTTTAAAGTATGGCTTTGTTACCTTTTTTTCTCCAAATTCCTTGGACCCCCAGACACGCATAGTACTAAAGTGTGAACACGTGTCCTGTCTGTAGATGAATGTGTTACTTTGGATGCTCCATATCTCTAATACACTCTGTCCCTAGTGGATTTTTTTTCTTGATAAATATATCTATTTTTGGCTGCGTTGGGTCTTTGTTGCTGCGCGCGGGCTTTCTCTAGTTGCGGCGAGCGGGGGCTGCTCTTCTTCGCAGTGCGCGGGCTTCTCACTGCAGTGGCTTCTCTTGCTGCGGAGCACGGGCTCTAGGCACATGGGATTCAGTGGTTGTGGCACGTGGGCTCTAGAGCGCAGGCCTAGTAGTTGTGGCACACAGGCTTAGTTGCTCCATGGCATGTGGGATCTTCCCGGACCAGGGCTCGAACCCGCGTCCCCTGCATTGGCAGGCGGATTCTTAACCACTGCGCCATCAGGGAAGCCCCTGTCCCTAGTAGATTTGATGGTAATGTTGACGTTAACTGTGGTGTTTGTCGAAAGCCCCATGTTGTCATACCTCTCGTTCCTCCTCTCGGTGACCGTGAAGGTGAGGTTGGGAGCATGGGGTGTTGTTGCTCTTTAGTCCCAGGACCCGCCCCCCACGATGGAGCTGGCCGTGGCTGTGCTGGGGGACCTGCTCCGCTACGCGGCCCAGCTCCCTACACTCTTCCGGGACATCTCCATGAACCACCTTCCTGGCCTTCTCACCTCCCTGCTGGGCCTCAGACCGGAGGTGAGACGCCTGCCCGGGTCCCCCTACCCTGGGCCCCTCGCATTGCTTGCCCTCACTGACACCCATTGGGTTAAAGAATGTGATGGGAAGTGATTGGGGAATAGGACTGAAGAAGTGAGAAGGGGTCCGGGCCAAGAAAAAGTATAAGGAGAAGGGACCCTGAGGGGTGCGTGGTGGGGTGGAGATGGGGTCTGGGGCGTTGGGCCCTCGGCCTCTTCCTTACTTTCTGTTTCCCCACAGAGTGAGCTCTCAGCACTGGAAGGAATGAAGGCTTGTATGACCTATTTTCCTCGGGCGTGTGGGTCTCTCAAAGTAAGTGTTCATGGGAACTCCTCTTCCCACAAACATAAACCTTGATAGCCGTCTTACCTCAGATTCTGGTGCTGAGATTTCTAAGCTCCTGTCTCCACAGCTCTAATTGTGCCACCTCATAGCTTTAAATGCATTCTCATTTAATCCTCACAGATAAAGAAATCGAAATTAAGTAACTTGCCTAAGAACTGATGCCAAAGCTCAGGCTCTTACCCCTGGACTCCTTCCTCTCTCTGCCCTGCTTTCTCCGTACCTCTAGAATGCCCTGCCCATTTTTCTACCATCTTGTTTTACTTTGTTCCTAAAGCTCTTACGATTTCCTCTGGGAAGCCTTCCTGACTTATTACTTCCCTATATCAACTTCCCCAGTGCTTCTCTCTCCTTACTTTCCTGACTAATCTCCCACCCTGTCCCTTGAACTGTCATGGCTGTACAAAGGTGGCTGCACAGCAGAGCCTTATTAGGGCAAACAGGCAGGGTGGACGTGGATCAGGTGAGGGAGGAAGGAGGTCAGTGAAAGAATTAGTTTTATTTTCAAGGAGATAAAAATTCTGCCAAAGCAGTAACAGTTAAAGGGCCTTTGGAATTGGTACATTGATTGTTTGCAGAATAATTCGATGCCAAGAAGTACCTAAGAACAAATAGGTGTTCTCCTGTCGATTAGATGTTCTCTCTTGTTTTGATACACTCATCATTGCTTGACAAACCGTTGGGCACCCCCTTTCTCAGATGGAAGCACAAACCTATGGAGAACTGGAATTAGGGGCAAATTAATATTTTTTTTGTATAATTCATGTGGTTAATCACAGTAATTGGTAATACTATACTCAGTATTACCAACTAAGGGGGAGTTTGCCATACAAGTTGTCTTGAAAGTAAGCTCACATGGTTCTATGACCAAGTTAAGAAAGTAAAAGGGAAAGGGAACTGGTACTTAGTAGAAATGCTACTCACTACGTGCCAGGCACTCTGCTGTGTGTCTTCTCATTTTACAGTAATTCTGTAGAGCTGGTGTCACCGAATTAAACAGGAGGAAACGGGTCCAGAAGGGTTTGACTAACACAAGCCTGTGTATCTGGTAGTTATAGAACCAGGGTGAGAGTGAGAACTATTTGTCCTTCATGCCCATGTTTTTTCCACCAAACCAAACTCCCCAGGCACTTTTAAGAACGTGGACAGGATTGACAGACAGGCTTCCACACTGATGCCGGCTCTGATCAGTTGTTAGTGGCTTGGGAAGGATTGTGAGCCTGACGCGGAGCTCTGCGGGCACGTGCGCTGTGGTCTGGGAGTGGTACTTACGGAGACTTTGGTAACTGGTTACTTGCAGTATTTGAAAAGCCCTGGAGCAGATGATATTTCTCAGTGAACATGGGTCACGTCCTTGCTGATGCTTTGTTTTCATATGACTGCCACTAATGGCAGGTAGTAGAATCTTTGGGTAGCAGGGCAGGACTTTGTCAAGAAGGCATTTGGAGTAACTTGGGGATTTTATTAAAGTTTTGTTTTTTTTTTAACTAAAGTTTACTAAACTAAACTTTCTTCTAGAATGCTCTGTAAATTAACTTCTCAAATTACACAGGCTAGATCTTTGTCCCTGATCCCTCATTGGTCAAAGTATGTGAGGTCTTACTGCATATGCCTGCTTTGATTCAGTTTGGTTTGGGGTTATCTATACCTACCTGCATCCTCCCAGGAAAGTGCAGGGAGAATTGAGTGTTATCTATGGGGTCAAGATTTGAGTAGTCAGACTAGCCTGCCCATGAGTCCTCTGCTAGTGCCCCTTAATTTTCGTTGTGAGTGGTCAGGAGAATTCATCTTTAATTCACAGCCTTTTGTCAGACGTGTAGTTTTTGAAGTTATGGCCTGCATTTTAAGTACCCTCTCCAAACCAAACAACAAAACTTTCATATGTTGTTACGGGGTGCATATGCCTTTAGTTCCTAAGAATGCAGTGTCATCTGGAGAACTTCCCTCTGTTGAGGAGTTTGGCTTTGTCTGTTGCCTACATGGCAGATAAGACTGTCTTGTGTGGAGGCCCCAGGGGCAGTTTGTACTTGAAATGTCTTGCAGACCAGTACTTAGGAACTGATAATTGGAGTGTTTATCTGTTCTCTATTCCATCCCCCAGAAGCTCCCAGGGCAATTGCAGTCTCCAAGCTCAGGATTACCCTGCCCAAATGAGGTATCTCAAGCATTCTGAGTCCATGAAGTCAGTCCTGTAGAGGCTTTACCTTTCCTCCTCGACAGATTTGTTCCCTGGAGTGAGTGGGAAGACTCACCCCACTCTTAAGAGACACCCAGGACGTACTGTGTGTGCACGCGTGCTTGCGTTTCAAGTGAAATGTTCCAAGTGAGCCATTACTTTGGTTGGCTTTGCAGGTCATTTGGGGTAGACCTGTGGTCAGAGCCATGTCCCTGTACTTTGCTTGACTGCAGTCACATAAGCAGACTTTTGGTGGCCTCAGCCCAGCTTTTTGACTCAGAGTCTCAGGGAAAGCGTGAGCAGTAAGTTGGCCAAAAGGGCTGAGTGCCACTATAGATAAGGCTTTGGCGACTCTGTCATCCTTGGAGAAGCCGGTGTCAGGAGACCTGTGGGCGGTTGCTGCTTTTGGTTTGAAGTGTGCAGAACCCTACCACACCGGACATGAAAATGCTTTCCAAGTCCCAAGGGAAACGGTTCTAGGCCTTCTCATACCCTGGGATCAGCTGTAACAGTGCTTGTCTCGTGGTGAGAATCCTGCAGTGGAACGCGGGAAACCAGATGTGGTTCCTGCCACAGGGCGATGGCAGGGAGCCCTTGGAGGGCTGCTTTCTGAACCACACACTGCTAGACCTCCGTGCCTGCTTCCTCCCATAAGTCCCCTGCTGCGTGCCTGGTGCCACTGTTGATCTGTCTTCCTTGTCTTCTGGAAGTTTACCTTTGTGCCTCTGATGCCCCCATCCCCTGATGAAGTCCATACACGCTAGCCTGGGATTTAAGGCCCGGCCTGCTTCTCCGAGGGCCTCTTGTGAGCCTGGAGCTCTCCTCATGGTGTCCCTCCCTCTGTCTCCTTATCCGGGTCCTCCCTTTTCTCCCAAACCCAGCTCAGCCCTGCCTCTCAGCATCAGTCCCTCCTGACCCTCCCTCTTTGGTTCCAGGTTATTGTTTTCCATGCATTTGTCTTCCCGACTGTTACACCCACTGAAGGTGGAAATCCTGTTATACCTCAGTGTTCTCACCCTTTTTGTGCCATAGACCTCTTCGAATGTTTTTAAATCCATAAAATACATGGAATTGCAAGGGACACTGATTCTGTTGAAATGTATACTTTAAAAAATTGTGATAGAGTAGGATGTGCTTCTTTACTAACGTGTCAAATAACAGGATCCAGCAGCAGGTCTGGTAACTACCTAAGTTTCAAATTAGTGATGCACGTGAATGATAATTCAAGATAAGTGTTCACAACTATATGTAACGTGAAATGAAAATAAGTGATTTCTGATGGTGACAGAGGTACTGCTGATACTACTGTGGCTTTTTGTCTACATTTACAGTAAAAAAAAAAAATTATACTTCATTTACAGGTTAGTGAAAGTGATTTAAAAAATCTCCCTTCCATGTTCACAGGCCCCTTTGATTCTACCTCCAGCTAAATGGGGCCCCAGTTAAACACTCCTGTGCCGGCGCCTTCACATAGCAGGCGGAGTACTGTTGTTGGCTAACTGACAGGTCGCTGCTCTGAGATGTGCTACCTCGGTCCTGCTGGGCAGCCTTTCCTCCTCTCTCCACCTTGTCCTGCCCTTGCACCTCTGGTTAGTGCCGCAGCTCCCAGCTTGGACCCTTGCTTCTTGTCTGAGCTGGCAGGGAGTTGGGGCGTGGAGGTAGCTGCTTTTCAGTGCTGTGTCTTTGGCTTGAGGGAGATGACTATCATTTTGCAAAGACTGGCAGGAGGGGGCCCAGTCGTCTGTGGGACACAGGCCTCAAACAGGGAGGCTGAGGACAAGAGGCGACATTCAGGGTGTCTTTCTACCATGAGAGCATGTCTACACCCAGGCATGATGCCCCTTAGAGTGTGGTGCTTCCTTGTCTGCAGGAAAGAAAAAGGCCTTAGATCCTGGGCCTTGATTCTGCTGCTGGGAATGGGCGGCGTCTATGTCTCTGGCCCTTGGAGCTGACTCACTAGCCTCTCCCTTTCTTTCCTTCTAATCCAGGGCAAGCTGGCCTCATTTTTCCTGTCTCGGGTGGATGCCTTGAGCCCTCAGCTCCAGCAGGTAAAGGGAAAGGAGGGAGATGGAGAGCCTGGGGTCTGAGCTGGAGCTTCTTTTCTCTATTTTTCTGTCTGTTACTGCTTTTCGACCACGGTCTCACTCCCCTCCCTGTGAACATACGCAGTAAACACAAGTCATGACTTCTGCCTCCGTGTCTCCATCTGTGTCTTTCTGCCCCGTAGTCCCTTCCGTTTTCCCTCAGAGCTCTCTTTGATCTCCATCTTCCTGGGCATTGGTGGGGTTGGGATTCCGTGGCTGGGCTGGATTCCCATCTGACCGGGGTTCCAACCTGTCTTCTGCAGTTGGCCTGTGAGTGTTACTCCCGGCTGCCCTCTCTAGGGGCTGGCTTCTCCCAGGGCCTGAAACACACGGACAGCTGGGAGCAGGAGCTGCACAGCCTGCTGGCCTCTCTGCACAGCCTGCTTGGGGCCCTGTATGCGGGGGCGGACACGGGTAGGGACTGTGGCTGCTGTGGTTGGTGGCACGGTGGTGAGGGGAGCAGGGGGTTGGTCTGGAGAGGTGGGGCCTTTGAGTTCTAGGCAAAAGGGAGTAGAATATGGTTGGGTCCTCCACCAGAATGGAGGAGGAGGGGATGGAAGACAGACCTGGCATGTGAAGGTGGTTGTGTTTCTGTCCAGCTCCTATGCAGTACGAAGGCCCTGGGTTGGAGACGCTGCTCTCCCCCTCAGAAGACGGCGATGCCCATGTCCTTCTCCGGCTTTGGCAGAGGTTTTCCGGGCTGGCCCGCTGCCTGGGGCTCATGCTCAGGTGTGTGAGTGTTGGAGGGAGCAAGGGCCTGGAGCAGGAGGGGCCGAGATGGGTGTCGTCTTCATCATGAGGAGGGAGGTTGAGGGTGGGTGTGGAGTGCCCCTGGGTCCCCGCGCTGAGGATCTCCCTGCTCTGATTCTCTTTAGCTCTGAGTTTGGGGCTCCCGTGTCCGTCCCTGTGCAGGAAATCCTGGATCTTATCTGTCGGACCCTTAGCGTCAGTGCCAAGAACATCGTAAGTGGAGTTTGTACCCTGTTTACAGCACTTGCCCAGGATGCAGGGCAGCCAGGCAAGCAGTGTGGGCTGTGGCTCCCAAAGTGATGTTGCCTGAGGTTGCCCCGGCCAGCTCCTTACCTCTCCAGGTGCTGTTATTCCCGTGCTCCCGGCACATGCACATCAGTGCCGATTCGCTCCCGTGTTGTGGGAGCACTTGTAGCAGATGCTTCCTCAGGGGAGGGTGAGCTGGGGGTCAGCTGCGTCACTGGCGCGAGGTTCGGCCATCCCTCCCTTATCCTCCTTCCAGGGTCTGTTGAGGAGGATGGCAGTTTGATCTTGTTGGGGGAGTTGGGATCGGGTGTGGGTTCCTTACCTGCGTGCACACGTGTATTCAGTCACATGCGTGTATCCTGTCTCCATTTCTCTTTCTTTGCCTCACTTTCTTCCCCCACTCCTTACTCTGCTCATTTTTTCTGCAGAGTTTGCTTGGGGATGGTCCCCTGCGGTTGCTGCTGCTGCCCTCCCTCCACCTGGAAGCCTTGGACCTGCTCTCTGCACTCATTCTTGCGTGAGTGGGGTCGGGAGGATGCGGTGCAGGGGCTGGGATGTGCTGGGAGCGGAGGTCACTGTTCTGTCTTTGCCCCCAGGTGTAGAGGCCGGCTCTTGCGCTTTGGGGCCCTGATCAGCCGCCTGCTTCCCCAGGTTCTCAATGCCTGGAGCATTGGGAGGGACAGCCTCTCTCCAGGCCAGGAGAGGCCTTACAGGTGACCATCTAGGAATAGAATAAAGAGGAGAGGGTGGGTGAGGGGGTGCCTGTGGACTGGGGGTGCTGGCGGCTGGGACATCGACTCCCTTTCACAAGCTGCTGTCTGCTCCTCCCACAGCACTATGCGGACCAAGGTGTACGCTGTCCTGGAGCTGTGGGTGCAGGTGTGTGGGGCCTCGGCAGGAGTGCTTCAAGGGGGAGCCTCGGGTGAGGCCCTGCTCACCCACCTGCTCAGTGACATCTCCCCGCCGGCTGACGCCCTCAAAGTGAGTGAGGCCTCTGCCTCTGTCCCGGGACCCATCCTGCACCCCTTGTCCTCACCAGCCTCGTCACCAGACACTGCCTTCTGACTGTCCTGCCTTCCTGTTGGCCAGTGTGTGTGATTTATGTTCCCCTCCCCCGCCAGCTGCGCAGTCCCCGGGGGAGCCCTGATGGGGGTTTGCAGACCGGGAAGCCCAGCGCCCCCAAGAAGCTAAAGCTGGATATGGGGGAGGCTATGGCCCCACCCAGCCACCGGAAAGGGGACAGCAATGCCAACAGTGACGTGTGTGCAGCTGCGCTGAGAGGTGAGGCCTGTGCCCTGCACCTCGGCGCACTGGGATGGCCTGGAGTGATAGCCCCAAACCAGTCGTTGAGGTGGAGGGTGTAGAAAAAATGCAGACCCGGCTAAGAGCCTGTGGAGAAGCTATGCCACCCCCAGGGCTGCAGGTGGAATCTTGGGTCCTGCTGTTAGATGGAGTGCTGGTGTTGACACCGCCCCTCCAGGGTCTCAGCTATCTTTGTTCGTGCATCCCCTGTATGTGCCAAGTGCTGTTCTAGTACAAGAGGGTGGGGCCAGGAAGAGGACGAAATCCCTGGGCTGTGGAGCTCACACTCCCCAGGCTGGCTGCTCAGTGGGGCTTCCTGCTTCTGACACAGTCGCTAATCTGGACGCAGAAGTGACTTTCTTTTGGGTCCCGTGTATTTCACTGCCCTCCAACCCCACCCCTGTGTGAAGGGAAGTGCCAGCTCTCCCCAAATACGTAAATTATAATGTTGTACCTCCATCATCTCATTTACATAATGTTGTCAACAGCCTTTTAGGTAGTAGGGTTACATTTAGGATCCCCATTTTATAGTTGAGAAAACAAAGGAGTTACGTGACTTGCCTGAGGTGGGCCACGGCAGAGCGGGGTGCTCAGCTGGGGCCATGTGCTTCAGAAGCCCTGGCTCGTCATCATGTTAGCTGCCCGCCTCTGACATACTGGTCTCCTTCCCCAGGCCTCAGCCGGACCGTCCTCATGTGCGGGCCTCTCATCAAGGAGGAGACTCACAGGGTGAGTGGAGTGGGGAGGGGCCATTGCTCTGTACCTGTGGGGGGCTCATTCACACCAGGGAGTAGGCCCCGGAGAAGGGTTGGCTCGTTGTGGTGTCATCTCAAGGTGTGCTCTCTGTCCTTTTCAGAGACTGCATGATCTGGTCCTCCCACTGGTCATGGGCGTCCAGCAGGGCGAGGTCCTAGGCAGCTCCCCGTATACCAGCTCGCGCTGCCGCCGGGAACTCTACCGCCTGCTGCTGGCTCTGCTGCTGGCGCCTTCTCCTCGCTGCCCGCCTCCTCTCGCCTGTGCCCTGCAGGCCTTCTCCCTGGGCCAGAGAGAAGACAGCCTTGAGGTAACTGCGGAGTGTGGCCAAATCCACCTCGTGGGTTCCTGGATTCTCTTGTTTCTGTTGCTGGTAGGCATTCCCTCCCTGGTTTCGTGAAGGCCCGTATCCCTGATGCTTGCTCTCACCCTTTTTTCCCTCCTCAGGTCTCCGCTTTCTGCTCAGAAGCACTGGTGACCTGTGCAGCTCTGACCCATCCCCGGGTTCCTCCCCTGCAGACCATGGGCCCTGCCTGCCCCACCCCTGCCCCAGTTCCCCCTCCTGAGGCTCCATCTCCGTTCAGGGCTCCAGCTTTTCATCCCCCAGGCCCCATGCCCTCGGTGGGTCCTATGCCCTCGGTGGGCCCCATGCCCTCAGCAGGCCCCATGCCTTCCCCAGGCCCTGTGCCCCCAGCGGGCCCCATGCCCTCAGTGGGCCCCATGCCCCCGGCACGCCCTGGACCTCCAGCCACAGCCAACCACTTAGGCCTCTCTGTCCCAGGCCTGGTGTCTGTATCCCCCCGGCTCCTTCCTGGCCCTGAGAACCACCGGGCAGGCTCAAATGAGGATGCCGTCCTTGCCCCTAGTGGCACTCCCCCACCTACTATACCCCCAGATGAGACTTTCGGGGGAAGGGTGCCCAGACCAGCCTTTGTCCACTATGATAAGGAGGAGGCGTCCGATGTGGAGATTTCCTTGGAAAGCGACTCTGATGACAGTGTGGTGATCGTGCCTGAGGGGCTGCCACCCCTGCCGCCCCCACCCCCCTCGGGTACCACACCCCCGCCTGCAGCCCCGGTCGGGCCCCCAACAGCCTCCCCTCCTGTGCCAGCCAAGGAGGAGCCAGAAGAGCTGCCTGCGGCCCCGGGGCCTCTCCCTCCACCACCTCCCCCTCCTGTTCCTGGCCCTGTGGCACTCCCACCACCCCAGCTGGTCCCTGAAGGGACTCCCAGTGGCGGAGGACCCCCAGCCCTGGAAGAAGACTTGACAGTTATTAACATCAACAGCAGTGAGGAGGACGAGGACGAGGACGAGGACGAGGAGGACGAGGAGGATTTTGAGGAGGAGGAGGAGGAGGAGGAGGAGGAGGAGGAGTATTTTGAGGAGGAGGAAGAAGAGGAGGAAGAGTTTGAGGAGGAGTTTGAGGAGGAGGAAGGCGAGTTAGAGGAGGAAGAAGAGGACGAAGACGAGGAGGAAGAGGTGGAAGAGGTGGAGTTCGGCCCGGCAGGCGGGGAGGTGGAAGGAGGAGGGCCTGCACCCCCAAGCCTGCCTCCAGCTCTGCCCCCCACCGCGTCCCCCAAGGTGCAGCCGCAGCCAGAACCGGAACCCGGGCTGATGCTGGAAGTGGAGGAGCCAGGGGCTGAGGAGGGGCCTGGGGCCGAGACGGCCCCCACACTGGCCCCTGAGGCGCTCCCCTCCCAGGGGGAGGTGGAGAGGGAACGGGGGAGCCCCCCTGCAGTGCCACCTCCTCAGGAGCTTGTTGAAGAGGAGCCCTCTGTGCCCCCAACCCTGCTGGAAGAGGGGGCTGAGGGTGGGGGTGACAAGGTACCACCCCCACCAGAGGCATCTGCAGCAGAAGAGATGGAGACAGAGGCGGAAGCTCTCCCGGAAAAGGTGAGCGGGCCGGGCGGGGAGAAGTGGTGCTGGCTGCTTGTGCAGCCTGACCCACTCTTCAGTGTGTGTGTGTGTGTGTGTGTGTGTGTGTGTGACTGTTTTGGATTTGATGTCTTTGTCCCTCAAAGGAGCAGGATGACACAGCTGCCATGCTGGCTGACTTCATTGATTGCCCCCCTGATGATGAGAAGCCACCACCTGCCACAGAGCCTGATTCCTAGCCCTCTCCCACACCTCTCACTCTTCGTTTCCAATAAAGTTATGTCCTTGGATAGCGACTGCTGCTTCTGCCTTTTGCCACCACAGTGTCCCCAGCCAAAAGCCCAAATGTCTGCTGGGCTTGTCCTGTACCCATAGTGTTTCCCCAACGGGTCCATGGCTGTCCTGTTAGCTCCACCGTCCAGAAGAAGAGCCATTGACTTACAGGGGTAACGGCCTATCGTGTTGCTCAGCAAGTCAGTGTCAAAAGTGTTGAATTTTGGGCTTCCCTGGTGGCGCAGTGGTTGAGAGTCCGCCTGCCGATGCAGGGGACCTGGGTTCATGCCCCAGTCCGGGAAGATCCCACATGCCGCGGAGTGGCTGGGCCCATGAGCCATGGCCGCTGAGCCTGCACGTCCGGAGCCTGTGCTCCACAACGGGAGAGACCACAGCAGTGAGAGGCCCGCATACCGCAAAAAAAAAAAAAAAAAAAAAAAAAAAAAAAAAGTTGAATTTTTGCCTGGTGCTCTTGCTGATGCTAAGTGTGTGCTGGGTTGCCTGGAGAAGGAGAAGGAAGTAGCCCTGCTTCTGTTAGTAATCCAGGTGTGGGAGTACGTGGGAAATTTATGGGATTAAGTGTCCTAGTGAGTGAACCTGTGTAAACACACATACAGCCCCTTGGTCTCAAAGAGCAGGCTAAGTGACTGTGATGGAACTTTAGAAAATTACGATAAAGTACAGAGGAGTTTAATCATTGACTGCTCTGAACTGGGAACTTGGGTGTCCTAAATTATAGGGGCATCCATCGTGGATATGGGGGATGAGCTCTATTCTGGGACTGGTCCTTCAGTGACAACATCCCAGCGCAACACCTCCCTGGCAGGAATTTGACAAGCTCACCTCTAGCCTTCCTACTCACTCTTGAGATTTGGACGTTTCCCAGCCAGTGTCTGATCCCTTTAAGCATTTATAGACCATATATATTCTAGGACTTGTTGGGATGCACGTGTGAGCATCACCCAGAGTTGTGTATGTGAGAGGGTATTGAGGTTTATGGGCTTGAGGTAGATGCCTCATGGTTTTTTCAGTCTGTGAACATGAGTAACGTGCCTTGGAAATGCAGAAAGGGTGGTGACTTCCCAACTGCCTGTATCCTGAAGGGCCTCTTTGAGAAGTGACATTTGTGCCGATTTTTGGAAGATTAGTAGGCGTTTAAATTTTTCCACCCCCTCGGAAGGAGGAGACAAGATGGCGGAGTAGGAACTTGAGTTCACCCCCTCACAGGAAAACACCAAAATCACAACTAACAGCTGAATAATCATCGACAAAAAAGACTGGAACCTACCAAAAAAGATAATCTAGGGCTTCCGTGGTGGCGCAGTGGTTGAGAGTCCGCCTGCCGATGCAGGGGACACGGGTTCGTGCCCCGGTCCGGGAGGATCCCGCATGCCGCGGAGCGGCTGGGCCCGTGAGCCGTGGCCGCTGAGCCTGTGCGTCCGGGGCCTGTGCTCCGCAACGGGAGAGGCCGCAG
>NW_006785619.1:312888-330757 GCF_000442215.2 Lipotes vexillifer
AAAAAAAAAAAGATAATCTACATCCAAAGACAAAGAAGAAGCCACAACAAGACAGTAGGAGGGGTGCTTTCGTGATACCAAATCCCATATCCACCAGGTGGGCAACCTACAAGCTGGAAAATAATTATATCGAAGAGGTTCTCTCACAGGAGTGAGCATTCTAAGCCCCATGTCAGGCTCCCCAGCCTGGGGGTCTGGCCTCCGGAGGAGGAGCCACTAGAGCATTTGGCTTTGAAGGCCAGTGGGCCTTGAGTGCAGGAGCTACACAGGACTGGGAGAAACAGAGACTCCATTCTTGGAGGGCACACACAGGGTTTCACGTGCACTGGTACCCAGGGCAAGGCAGTGACCTCCTTAGGAGCCTGGGCCAGACCTACCTGTGGGTCTTAGAGGGTCTCCTGGGGAGGTGGGGGTTGGCTGTGGCTCACTGTGTGGGCAAGGACACTGGTGGCAGAGGCCTCAGGGAATATTCGTTGATGTGAGCTCTTCCAGAGGTCACCATTTTGGCATGGAGACCTGGCCCCACTCAACAGCCTGCAGGCTCCCAGGCCAAACAAACAACAGTGTCGGAAGCCAGCCCAAGCCATCAGCAGACAGGGTGCCTAAAGATGTCCTGAGCACACAGCTGCCTCTAAACACACCCCTTGAAATGGCCATGTCCACCAGAGGGCCAAGATCCAGCTCCACTCACTAGTGGGCAGGCACCAGTCCCTCCCACCAGGAAGCCTACACAAGCCCCTGGACCAACCTCGCCCATCAGGGGCAGACATCAGAAGGATAAGGAACTACAAGTCTGCAGCCTGAAACGGAGACCACAAACACAGAAAGTCAGACAAAATGAGACAGCAGAGAAATATGTTCCAGATGAAGGAACAAGATAAAACCCCAGAAGAACACCTAAGTGAAGTGGAGATAGGCAATCTGCCTGAAAAAGAATTCAGAGAATGAGAGTAAAGATGATGCAAGATCTCAGAAAAAGAATGGAAGCACAGACCAAGAAAATACAAGAAATGTTTAACAAGGAGCTAGAAGATTTAAAGAACAGATGAACAATACAATAGCTGAAATGAAAAATATACTAGAGAGAATCAACAGAATAAATGAGGCAGAACAAATAAGTGAGTTGGAAGACAGATTGGTGGAAATCACTGCTGCAGAACAGAATAAAGAAAAAAGAATGAAAAGAAACGAGGACAGTCTAAGAGTCCTCTGGGACAACATTAAACGCACCAACATTTACATTATAGGGGTCCCAGAAGGAGAAGAGAGAAAGGGCCTGAGAAAATATTTGAAGAGATAGCTGAAAACTTCCCTAACATGGGAAAGGAAACACTCATGTCCAGGAAGCGCAGAGAGTCCCATACAGAATAAACCTAAGGAGGAACATGCCAAGACACATATTAATCAAACTGATGAAAACTAAAGACAAAATATTAAAAGCAATAAAGAAAAAGCAGCAAATAACATACAAGGGAATCCCCATATGGTTATCAGCTGAATTTTCAGCACAAACCCTGCAGGCTATAAGGGAACAGCACAATATATTCAGCGATGAAAGGGAAAAACCTACAACCAGGAATGCTTGACCCAGCAAGGCTCTCATTCAGATTCGACAGAGAAATCAAAAGCTTTACAGACAAGGAAACACTAAGAGAATTCAGCACCACCAAACCAGCTTTACAACAAATGCTAAAGGAACTTCTCTAGGTGGAGAAGGAAAGGTGACAATCAGAAACAAGGAAATTACAAATCGTAAAGGCAAGAGTATAGTAAAGGTAGGAAATCATCCACACACAAATAGGATATCAAAACCAGCAATTTTGAGAAGAAGAGAGCACAAATGCAGGATACTGGATATGCATTTAAAATTAAGAGACCGGTAACTTCAAACAATCCTGTATATATACAGACTTCTTGTATCAAAACCTCATGGTAACTGCAAATAAAAAATCTACAATAGATAACACACACAAAAAAGAAAAAGCAATCCAAACACAACTCTAAAGATAGTCATCAAATCCCAAGAGAAGAGAATGAAAGAGGAAGGGAAGGAAAAAGACTTAGAAACCAAATCCTAACAATTAACAAAATGGCAATAAGAACATACATATCGATAATTACCTCAAATGTAAATGGATTAAATGCCCCAACCAAAGGACATAGACTGGCTGAATGGATTAAGAAAAACAAGACCCCTATATGCTGTCTACAAGAGACCCACTTCAGATCTAGGGACACATACAGACTGAAAGTGAGGGGATGGAAAAAGATATTTCATGCAAATAGAAATCGAAAGCTGGAGCAGCAATACTCATATCAGACAAAATAGACTTTAAAATAAAGACTGTTACAAGACACAAAGAAGGACACTACATAATGATCAAGGAATCAATCCAAGAAGAAGATATAACAATCATAAATATATATGCACCCAATATAGCAGCACCTCAATATACAAGGCAAATGCTAACATCCATAAAAGGAGAAATTGACAGTAACAGTAATGGTGGGGGACTTTAACACCCCACTTACATCAATGGACAGACCATCCAGACAGAAAATCAATAAGGAAACACAGGTCTTAAATGACACATTAGACCAGATGGACTTAATTGGTATTTATAGAACATTCCATCTGAAAGCAGCAGAATATGTATTCTTCTCAACTGCACATGGAACATTCTCCTGGATTGATCACATGCTGGCCACAAAGCAAACTGCAGTACATTTAAGAAAATTGAAATAGGACTTCCCTGGTGGCGTAGTGGTTAAGAATCCGCCTGCCAATGCAGGGGACACGGGTTTGAGCCCTAGTCGGGGAAGATCCCACATGCCACGGAGCAACTAAGCCCGTGCACCACAACTACTGAGCCTGCACTCTGGAGCCCGCAAGCCACAACTACTGAGCCTGCGTGCCACAACTACTGAAGCCCGCATGCCTAGAGCCTGTGCTCCACAACAAGAGAAGCCACTGCAGTGAGAAGCCTATGCACCACAACGAAGAGTAGCCCCCACTCGCCGCAACTAGAGAAAGCCCGCATGCAGCAACGAAGACCCAACGCAGCCAAAAATAAACTTATAAAAGAAAAATGAAATTGTATCAGGCATCTTTTCCGACCACAATGCCATGAGATTAGAAATCAACTATAAGAAAAAAACTGCAAAAAAACACAAACACGTGGAGGCTGAACAATATGTTACTAAACAACCAGTGGATCACCACAGAAGTCAAAGAGGAAATAAAAAAATACCTACAGACAAAGGAAAACGAAAACACAACGATCCAAAACCTTTGGGACGTAGCAAAAGCAGTTCTAAGAAGGAAGTTTAGAGCAATACAATCTTACCTCAGGAAACAAGAAAAATCTCAAATAAACAACCTAAACTTACCCCTAAAGCAACTAGAGGAAGAAAAACAAACAAAACCCAAAGTTAGTAGAAGGAAAGAAATCAAAGATCAGAGAAGAAATAAATGAAATAGAGATGAAGAAAACAACAGAAAAGATCAATGGAACTAAAAAATGTTCTTTGAAAAGATATACAAAATTGATAAACCTTCACCCAGACTCATCAAGAAAAAAAGGGAAAGGGCTCAAATCGGTAAAATTAGAAATGAAAAAGAAATTACAACTGACACCACAGAAATACAAAGGATCACAAGAGACTACTACAAGCAACTATATGCCAATAAAATGGACAACCTAGAAGAAATGGACAAATTCTTAGAAAGGTACAATCTTCCAAGACTGAACCAAGAAGAAATAGAAAATATGAACAGACCAATCACAAGTACTGAAATTGAAACTGTGATTTAAAAACTTCCAATAAGCAAAAGTCCAGGACCAGATGACTTCACAGGCGAATTCTATCAAACATTTAGAGAAGAGTTAACACCTATCCTTCTGAAACTATTCCAAAAAATTGCAGAGGAACACTCCCAAACTCATTTTCTGAGGCCACCATCACCCTGATACCAAAACCAAAGATACCACAAAAAAAGAAAATTACAAGCCAATAACACTGATGAACATAGACACAAAAATTCTCAACAAAATACTGGCAAACCGAATCCAACAATACATTAAAAGGATCATACACCACAATCAAGTGGCATTTATCCCAGGGATGCAATGATTTTTCAATATCCACAAATCAATTAGTGTGATACACCACATTAACAAATTGAAGAATAAAAACCATACGATCATCTCAGTAGATGCAGACAAAATTCAGCACCCATTTATGATTTAAAAAAAAAAAAAAAAAAAAACTCCAGAAAGTGGACATAGAGGGAACCTACCTCAACATAATAAAGGCCATATATGACAAACCCACAGCTGGCATCATACTCAATGGTGAAAAGCTGAAAGCATGTCGTCTAAGATCAGGAACAAGACAAGGATGTCCACTCTTGCCACTTTTATTCAGCATAGTTTTGGAAGTCCTAGCCATGGCAATCAGGGAGAAATAAAGAGATAAAAGGAATCTAAATTGGAAAAAAAGAAGTAAAACTGTCACTGTTTGCAGATGACATGATAATATCCATAGAAAATTCTAAAGATGCTACCAGAAAACTACTATAGCTCATCAATGAATTTGGTAAGGTTACAGGATACAAAATTAATACACAAAAATCTGTTGCATTTCTATATACTAACTGATCTTTCTGAAAGATCAGAAAGAGAAATTAAGGAAACAATCCCATTTACTATCACACCCAAAAGAATAAAATACCTAGGAATAAACCTACCTAAGGAGGCAAAATACCTGTACTCTGAAAACTATAAGATGCTGATGAAAGAAATCGAAGATGACACAAACAGATGGAAAGATATACTATGTTTCTGGATTGGAAGAATCAATATTATCAAAATGACTATACCACCCAAGGCAATCTACAGATTCAATGCAATCCCTATCAAATTACCAATGGCATTTTCCACAGAACTAGAACAAAAATTTTAAAATTTGTATGGAAACACAAAAGACCTTGAATAGCCAAAGCAATTCTGAGAAAGAAAAACGGAGCTGGAGAAATCAGGCTCCCTGACTTCAAACTATACTATAAAACTACAGTAATCAAGACAGTATGATGCTGGCACAAAAACAGAAATATAGATCAATGGAACAGGATAGAGAGCCCAGAAATAAACCCACACACCTATGGTCAATTAATCTATGACAAAGGAGGAAAGAATATACAATGGAGAAAAGATGGTCTCTTCAGTAAATGGTGCTGGGAAAACTGGACAGGTACATGTAAAAGAATGAAATCAGAACATTCTCTAACACCATACACAAAAATAAACTCAAAATGGATTAAAGACCTAAATGTAACACGAGATACTGTAAAACCCTTAGAGGAAAACAGGCAGAACACTCTTTGACATGAATCACAGCAAGATCTTTTTGGATCTACCTCATAGAGTAATGAAAATAAAAAATAAACAACTGGGACCTAATGAAACTTAAAAGCTTTTGCTCAGCAAAGGAAACCATAAACAAAATGAAAAGACAACCCACAGAATGGGAGAAAATATTTGCAAACAAAGCAATCAACAAAGGATTAATCTCCACAATATTCAAACAGCTCATGCAGCTCAATATCAGAAAAAATAAAAAAGAACAACAACAACAAAACAAACCACCCAATCAAAAAATGGGCAGGGGGGGTTCCCTGGTGGTGCAGTGGTTGAGAGTACAGCTGCTGATGCAGGGGACATGGGTTCATGCCCTGGTCTGGTCCCACATGCCACAGAGTGGCTAGGCCCGTGAGCCATGGCTGCTGATCCTGCGTGTCTGGAGCCTGTGCTCCGCAACAGGAGAGGCCACAAAAGTGAGAGGCCACAAAAGTGAGAGGCCCGCGTACCGCAAAAAAAAAAAAAAAAAAGGGCAGAGGATCTAAATAGACATTTTTCCAAACCATACAGATGGCCAAGAGGCACATGAAAAGATGCTCAGCCTCACTAATTATTAGAGAAATGCAAATCAAAACTACAATGAGGCATCACCTCACACCGGTCAGAATGGCCATCGTCAAAAAATTTAGAAACAGGGACTTCCCTGGTGGCCCAGTGGTTAAGAGTCCATGCTCCCAATGCAGGGGGCTCGGGTTTTGGGAACTAGATCCCACATGATGCAACTAAGAGCCCGCATGCCACAACTAAGAGATCCCACATGCCACAACTAAAGATCTCACGTGTCACAACTAAAAAGATCCCACATGCCGCAATGAAGATCCTGCGTGCTGCAACTAAGACCTGGCGCAGCCGAATAAATAAATAAAATTTTAAAAATCTACAAACAATAAATGCTGGAGAGGGTACAGAGAAAAGGGAACCCTCCTCCACTATTGGTGGGAATGTAAATTGGTACAACTACTATGGAGAACAGTATGGAGGGGTTCCTTAAAAAACTAAAAATAGAACTACAATATTATCCAGCATTCCCACTCTTGGGCATGTATCTGGAGAAAACCATAATTCAAAAAGATACATGTGGGACTTCCCTGGTGGTGCAGTGGCTAAGAATCCGCCTGCCAATTCAGGAGACACGGGTTCGATCCCTGGTCTGGGAAGATCCCACATGCCGCCGAGCAACTAAACCCATGCGCCACAACCACTGAGCCTGCGCTCTAGAGACTGCGAGCCACAACTACTGAGCCCGCGTGCTGCAACTACTGTAGCCCACGCACCTGGAGCCCAGGCTCCACAAGAAGAGAAGCCACCACAATGAGAAGCCCGTGCACCGCAATGAAGAGTAGCCCCAGCTTGCTACACCTAGAGAAAGTCTATGCACAAAAACGTAGATCCAATGCTGCCAAAAAATTGAAAAAAAAAAAGATACATGCACTCCAATGTTCACTGCAGCACTATTAACAATAGCCAGTCATGGAAGCAACCTAAATGTCCATTGACAGAGGAGTGGATAAAGAAGATGTGGTACATATATACAATGGAATATTACTCAGCCATAAAAAGAAATGAAATAATGCCATTTGTAGCAACATGGATGGACCTAGAGATTATCATTCTAAGTGAAGTCAGACAGAGAAAGACAAATATATATCACTTACATGTGGAATTTAGGAAGATGATACAAATGAACTTATTTACAAAAGAGAAACAGACTCACAGACTTCGAAACCAAGACTTTGGTTACCAAAGGGGAAAGGTGGTGGTGGGGGTGAGAATAAATTAGGACATTGGGATTAACATACACACACTACTATATATAAAATAGATAACCAACAAGGACCTACTGTATAGCACAGGGAACTCTACCCAATATTCTGTAATAACCTATATGGGAAAAGAATCTGAAAAAGAATGGATACATATATAACTGAACCACTCTGCTGTATACCTGAAACTAACACAACATTGTAAATCAACTACACCTCAATATAAAATAAAAATTAAATTAAGAGATAATTATGGATGGTTATACCATTTGTGCAAAGATAAAGTACAAATTTAAACTGTCAAAAAATTTTCCCCTCAACTTGTTATTTTGAAAAATTTTAAACCTGCAGAAAAGTTGAAAGGACAGTACAGTATATAACCCTTCCATGAATTGACCAATTAACCTTTGCCATGTGAGTTTTTATCTCTGTAACTACGTCTGTATCTACATGTAGATGTGTATTTACACATGCATGTATGTCTCTATAATCAATACATTTATATCTATACACATTTTTTTGTTGTTGGATCACATAAAAGTTGCAGACAGCATGGCCCCTCACCTCTAAACTCTTCAGCATTATCTCCTAAGATGAAGGACATTTTCTACATAATCACAATACCACTAACAAACCTAAGAAAAGCAACAGTAATTCAATAGTACCAACTATATACAGTTGACCCTTGAACAACATGGGGGGTTAGGGATGCCAACCCTCTAAGCAGTCAAAACAGAGTTGGCCCTCTGCATCCGAGGTTCTTCATCTAAGGATTCAACCAACCTCAGATCACGTATTACTGTAGTACTTAGAACTGGAAAAAAAAAAGGTGTATAAGTGGACCCATGCAGTTGAAATCCTCAGTGTTCAAGGGTCAGCTGCAGTGTGGTATTCAAATTTCCTTATTTTTTAAAAAAATGTCTTTTATAGCTGTTTGTTTTTTAGGTGGAGGGGGCTTAAGGATCACAAGGACAAAGGTGCATAGGTGTGATAACTCCTGCAATAGTGATTTTTCAAAAATGCAAAGAACCTGAATCCTGGAAGCTGTAGATAAGTTGACATTGACCCTGAGGAAGATGCCAGAACAGAAAATTTTCTAATTTAAATTGTATTCTGAATGGATAATATATTCACTTGGTTCAAAACTCAAAAGGTACAAAAGGTTTGTTGAAAAGTCTTCTTGCCCCTGTTCTTTAGTCACCCAGACTTTTTTACCTGAGCAGCAAGTATTAGCAGTTTTATATTTTCTTCCAGAGATAATGTATGCATACACAAGCAAATATGAAAATCCTTCCCTTTTTCACACAAGTAGTAGTGTTTTGTCACTTAATATAAATCATATAATTTCACTAAGTCATGGGGTTGATTCATTTGACAAATACTGAATACCAATTATGTACTAGGTACTGCTCTCTCATTAATACATATATTTTGAAATAATTAGAGATTCACAGGAGGTTGCAAAGTCTAGAGGGGAGAGGAGCGACGAAGCCCCGTTCCCCATTTTTCCCAGCCTTACATGTTTATAGTACATTAAAACCAGGAATTTAATGTTGGTATAGCAATAGGCACCTGTTTTACAAACTGGAGATGGAGCAGTGAACAGCCCTTAAGTGGGGTGGGGTAGATAAATACGTAAAATATATGTTAGGTGGTGGTGACGTGTCCAGTGAGAAAACAAGGAAAGAGGAGTAGGTTTGTGTGGGTGTTTTTCAACATTTTATTATGAAAATTTTCAGACATTAAGAAAAGTTGAAAGAATTATACTGAGAATACCCATATATCTACATGTTACTGCGTGTGTGTGTGTGTGTGTGCGCACGCGCGCAGGCACATGCAAATTTTAAGTACGGTGGTCAAGGAAGGTCTTGCTGAGAATGTGATAGTGAAATAAAGACCCAAAGGAGTCCAGTGGTTAGGACTTGGCGCTTTCACTGCTGAGGGCATGGGTTTGATCCCTGGTTGGGGAACTAAGATCCCTCAAGTCTTGTGGCCAAAAAAAGAAAAGAAAAGAAGACCCAAAGGGGTTGGTGGGGGGAGAAAGACCATGGGGTTCTGGGGGAAGAGTTTTCCAGGCCAAGGGCACAGCAATTAGAAGGTCCTGAAGTGGGAGCATTCTTGGGGTGTTGAAGGAAAGCAGGGAGGCCAGGGAGCTTGAAAAGAGGAGATGAGGTCAGAGGTAATAGGGTGTCTTTTGACTGCTTATAGTGGTTTTTGCCAGGTTGAACATTTTTATTTTTATTAATTGCATTTATCAATAAGTCTTTTAAAGCTCCTAGGTTTTTGAGTCATACTTTTAAAAAGCCCTCACCATTCTGAGATTGTTAGAAGGTTCTCACTTCTTTTTCTAGTACTTTTAAGATCCCATCCTTTTATAATATTAATTCTTTTATGATTTTAGTTTTTATATTTAAATCTTTCATCCATTTGGAATTTATCATAGTGTAAGGCATGAGGTACAGATCTGGCTTTACTGTTTTGTCCAAATGTCATTTATTAAACAACCCACCTTTCCCTGATTTGAAATGCCACCTTTGCTACATTCTAAATTCCTGTACCTGTGTATTTGGGTCTATTTCTTGACCTTGTGTTCTACTCCATTGATCTGCCTGTGCACACCTGTTGACTGTGGCTTTATGATATGTTCCAGTATCTGGTAGGAAGAGTAGGTTACTAAAGTGTGTTTGAGCTTGATCAAAATAACTGGTAGGAACCAGAATGGGTTCACAATTCAGAACAGGGCCTATCAGACTAGCCC
This sequence comes from Lipotes vexillifer, assembly GCF_000442215.2. Taxonomy (NCBI): domain Eukaryota; kingdom Metazoa; phylum Chordata; class Mammalia; order Artiodactyla; family Lipotidae; genus Lipotes; species Lipotes vexillifer. The sequence continues at coordinate 322,830 of NW_006785619.1, forward strand.
TTCTGGGTTTCTGGATCGACAGCCCAGGAAATGGGGAGAGTGCTTGACTGCAGCAAGCTCTTCATCAGTCTCCCAATATGCTTGTGGCCAGTGTAGAGAATGGTGGCCACATATTAGGAGAGTTAAATTATTCAAGCAGTTAATAATCATACCCAGAGGACAATCGGTCAGGGTCATCCTGGAGATTTCTTGGACTGTGTTCCAGACCTTGCTCAAAATTCCTCTAAGTAACGTGGATGGAGAGCTGTGTGCTAAATTTTCGTGGGACACAAAGTCGGAAGGCTAGCACGTATTTGGAATTGTCTGACAAGGAGTTTTTCAAAAGTTGCATGGTAGAATTTCATAGGGGTCAGAATATCGTTCTGTCTTTGGGCTTCTCAAGCAATTGCATAGAATAGGAAGTTGTGGCTTAGCAGAAAGAGGGGGATTCAGAGATGGGTGGGGGCTTAGGGGAGCCTGGAGCAGGTGATAAAAGGGGGCGTGGGGATGTGGGTGGATGGGTTAGTGGGGGGCCTTGAAAGCTCTGCCCAGGAGTTTGGGCTTTTCTCTAGGTGGCAGGGATTCCTTTAACGTTTAACCTGGAGGAGGGAAGCGACAAGTTCTGTTTTCCATCAGCTTCGGCAGCCCGTGGAAGAGAGCAGGAGCCTGAGGGGTCAGAGAGGGAATGAACACTGGTGTAGGCGGGGGATGTTGAAGCGTGACTTTGGGCAGTGGCCATGGGCAGGGATGCGCAGGTTGGGCTGTCTGGCTGTCTAAGAGTGCCCTTTGGCCTGCTCTCTGGTATCCGTGAATGCTTCAGTTTTGGGGACTCTTGACAAAGGCTGGCTGGGCCTTGCCTGGGGACAGTCTCGAAGTCTTTCCACTTTTTCCCAGGAAGCAGATTAGTCTTCTGCCATCTCTCAGTACCATGTGTCAGTGTCATTGCTTACAATCCCCCAGAGATGGGACTTTGAGAGGATAGCTAGCTAGAAACTATAGATAATCCCCCAAATGGCAGGGCCTATGGCCAAGACTGAAGTAATTTTGGGTTTCTTGAGTGCTTATGGGGTACAAGCAGGGTAGCAGGCATTGCAGAAATAAATAATACATTATTTGAGATCCTTCTCTAAAGGGATTCACAACCTGGCAATAATTAGAACACTCTGAGCAGTTCCTCTAGGATAGCAAGCAGCTGGATGTGTGGGGTTTGGAGCTTAGGAGAGGGATCAGGGCTGCAGAGAGATTTGGGAGGGGGTAAGTCACCCCAGGAATATGATTTGAGTGAAAAAAGTAGGCTGTGTATGGAACTCAGAAAACACTAACATTTTAAGGGCAAGAGGAGCCTTTAAAGAAGAGGGAAGGGAACTTGGAGAGGGTGATGTCCCAGAAAACGAGAGAAGAGCTTCAAATGGGAGGGGGAAAGCATCAGTGATGCTGAGAAATGTCCATGGGATTTGTCAGTGATCAGTGGGTTTGGGCAGAGCAGTCTCAGAAGGGTGGTGGGGGCAGAACTCAGTGGGGGAGTTGGAAGGCGAGAAAAGGGGGAGAGCAAGACTCTGCACCGGAAGGAGAGGGGAGAAGATGGGTAGTGAGGGCATTGGCCACGGGCAGGCTCTGCTCCTGGCGCGTTCTCTGCGCGCTTTCTGTTTGCTGCGGAGCGCCAGCAGCCTTGCATATGGTTCCTGTCACAGCCTCCAGGGACAGGCAGAGCTCCCCAGGCAGGTCTCAGGCTCTGGTCACCCCTAACAGAGGCAGAGAGCTGACGTTTTCACAGGGGCTTTGGACATCCCATCTAAAATCACCTCTCCTGGGACTTCTCTGGCGGTCCAGTGGGTACGACTATGCACTTCCACTGCAGGGGGCAAGGGTTTGATCTGTGGTTGGCGAACTAAGATCCCACATGCCGCGTGGCACGGCCAAAAAATTAAAGATAAAATAAAATCACCCCCTCCTGTCCCCACCTGCCATCATCAAGCCCTTCCCCTGCTTCCCCCCACGCTCCACTTTGTAGCACTTAGCACCACCTGACATATGCGATTTAGTATGAGTTTATTTGGAGCTGTCACCTCCCAGCAGAATGTAAAGCACCATCAGAGCAGAGACCCTTTTGTTGTGGTCTGTCCACTGCAGTATTGCCAAGTCCCAAATTCCTGGTTTGAGGCAGGGGCTCAGTCACCACCAGATGAATGAACAAGTGAATGATTCACTGAGGAAGAATCCCTGCAGGGACCTGTGAGGTGTCACAAGCACAGATAACTGAGGTTCCCCTCAGTCCCTTCCCGAGCTGAAAGTGCGAAACAAGCAAGCCTCACGCACAACCTGATACGCTCTGCAGGAGCCGGCTCTCCAGCTGACGGGCGTGTTTGTAGAAGGGTCAGCAGTTTATCCTGTCAGGCTGAGGGCACCCAGTGTTCTTCTCACACAGCGCCTGTCCCAGCCCTCGCCCTCTGAAAAGGCTGAAGGCAACAACAAAGCACGGGCTGGGGCTGTAGGGCCCCTGGGGCTGCGCTGCCCCTGCCCCCTGCAAGCCAAGGAGACCCTTCCAGGGGCGGCTCTCAGGGCACAGATCCTGTGGCGCCCACGGGGGCCACCTCCCGGCCTCTGTCTCCCCAGGGTCACACTGATCTCCAGTCCACGTGCCTGGTTCACTCTCCCCGTTTCGGGTCTCTACCTGCCCCGGGCCCAGGTGGAGAGCTGCTTTCAGATGCCAAGGATGCTGCAACCTGCCCAGGGGACTTCCCTAAACACTCTCTCATCTGTAGCACCTCCTGCATAGGGCTCGGGTGTTATGTATTCTTTTCTCCCTGTGATTCCTGGCAAACGCTGGGCCTGGAGGAGTCATTAGTAAACGGTAAGTAAACGGACCCTGTGTGTGATCCAGAGCTCAAGAGGAAGCAGCCCGCTTTCAGTCCTTTGTGATTATACTCGGTCTCCCTAATCTCATGCTGCCCTGATGTTTCCCAATTTGATAACTCAGTCTTGCCCCAGATTTCTTCACCTCTCTGACCCCTCTCAGTCCACCCTCTTCATTGTTTCTCCAGCTCCCATGTGGTGGCACATCGCTTAAGCCACACTTTTTTTTTTTTTTTTTGGCTGCACCCCGCGGTATGCAGGATCTTAGCTCCCTGACCAGGGATAAAACCTGTGCCCCTGCAGTGGAAGCACAGTCTTAACCACTGGACCACCAGGGAAGTCCCTTAGGCCGCATTTTTGAGTCTTGAACACCAAGAATCTGCACCCATTTATATGTTGATCATTTCAGTCCCTGTCAACCAGGCTGGAGGTTACTTGCCTTCATTTGTCACACTCCACAAACTGTCTGTGTTTCTCTCTGCTTCCAGCAAAGCCACTCACTGCTTCCACAACACGCTCTACACCTGTCATGTACTTCCTGTAGGCCACATGTGATGCCGAATGCTAGAAGGAACACAGAGGAGAACTACCCAGTCACTGTCTCCAAGGACATCTCAGGCTCCTGGGGAAGAGGAAGCTAAATAGAAGAATGCCATGAGGTGAATTTGTTCTGTAATTATAGAGCACAGTGAGAGCCCTGGAAGAGAGCTGTTGGGTCCATGAGGGGGTAGGGATAGTGGGGAGATATAAGGGCATAAGGGCTTTCGAGAGCAGTGTCTGTTGTCTGGGGGACAGACATTCTCGATAAAAGGTTGGGAAACTCCACCAACCCCAAGTGACTGGGGCCAAGGAGGACATTTCACATTAAAAATTTTTTTCATATCCATAGAAAAGTTAACAGAATAGCAGTACAACAGACATCCATATACCTTTCACTTAATCAAATATTGATATTTTGTCACATATGCTTTTTCTATACCTTGAACCATTTGGGAGTAAGTTGTATCATCATGATACTTTACACTTCAATACTCCCACATGCCTAAATATTTATACGGTATTTCCTAAGATTAAGGACGCTCTCTTACACAGTCATGATATGATTATCAGTCAAGAAATTTAACAATTGAGAGGCTACTATTACCTAATATGTTGCCCATATTTGCAATTCCTCAATTGTCCCACTAGTTTCCATTACAGCTGTTTGTGAATTTCACCTTTTTATGTCACTACGTCATGGTACCTTTGACCCATCTGTGACCTGAACTCTATCCCTTGTCCCATTCCTGAGTCTCCTCCCTTCCCTGACCTATATCCATATACATATAGGTCACCTATATCCATTCACGGCCCTTAGTTGGATCTCTGCAGCATGGGCCACCTCTGCTAACTCCTGCTTTGTTGTTAAAGCATTAGATTCTAGAATTAGTATTTATTTCTTCCTTTCTCTTCAATCAAAAGCAAAAATAATCCCAACTAACAAGAGGTTCATAACTTTTTACTAAAAAGATGCCTGTCAAACAACAATGCCATATATTTCAGACAAAGATAAGGTCCACGTTGTGGGGAGCGCTGATAGACTATCAAGCTTCCACCAAGCATCTCTCTCTTCTCATCTGGTCCCACAGTCATGAAGGGTGGGGCCCTTGACCACTGGAATGAGACACACACACAAACACCTAACCTAGATTCAGCACTTGCATCACTTCTTCAGTTTTCCCAGAACACTGAGGTTGGCACTCAAAAAGACCTCTGAACTTATGGGTCAGGCTGATTAGGTGACACAACTGCTCTTGTAACAACACAGTAGGCATTCATATTTTTGTGGAATGAATGAAACATATAAAGGAATGGTTGGAGAAGTCAGGAATTGACTGGACAGCAGGCAGTGGGAAAAGAAAGTTTGCGATTGGTTTGAGCCATTCCATTATATTTCTTCTTCCAGTTTTATTGAGAAAAAACTGACATATAGAACTGGATAAATTTAAGGTGGATAGCATAATGATTTGACCTACATACATCATGAAATGATTATCACAATACGTTTAGTGAACATCCATCATCTTGTATAGATACAAAATTAAAGAAATAAGAAGTATTTTTCCTTGTGATGAGAACTCAGGATTTACTTTCTTAACTTTCATATATAACTTACAGCAGTGTTATTTCTCACGTTGTACATCACATCCCTAGTACTTACTTATCTTATAAATGGAAGTTTGAACCCTTTGACTGCCTTCATCCAATTCCCACCTGCCCCAGTAACCACACATCTGATCTCCTTTTCTATAAGTGAGTTTCCTTTTGAAGTGGTTGACCTACAACAACACTATGCTAGTTCCTGTTACACAACAACATACTTATTCGATATTTCTATACATTTCAAAATGATCACCATGATAAGACTAGTTATGGTATCTCACCATACAAAGATATTACATAGATATTGGGACTTCCCTCGTGGCACACTGGTTAAGAATCTGCCTGCCAGTGCAGGGGACATGGGTTCGAGCCCTGGCCCGGGAAGATCTCACATGCCACAGAGCAACTAAGCCCAGTGCACCACAACTGCTGAGCCCGCGCTCTAGAGCCCACAAGCCATAACTACTGAAGCCCACACGCCTAGAGCCCGTGCTTCGCAGCAAGAGGAGCCACGGCAATGAGAAGCCCGTGCACCGCAACAAAGAGCAGCCCCCGCTCGCCACAACTAGAGAAAGCCTGCGCGCAGCAATGAAGACCCAACGCAGCCATCAAATAAATAAATAAATACCAAAAACAATACAACAAAAAAAGAAGGCAGTGGGCATTCCAAGAAGACTGCCCAGATTGTCTACACTGCTAGACATGCCCAGCCCTAACCACCATATGGATGGAACATTAACTCAAGGGTGACCAGAAGGGACAATAAAAGAAGCCCAGTATCTTTCCCCCTGGTGCAGACCCTCACTTGGTCTCACCCACTGCTCCCTTGCAGTGTATCCAATAAATCTCGCTTTCTACCCTTGTTTCTGACTCAATAAATTCTTTTACCACCCTCGTTGCCGGCCCCTTCACTGTACTCTGTGGCATCTTGGTGGCCCCTATGGGGAGTGCCTCTCTCTCCTCTCTGTGCCTTTTCTGATCATCTTCCAACACATAGTGATCGGCCTACTGGGCCTACTGACTTGGGGCAATTGAAGGTCCCCGGCAGGGGCTACTCAGCGAGACTGGAAGCCCTCCGGGTCGGGACTCTGACTTGATGTCACCCTAAGGGGTACGGTCTCTTCTTCTCTTCAACACCGCGGATGGTCTGAGGTCCCTGGAGACCCGGGATGGCGCACCCTGGCCAAGGAGACCGTTCGTACGTAAAACCTGGCCCGATACGGATCGACAGTCCCTGCCGGATCAGGTGGCAGTGCCCTTTGGTCCTAGCCTTGTGACTCCTCGCTTCCGACGCCTGCTGCAGTCGGCAGTGGCAGCTCGTCTGGGGCGGATCCAGGCAGGCTGTGAGATCCCCTTCTTTCCATTCTCCCTTGAGGACCACCCATCCTGATCCACCAACATCTCCAAGTACTTCAAACGAGTCGAGTCACCACAAAACCAGCGAGTTTCCCTTCTCCGCTGGCTCGAGACCACTTTCCACTCCCTCCTCTTGGGCTGTTCACCCAAGGCCTGACACCTGTTGGCTGGTTGTCAGGAGGCCTCTGTCAGACAGAGCACGCCTCCAGAGGTCCTCTATTCTGGGGGGGGGCACTCCAGTCTAGAGCGCAACCTCAAGTCCCCTGAAGACACTACAGAGGCCCATCTCCCTCTAGGGACACCTTTCGGGCAGTCGCTGGGCCTGGTTAAGATCCAATATGGGTCTAACACCCTTTATTCCTGCTGAGTCACCTTTGGGATGTATTCTTAAAAACTGGACTAAATTTGATCCCCAAACTCTCAAAAAGAAACGGCTAATATTCATTGCTGGATCAGGAGGTCTGGCCCCTCAATTGATCCCTAAACTATAACACCATCCTGCAGCTCTATCTCTTTCGTCGTAAACTTGGGAAGGACTCTGAGGTCCCCTACATTCAGGCCTTCGTGGCCCTGTCACAAAACCCCAAAATACAACCAAGTGGTCGCATGTGTCTCTCCAAATTCTGCTCTCTTAGGCCTGACACCGATATTGTCCACGACCCCTCCTTCAATCCCTCCTGCACTCCTCTCACCTGCTCCCCTCCCACCGCTGCTCATCCCTAGCCCGACATCCCCTCGCTTCCCCACACCCATTCAGGACCATGTAAGCCCAGAGGGACTAGCTATTCTGGCCATGCACTTTATCAGCCAGGCTTCACCTGATATCAGACAAAAACTCCAAAACCTTGAACAGGGACCCCAAACTCCCTTTGCTGTCTTACTGGATACAGCCTTTAAGGCCTTTAATAACCGGGAGGAGGCCTTGAGAGCCCAGAGGGCTAAACAGGAAGATGAAAGATAAATGGCAGAGGCCCAATATATGCAGCCGCGATTGTTAGTTCCCTGTCCATTTCGGGCACTCCCATGGCTCACCCCAGCCAAGCAAAGGGGACAGCCGCCCCAGCCCGTTCCTGCTCCTGCTGCGGCCAACCAGAGCACTTCAGTCGGGAATGTTCTAAGCCTCAGGGCTATGAGCCCTAACTGCAAGCAACATGGCCACTGGAAACGGACTGTCTCCCTCTCTCTCAAGGGGGAGGGCCATCCTCCGCCCAAAGGCACCATGTACACTGGGAGGCCCCCGAGCTCCAAGAGCCCCTCCCCAGGGACAAATGCCCTTGATGCTTTTCCTGGACTACAAAGAGCCATATGAGGAACCTGTCCTCTTGCAGGACTGACAGGGTCCGGGGCTTATATAGGTTCCTATGTTTTCCATCTCTGTGGAAGAGCCCTGCGTGACCCTTGACATGGCAGGGACCAAAATTACTTTCCTCATTGATACAGGGGCCACATATTCCACGCTGACCACTTTTTCTGGTCCAACCTCTCCGTCCTTGATCTCCTCACCAGCACTGCCGGCAAACCACAAGAGGCCCATTCTACACCTCTCTTGACTTGCACGATAGACACACACCTTTTTTTTTTTTTTTTTTTTTTTTTTT
>NW_006785619.1:331006-338353 GCF_000442215.2 Lipotes vexillifer
CGTTGTGGAGCACAGGCTCCAGACGCGCAGGCTCAGCGGTCATGGCTCACGGGCCCAGCCGCTCCGCGGCATGTGGGATCTTCCCGGACCGGGGCACGAACCCGAGTCCCCTGCATCAGCAGGCGGACTCTCAACCACTGCGCCACCAGGGAAGCCCGACACACACCTTTTTACTCATTCCTTTCTGGTCTTGCCTCCCTGCCCTATCCCCCTTCTGGGCCAAGACATTATGTGTAAACTGCAGGCTCATTTGCGCTTTCCTGAGACCCACCGGCCCTCATGGCACTCTTCACGCCAGATTCCTCTTCCCACATAAATCCCTCCTTACCCTTCTCCTGGCAGGGCCCCACCTTTGTTTAATTTACTTGTTCGTTTTGTCTCCAATAGACTTCATTCCATCAAGCTACAAATGGTGGTAAGACAAGGATTCCAACCTCTACAATCAATACAGGTGACTACTCTTGAACAGGCCTCCCCAATTTTCTACTCACACACAATCCCATAGCTCCATGGCCGATCAGCAAAGCCAAGCGGGATCCCAAGTCACCCCTTCTCAGCATGAAGTAGCCCGAGATGATGTCCTCGCCCAGATGTCAATGATTTGACTTTGCTGATCTGTCAGGGGGGAAATGTGGAGCTTAACAATAGAGCAGTCATCTTAGGCAGGGGAGGTCATTTCAAGATAAGGCAATTGCATCCTCCCCCAATGGAAAATTACCAGCAGCCACAAGCAGTGGGCATTCCAGGATGACTGAGTTATGACACACCCAGCCCTAATCACCATATGGGTGGAACATGAACCCAAGGTTGACCAGAAGGGACCATAAAAGAAGCCCAGTTTCTCTCCCCCACCGACCCTGTGCAGACCCTCTCTTGATCTTGCCTGCTGCTCCCTTGCAGTGTATCCAATAAATCTTGCTTCCTATTCTCACTTTTTTTTTTTTTTAATTTATTTTTGGCTGTGTTGGGTCTTCGTTGCTGTGCACGGGCTTTCTCCAGTTGCGGCGAGCGGGGGGCTACTCTTCGTTGTGGTGCGCGGGCTTCTCATTGCAGTGGCTTCTCTTGTTGCAGAGAATGAGCTCTAGGCACGTGAGCTTCAGTAGTTGTGGCGTGTGGGCTCAGTAATTGTGGCTCAAGGGCTCTAGAGCACAGCCTCAGTAGTTGTAGCGCATGGGCTTAGTTGCTCCACGGCATGTGGGATCTTCCTGGACCAGGGATCAAACCCATGCTCCCTGCATCGCCAGGCAGATTCTTAACCACTGTGCGACCAGGGAAGTCCAACCCTCGCTTCTTTTTTTTTTTTTTGCGGTACGCCGGCCTCTCACTGTTGTGGCCTCTCCCGTTGCGGAGCACAGGCTCTGGACGCGCAGGCTCAGCGGCCATGGCTCACGGGCCCAGCCGCTCCGCGGCACGTGGGATCCTCCCGGACCGGGGCACGAACCCGAGTCCCCTGCATCGGCAGGCGGACTCTCAACCACTGCGCCACCAGGGAAGCCCTGAATATCTTTAAAGTGTTTAAAGAACTGTCTACCCAGAATTCTATTTCCAGTGAAAACATACGTCAGGAATGATACAAAGTGAAGACATTTAGATGGAGGAAAACTATGAGAATTTGTTGCCATCAGACCTGTTCTATAAGAAATGGTAAAGGAAGTTTTAGGCTGAAGGAAAATGATACCAGAGGGAAACCTGTAACTTCAGGAATAAAGGAAAAGCAACAGAAATTGTATATATCTGGGTAATATATTTTTCTATTTTTCTCCTCTTAAGTTACTTAAAATACGTATTAACTATTTTTAAATTTTCATTTATTTATTTTATTTATCTTGGCTGTGCCAGGTCTTAGTTGCGGCACACGGGATCTTTTTGTTGCAGCATGTGGGATCTTTTAGTTGTGGTACATGGACTTCTTAGTTGCAGCATGCATGTGGGATCTAGCTCCCTGACTAGCGATTGAGCCCGGGCACCCCTGCATTGGGAGCATGGAGTCTTACCCACTGGACCAATAGGGAAGACCCTGTATTAACTGTATAAAGCAAAAATTAGTACATTGTCTAGTGGGATGTTCCATGTATGTAGATGTAATGTATGTGAAAAGTATAGCATAAAAGTGGATGAAGAAACCTAACCTATATGGTTGTAAGGCTTCTATATTTTACTTTGGGTGGTAACAATATTAACTCTGAGTCTACTGTGAGAGGTTAAGTATGTATATCATAATTCCCAGAGCACCTCCTGAAAAACAAAGTCATATAGCCCCAAAGCCAATAGGTAAATTAAGATGCAATAATACTCAAATAACCCAAAAGTAAACAGAAAAGGGGGAAGAAAACATAAAACACAGAAAATAAAATGGTAGACTTGAATTCAACCATATTAATAATTATATCAGATGTAAACGGTTAGGGAATTCCCTGGCAGTCCAGTGGTTGAGACTTCAAGCTTTCACTGTGGAGGGCCTGGGTTCGATCCCTCGTCAGGGAGCTAAGATCCCACAAGCTTTGTGGTGGGAAAAAAAAAGTAAATGGTTAAACACTCCAATTAAAGACGGATGATCAGATTGGATGAATAAAGATCCAAGTATATTCTGCTTATAACAAATCCACTTTAAATATAATGATATAAATAGGTTAGAGATAAGAGTTGAAAAACATATGCAATGAAAATACTAGTAGAAGAATAGCAAAAGAAAGAAAACCAACACACACACACACACACCCCAAAAAAACTCAATCAAAAAATGGGCTGAAGACCTAAGCAGACATTTCTCCAAAGAAGAGATACAGATGGCCAACAGGCACATGAAAAGATGCTCAATATCACTAATGATTAGAGAAATGCAAATAAAAACCACAATGAGGTATTACCTCATACTGGTCAGAATGGCCATCATCAAAAAGTCTACAAATACTAAATGCTGGAGAGGATGTGGAGAAAAGGGAACCCTCCTACACTGTTGGTGGGAGAACACTATGGAGGTTCCTTTAACTAAAAATAGAGCCACCATATGATCCAGCAATCCCATTCCTGGGTATATATCCAGAAAAGACAAAAACTCTTAATTCGAAAAGATACATGTACCTCAATGTTCACAGCAGCACTATTTACAATAGCCAAGACATGGAAACAACCCAAGTGCCCAGATGATTGGCTTAAGAAGATGTGGTACATATACATACAATGGAATATTACTCAGCCACAAAAAATGAATGAGATATTGCCATCAGCAGCAACATGGATGGACTTAGAGAATGTTATACTTAGTGAAGCCAGACAGAGGAAGACAAATATTATATGATATCACTTATATGTGGAACCTAAAAATAATACAAATGAATCTATATACAAAACAAACAGACTCACAACATAGAAAACAAACTTACGGTTACCAAAGGGTAAAGGGAGGTAGGGAGGGATAAATTAGGAGTATGGAATTAACAGATCCAAACTACTATCCATAAAATAGATAACAAAAATTTACTGTATAGCACAGGGAATTATATTCAATATCTTGTAATAACCTATAATGGAAAATAATCTGAAAATAAAACTGAATCACTTTGTTGTACACCTGAAACAATACCGTAAATCAACTTTACTTCAACTGAAAAAAGAATGGAATGGGTATATTAACATCAGACAAGCTAGACTTCACATCAAGCAGTGTTATCAGGAATAAAAGAGAGACATTACAGAATGAAAAAAAAGGGTCATCCCAACAAGAATTCATAACAATCCTAAATGTATATGCACCTAAGAACAAGGATGCAAAATACAGTGAAGAGAAAACTGATACAACTGAAAGGATAAATGGACAAATCGACAATTATGCTTGGAAATTTCAGCTACTCCCCTCTCCATAATCAACAGAACATGCAAATCAGCAGAACACAGAAAGTCAGCAAGGATACAGAAGACCTGAACAACACCATTAACCAACTTGACCTAATTGACGTTTATAGAACATGCCACCAAAACAGCATCAGAACACCACTTTTCACGTACACACTGAAAATTCACCAAGACGGATTATATTTTGGGCCATGCAAGAAACCTTAACAAATTTAAAATAATTGAAAATCATACAAAGCATGTCTCTGAACATAATGGAATTAAATTAGAAATCTGCAACAGAAAGATATCTGAAAAATCCCCCAAATATTTGGAAATTAAAACACACTTGTAGGGGCTTCCCTGGTGGCGCAGTGGTTGAGAGTCCGCCTGCCGATGCAGGGGACACGGCTTCGTGCCCCGGTCCGGGAAGATCCCACATGCCGCAGAGCGGCTGGGCCCATGAGCCGCCGAGCCTGCGCGTCCGGCAACGGGAGAGACCACAACAGTGAGAGGCCCGCGTACGGCAAAAAAAAAACAAACAAACAAACAAAAAAAACACACACTTGTAAATTGTTCATGAGTCTTGAAAACTATCTCAATGGAAATTAGAAAATAAAAGAAACAAAAATACAACATATCAAAACCTCTGTGAGGCATTAGAGCAGTGCTTAGCGGCATTGGTTGCTAGTAATTGTTTAATAATAGGTTCTCTGGAAGGGGGAAGACTAGCCCTAGTGCAGAGTATTTCTAACTTCTGTGTTGTAAATACTCCCACTCCAGCTGATTTCAAGGTGACATCACTGAACACAAGGTTGGGAAGAGGGGGGCACAATTGATTCTCACGGCTCTAGGTCACAAGTGCCTGAAGGGAAACTGTAGCATTAAATACTTATATTAGAAAAGATGAAAGCCCTCAAATTAAAAAAAATCTAGCATTGCATTTAGAAAATGAAAAAGAGCAAATTAAGCCCAAACCAAGCAAAAGGAAGGAAATAGTAAAGAGCAGAAATTAGTGAAATCAAAAATAGAAAAAAAAAAAATCAGTGAAACCAAGAGCTGGTTCTTTGCAAAGATCAATAAATCAACAAACCTCTAGTCATGACCAAGAAAAAGAGACAAGTGACAAACTGCCAATACCAGAAATGGAAATGGAGATGGAGAGATCACTATAGACTCTACTCACATTAAAAGGATAATTAAGGAATATTATGAACAATTATACCATGTATTTGACAACTCAGATGAAATGGACTAACTGCTTGAAAGACTTGAACTACCAAAACTCAAGAAGAAATAGATAACTTGAACAGTTCTATATTAAAGAGGGTTCTGGACCCAATTCCAGCATGGGGGTGGGAGGGTTTTTCCATATCAACAATTCTCTGACACTAGCTGGGTGTCCTAAAATTCAATACAATCCTGACACTATCTACCTGGAGATAGCATCAGATCCCACGTGTTAAAGAGTTCAGTCTGTTTTTTTTTTTTTTTTTTTTTTGGCCACACTTGTGGGATCTTAGTTCCCTGACCAGGGATCAATCCCAGGCCTATGGCAGTAAAAGTGTGGAGTCCTAACCACTGGACCACGAGGGAAGCCCCGAAAGTTCAGTCTTACAAGACTGCCTCTCCGCACGTACCCCCCTGCCCCCATGCACCCCACCCCCACCCCCATGCACACATGTGTGTACACACCTACCCACCTACCCACACACACACACTTCAGATGCCAGTTGCAAGTCCAGGTTATCAATTGTGCTTCTAACCAACTGGCTATACATGGGAGGTTCCAATGACCCGTTCCTTGGATTCAATTAACTTGCTAGAGAGGCTCATAGAACTCAGAGAAACATTTTACTTGCTAGACCACTGGTTTATCGTAAAAGGACATTACTCAGGAACAGCCAGCTAGAAGAGATGCATAGGGGAATGTATGGGGAAAGGGCTCAGAGTTTCCAGGCTCTCTCTGAATGTACCACTCTCCCCAAATCTCTATGTGTTCACTAACCCGGAAGCTCTCTCCATCCTTTTTTTTTTTTTTGTGGTACGCGGGCCTCTCACTGCTGCGGCCTCTCCTGCTGCGGAGCACAGGCTCTGGACGCGCAGGCCCAGCGGCCATGGCCCACAGGCCCAGCCACTCCGCGGCACGCGGGATCCTCCCGGACCAGGGCACGAACCTGCATCCCCTGCACCGGCAGGCGGACTCCCAACCACTGCGCCACCAGGGAAGCCCCCTTTTGGGTTTTTATGGAGGCTTCATTACATAGTCATGAAACTGAGTCCCCCTAAAACCAAGTTCCTCTGCCAAGTTTATGATTAACCTCTCTACCCAAAACTTTATTCCTTTTCTTGTCCCACACATGTTCTCCCTCAAGACTGAGGAGGATCAAAGAAAAGGGGGGACTGTGACTGAGCAGGACCCTATGGGGCCTTCCCAGGAAAGATCCACCCCCCACCATGTCCTCCACCTGCCTCTTGTTTGTAGAAAATCTTTAGCTGCCTAGGCCTTCCCTGAGTTCCAAAGAACAAATTTAATCAGAAGTGAGAAAATGCAGAGACAGAGGAAAACAGTTAAGCAAGACAAAATAATAATAGTTTAGCCATTAAACAAAGTCAAGGACCTTTAGTACCTCCTCAAGGGCTAGACAGTGTTCTGAGCCGTATCCTTGAGCCATTTTGCAGATACTGAAACCCCCAGCAGGTGGAAGAAGTTAACTGCACGCTGACCACAAGCACACAGACCTCGGACAGGTTGGAACCAGAAGCTTAATGATGTTGACTCCCAATTACCTCACCACCAACCAGTCAGAAGAGTGTCCACGAGTTGATCATGCATCTCACAACCTTCTCCTTTACTCTATCTTTAAAAACCCTTCCCTGGGCTTCCCTGGTGGCGCAGTGGTTGAGAGTCCGCCTGCCAATGTAGGAGACAGGGGTTCGTGTCCCGGTCCGGGAAGATCCCACATGCCGCGGAGCAGCTGGGCCCATGAGCCATGGCCGCTGGGCCTGTGCGTCTGGAGCCTGTGCTCCGCAAAGGGAGAGGCCTCAGCAGTGAGGGGCCCGCGTACTGCAAAAAAAAAAAAATGAAATCCAACAGGGAGTTTGGGTCTTTTGAGCATTAGTGGCCTGGACTTTTTGTTTGGCCTTAACAATAGATGCTGCACTTTCCTTCACCAGTCAGTGAACTGGCTTTACTGCACACAGGTGAGCAAAGTTTGGCTTGGTAACAGCCACAGTGGATTAAATCACTAGCCTTTGGTGATTGATCCAACCTCCAGCTCCTCTCGCCTCCCCAGAGGTCAGGTGGGTTGGATAGAAATTCCAACACTCTAATTACATAGTCAGCTTCTCCAGCGACCAGCTCCCATCCTTAGGAGCTTTCCAAGAAAGTCACCTTATTAACATAACAAAAAACACTTTATTGCTCTCATCACTTAGGAAATTCCAAGCGTTCTAAAAGCTGTGTGCCAGAAATGGGGATGAAGACCAAATACATTTTTTTTTTTTTTTTTTTTG